>NW_012121820.1:13278620-13364701 GCF_000951035.1 Colobus angolensis palliatus
TAGGTGGGAATTGAACAATGAGATCACTTGGACACAGGGTGGGGAACATCATACACTGGGACCTGTTGGGGGTTGGGGGACTGGGGGAGGGATGGCATTAGGAGAAATACCTATTGTAAACGATGAGTTGATGGGTGTAGCAAACAAACATGGCACATGGATATGTATGTATCAAACCTGCACGTTGTGCACATGTACCCTAGAACTTAAAGTATAATTTAAAAAAAAAAAAAAGAAAACCAGGCTGATTTCATCCGGGTCATTGGTGCAGATGGACACATCAGGCTGAAGAAGGAGCTGGGCAAGGGAGGCAAGGGAGGGAATGGATGGAGCCTTGAGATAGCTTGAGAACCAACAAACTAGAAGCTTATTTCTGAGCCCCTGATGCAGAGGCTCAAGACACTGCCCTGCTCTGTTTAGCAGCAGGCTCAGGACACCTCCAATTTGAAGGGCAGGCTGTGTATTAGGAAATCACTGGTGGCTCTGGAGTGGGTTTTGCTACCAAAGTGAATTGATAGGTTGCCTTGGGTCCCTGCATTGTTACTTAATTTCTGCTTTTACCTTTCTTACCTTCTGCTCCCAAGGGCTGGGACTTCACTCTGGCTTCTTTTACTCATTTATTTATTAAAATCATTTATTCATTGATTCAATAACTATCTATTGAGTTTTGGTGTGCGCTAGGCATGGGAGATAGAGCAGCAAACAAGCAGATACAGTCTTGGCTTTGTGAATCTTGCTTTAGAGCAGGAAAGGCACAGAATAAATCCACACATAGGATTACTTAAGACATCGGCTTGTGCCATGAAGAAAATCAAGCAGGGTTGTAAGGTAGAGAATGACTGGGTGAGGGGTGGGGAACATGAGGAGGAGGGTTAGGAGATGTATCTCTGAGGGGATATCTCTGAGGGGTTGATGTTCGAAATGAGATCTGAGTGACAAGGCCCCAGCCCTGTGAGGACCTGGGGGTGGGCATTTCAGGTGCAGGGAAAAGCAGGTGCAAAGGCCATGAAGCAGGAAAGAGAGCTTGCCATGTTCACAAACTAGAAAGAAGGCCTCTGGTTACCCGCAACAATGAAGAGTCCTTGACCAGGGCTGCAGATCACCCAAGGCCAGGAGTTCGAGACCAGCCTGGCCAAAATGGTGAAACTCCGTCTCTATTAAAAATACAACAAATTAGCCAGGCTTGGTGGCAGGCACCTGTAATCCTAGCTACTTGGAAGGCTGAGGCAGATTGCTTGAATCTGAAAGGTGGAGGTTGCAGTGAGCCGAGGTCACACAAATACACTCCAGCCTGGGTGAAAGAGTGAGACTCCATCTCAAAAAAACAAACAAAAACAAAAAAAAAAAACAGAAAAAATGGATAGTTCTCACAACCCAGTAGAACATAAAATTTGAACCAAAGGCTGCCTGCCTTGAACACCCACTGAAAATGGAAGCGGCTTCCCTTGTTAATCCTTATTTCTGGTTAACCCTGGTCCTGGTTAACCCTTATTTCCCTCACTTCTGCCTCTTCCTACACTGTCTTCATGTCTCCCTTCACTACTGTGTTCCGAGCATGTTCCACAGCTGAGCCCAGGAAGCCAAAGTCCTCTTTTTAGACACAAGTTCTTACTCAACTTAGAGGCAGAGAATGTTTCCCTAGACAGAGGTTTGTCTGTTTGTGACATGGCATGCCCTGGGCACATAGCACCGCTTTGACCCAGGCTCACAGATTAGGCAAGTCCAAATTGGGGTTGGCAAACACATCACTCATTTATTCATTTATCAATAGTTATTAGCATCACCATCAATAGAAACAAGTATAACAAATGACAGTTAATGAGGGGAAATTAGCAAGGAAGGTATTTTTTGAGGGCACCTAATTGGGACCTGAGGCTCAGGCAAGATTTTTAGAAGGAACTGATATATAAATGGGAGTCTGAAAGATAAGTAGGAATTGGCTAGTAGAGGGACTCATGAGAAAAAAGAGAACTGTAGATTCTGGAAACGGCGTGTGCAAAGGCCCCAAGGTGGAAGAGAGCATGGGGTATTGGGAGACTTTTATATGGATGTAGAAGTGTTTTTCAAGAAGGGTGTATGTGTAAGAATCTGGGGGGAATCCTCTAGCCTGTAGGATTCACATTCTGCAGTGCCTTTTTCACTACGGTTTTTGTGTGTGGATTTTTTCTGCACACTTCAAAGTTCTTTATTAGAGTGTCAGGCCAATATCAGAGGGAAATTATTGCAGAGGAGGAACAAAGATTGAAGAGATGATTAATCTCGACTTTCTCTTGTGCTTTTCCTGCACACGGAAAGTGATCTCTACAGACACCTCTTCCTTTCTGAACCTGGCTTTCCTCCCTCAGTTTCTGTCCCTGCTTACATATCCCTATTTTTCCAACAGCTCACCCAGCCACGCTCCTGGCTATCTTTGGAAAATTCTGCTCCTTCTGCCATGCAGGGTTTTAAGCCCCAGAGCTCAGGCTTGGGGTGGACAGACTCCAGCTGTGGTGAAGAGAATGAATTGAAGGAAGACAGCATGGAGAGAGAGAGACCAGTTAGGGGGTGTTGTGATGATCTGGGATGGCAGTCATGGCAGAGTGGGTGCAGACAGTGACCATGGTTCAGGCATTTTCAAGAGGTCTTTAGGAAGGTATATGGCTGGGACCTATGGATGGACCTATGATGGACACAGGCACTGAAAAAAGAAACACAGGAGGCAAGATGGGGAGGTAGAGTGGGGCCAGGGGAAGGCACAGCGTGGAACTTGGAATCACATAACTGCACAACCTTGAACAAGTCACTTAACCCCTCTGAGCTGTCTTTCCTTCCTCTGTAAAGTGGGGAGACAAGCAACGCCTATCTCATAGAGTGGTGGCGAGAATTGAATGAGCAGCCTTTAGTGCAGTGATTGGCATATGCAAGCTATCACTGTTAAATCCATTCCAGGGGCTTCTTTCCATAAACACATGGTTACTATAGATCTGAAGTCTTGGAGGAAGACCTGGCTGAAGGCAGAGATGTGAGATTTATTTCCCTGAGTCATTGCTCCCACCCACAGGGTAAATGTTTGCAGTATTAATATTGAAGTGTTTAAGAGAATCAACTCTTCACCAAACAGCTTCAGATACTTTAGAGGAACTTGTTTGCATTCAAACAATTAATATGCCAATTGCAAACCAAGCCACTTCACTCATCAGAGTCACCCGGGGACTAGTTGGTGGTAACACTTCAGTGTTTAGTGTGAGTTACAGTATGTGTTGTGGGGCAATAAAACTGTAATTAGTTTTTTTTTTTTTCAAATGCATTTCACTTTTCCTCTTTCAGACCTTTTACTGGTGTTCCTTCCCAGTAAGCAGCCTGCATTCTTGGAGTTTCTGGAATCACTTTGAATTCACTTGTATTTTGGTTCTAATGGCAGCTGCAGGGCTCTAAGTGGCCAGCTGTCCTGAGAAGGATGTGCTAATTGCATTGAGGGGCAGGTTCATCTGTAATCTATGAGTATATTTGAGGTGGCGTGGGGTGGTAACTGATTCAAATTAAGATAATAAACATATAATTTCTTCTAACCAGCCTCTGGGCTCTATGTTTCTCCCATCTAAGGAGTCTAGTTGAACAAGAAAAATTAAGAAAGTGTGACTAGCAAAGGAAGATATGAATGGGTAAGAAGATGGACCAGTTGCAAACTAAATAGTCGTACCAGTTATTTGTGCTATGCATAATATAGTCCCAAAACTTAGTGGCCTAGGACAGCAACTTATTAGGCTGGGCGGGTTTTCTGCTGGTTTCCTCTGGGTTCTTCATACGGTTCATTCAACTGGGACCTGGGTTCATCTGGGATGGCTGGGGATTTCTGGGCCTCTCTCCAAGGCATGGATCACCCTAACCTTCCCTACAGGCATTGGCCAAAACAAATCACATGTCCAAGTCTAGAGTCACTGTGGGGGAGGAGACTACACAAGGGCATGGATTCTGAGAAGGGGGTGTCATTGTAGGTCATGGCTATGACAGTCTAGCTCAATAGCCCATGCAACATTTCAAAGACTTAATAACTGCAGATTCACTGACTCGCATAAAGGTGGTGGTGCAGATGCTGATAATAATCATAATACTATTATTAATAATATATACCATTTTATACAACACTAATTAAGTGTTAGGGGTTTAAATAATGCATTCAATTATTTAATCTTCACAGCAATTCTTCCGGGTTGGTACCACCTCCCAGTTTATAGTTGAGGAAACCGAGGCTCAGAAAAGTGAAGTACATTTTTCAAAGCATATCTAGTGGCTGTAGTTCTTCCTGAAGTGGGAGAGGCATGACCTGAATCCTTCCGCCATGGCCAAGAGATCTCTGGACAAAGCTAAATCACAATTCCACAGGAGGTCCTTTGACTTGTTGAGATGTAAGCAGCTTTCACCAAATAGCAGTTTGATGAGCTGAGCATAAGTGAATCAGAAACACGAGGCTGATGTTTGTCTTCATCTGCACAGGGGTTTGGCAGTTTCCAAGTTCCCTTGGCAAGCAGGATTCAGGCTCTGCCAAAACCTGGGGCTCTGGCATCATCATGCGGGCCTGCAGGTCAGGCCAGGCCTCCAGCCCTCCTGCTGTTCCAATCAGAGTCCGGCCCCTTGTGGCCTCTCCTGCAGCTTCTTCCTGTCCTCGAGTCCCAGGGATAGAACAACAGGAGGTATCTCCATGACTCTAGCACATGTAAGGCAAGATGGCACAGGCACGGTTTGCTGGAGCACTGTCAGGGCTGCAGTCCCTTAGGTGCCAGGAAACCCAGGCTTCGGAAATTGTGGTGACAGGGCCCATCCACAGGGCGTGCTGTCGGGAATAAGCTCTGGGTGAGGAGAAACTTGGCCTAACAGGACAGGGAGGCTCACCCTGGGCCAAGAGGGAGGTGATCTCACCCAATGCCTTTAATATCCTGGGATGTCAATCTGAGAAAAAGCAGGTTTCAGGCTGAAAAAGTTTGGAACAGACATGGTTAATTATGCATTTTTTATTGCAAAACTTCTCAGAACCTTTGATATTCTGATGTGTCAATCCGAGAGGGGAGGCAGGGGTGTGTAGATTCAAGCTTGTCTGATAGTGGAACATTTGGCTCAGCATTTTTTGGGGCTGGTGTTCTCCGGGAGGCACAAAACGATGCCGCTTTCAGTGTGCTCTCAGACCTGCAGGCGCCAGAACGCAGACTCATGATGGCAGGGACTACCTCTGCTTTATTGATATCTCTATAGTCTAGTACATGAGAAGTGGCCAATGAATGCTGGGTAAAGAAATCAGTGAATGAATGAATGTAGGACATTCACAGAATTCCTCCCTCTCTCCCTCCCTCTCTTCCTCCCTTCCTTCCTCCTTCTTTCCTCCCTGCTTCTCTTCTCCTCTCTTCCTCTCTTCCTTCCCTTTCTCTTCCTTCCTTCTTTCCTCCTTTCCTTTCTCCTCCCTCCCTCCTTCTCTCCTTCCCTTTCTTTCTCCCTCCTTCCCTTTTCCCTTCCTTCCTCCTTTCTTTTTTTCCTTCCCCCTTTCTTTTTTTCCTTTCTCCAAGTATTTCTTATGGTAGTCACTGTGCTAGATCCTAGGGACACAATACAGAAACAGAACAAGACTGGGAATGGTGGCTCACACCTGTAATTCTAGCAATTTGGGAGGCTGAGGCGAGAGGATTGCTTGAGACCAGGAGTCTGAGACAAGCCTGGGCAATATGGAGAAAATCCACCTCTACAAAAAATATAAAAAATTAGTTGGGTGTGGTAGTGGGTGCCTGTAATCCCAGCTACATGGGAGGCTGAGGTGGGAAGATCGCCTGAGCCTGGGAGGTCAAGGCTGCAGTGAGCAGTGATCATGCCACTACACTCCCGCTGGATGACAGAGCGAGACTCTGTCTCAATGAAATAAAATAAAATAAAATAAAATAAAAACAGAACAGATCTGTTGTATGGTAATACATTAATTATAATTGTTGACTTCAGGAGACTAACTGATTTTGCTCCCTTAACTGGAGAAGGGTGAGAGGCTGAGAGCTGCCCGAACCACCCTGCCGAGGGCTAGAGAGCAGACACCTCCTGACCCATGGCAGGT
Organism: Colobus angolensis palliatus; assembly: GCF_000951035.1. Classification (NCBI taxonomy): domain Eukaryota; kingdom Metazoa; phylum Chordata; class Mammalia; order Primates; family Cercopithecidae; genus Colobus; species Colobus angolensis. The sequence continues at coordinate 13,284,688 of NW_012121820.1, forward strand.
TGGCTACTTGTTTGTCAAGATCAGACTGCAAGCTCCTTCTTGCTCCCCTGGAATATCCCTTAGTACCTCTTTGTCGACAAGGCCTCAAGCAGGCCACGAGCCCTCTAATTCCATTTCCTTGCTGCTGCTAAGGCCAAGATACTGGCCTGACAGCTCTGGGAGGGCAGGGGCCATGTCTGCCTTGCCCACCAGGGAATCTCTAGTACCTGTCAGGGACCTGGCATTAGTGAATAATTGACAAATGATGAAGTCCAGAAACAACGCTGATTTAAGGCATAGGTCCATATCCATGGGTAAGAAAGAAACAAAAGGAGCAGTATGTGAAGTTCTGGGGTGTTCCCGACTTCTTGATCGTGGTCCCAGCTCTGAAACTCCAGATGTGCCCCTTGCAAAAGCTGCAGAATGTTCCCCCAGCCTCCCTTACTGATCCCTGAACCTGGAGCTCAGCCAATAGCCCTCCATCTCCTCTTATGACCAACTTTTCTTCCAGGGATCCGGAAAGACCGTTCCTCATCCCATGTTGGCCCTTAGCATCTGCATCTGGTGGTGACTGGTTGGTACTATCAGATACTAGAGCTGAACTCACCTCCTGGATTCAAGGCAAAGTTCTCAAAACATGGGGAATGTTAACATTGTATTATCATAAGCATGGAAACCTACTTCAGACCACAGTATGGTGATGGTGAAAAGGGGGGTCTCTGGGGCTTCCCCCAACATTGAACACCCATAGTAGGCAGGTGACTGGGCTAGGGCCTGTGCTCATGCCTTACACAATCCTGCAAGACAGGGGCTGCTGCTCCATTTTACAGATGAGGAAACTGAGTCTCAGTGGACAAAAGTGACATGTCAGAATCCAAGTGGCTGAATGGGTTTTGAAGTCAGGCATGGCTGATTCTGAAGCCCTGGTGACTTTCAGACAGCCCCATTGCTTCCTGAGGATATGCACTTTTCAAGGCTGTCTCCTCAGCTCTGATGACAAAGGGAAAGCCTCAGGGAGGGATGTGAGGAGTGAGACCAAAAGGCCACGGGGTAAGGGAAGAGGAGTAAACCTACTCCTTCATTTATTCATCCACTAAGATAATACTGAGCATCTACTCTGGGCTAGAGGCTGGGGACCAACTAGAAAGAAATCCAGCCTGTAGACTCAGAAGGTGAGTCACGTATTTTTTAAGTATGCTAAGTCTTCATTTAACATTGTTGATAAGTTCTGAGAAACTGTGACTTTAAGTTAAAGAATGTGCTATATAACAAAATCATTTTACCATAAGCTAATTGATATAAACAAGAAGTAAGTTCCTATGGCATGCAGTATGTCATTTTGCTTAATGTCACAGTTTCTGAGGGCCTATTGATGATGTTAAGTGAGAATTTGCTGTATCCCACACATAAATATAAATGGAACCTGTGAACAGTGCTCTGAAGGAGAAGTGTGAGGCAATAAGAGACATAATGAGAGGGCTCTGGTATGGTCAAGGAGGATAAGGTGGCTTCCCTGGGGAGGCAATGTTTCATCTGGGATCTCAAAAATGAGTAGGGGCTGGGGACAGTGGTTTGCACCTCTACTCCCAGCTACTTGGGAGGCTGAGGCAGGAAAATTGCTTAAGGCCAGAAGTTTGTGACCAGCCTGGGAAACACAGCAAGAACATTGCCTCTGAAAAGAATGAGTAGGAGTTAGCAAGATGTGTGAGTGTGGAGGGGCAGGAGCAAGAAATATTCCAGAGAGTGCCAAAAGCATATGCAAAGGCCCTGGGCAGAGGAGATCCTGGGTCTGTCCGGATGACAGTGAAAAAAGTCTGGGTGGTGTCTTGAAGTTGGAGCACAATTAGCTACTGAAATATTTTAAGCAGAGGAGGGGACATAATCATGTTGGGATTTGGAAACTATCCACCTATCCTCCTGGCTCCTATACAAGGGGGTATGCTTCCATGTAACTGCTGAGAGTAAGCCTAGCAAGAAGGGATTGGGAGCTGAATCTCCGTATGCCAATTCCTTTTGAGAGGCCTCAGTTTCTCCATCTATATAGTGAGTTTGTAGTCAATGGTGGATTGACTAGTTTTCCATCTAGTTTAAATGTCCTGTGGCACTTACTCACTCTCTATGCTGTCCCTCAACAGGACTTTCAGTCCTGGGGAGAAGAAATTCTTTGTATTTCTCAGTCTTCCTCTTGACCATTTTACCACGAACACTTTGAAAGTGAATTCCCATGTGCGCACGGATGCATATTTGTAGATACTTAGGAAGAGAATAGGAACTGTTATCTTAGGAGGGCCATGCAGTGGTATCTATTGAACCTAAACATGTGCAGCTGTGATTTAGAGATTCTACTCCTTGGTGTCAACCTTCAAAAAATACCTGCATATGGGCAAAGAAGGATTATAGTTTAAAGTCACTACTTGACAACAATTAAAAGGTATGGCACATTTATAGTATTAGATACTAAGCAGCCATTAAAAGAAATTGTGGCTCCTCTATGTAACAACGTGGAAAATCTCTGAGACATTCTGATGGGTGAAAAAACAAGTTATGGAAACATACATACAAGTTATACAAACATATATACATACATTTGGGAAAATAAGTATGGGAAAGTCCCCTACACCTAGCCTTTCTTATGAGGCTGTGTCATCTATACACACCACACAAAGAATAAAGATTGAAGGAGAAACACTTAACTGATAGTAGTGGTTGTCTCTGGATGGGATTGGAGGTGACAGTGTCAAGGAGGACTCCTGCCTTCTTAGTAATATTCTAATATTTCTAAAAGGAGGAATGCTAGCTTCTAGTGGAAACTAACATTAATTAAAAAATAAGATAGAACCCTTGAAGACACTCAGGAAAATATTAACCGTATTTGCAACTGCAGAGGCCGTGTGGTACGGCCTGAGGGGTGGTTTCCCATTTCTATATTTCTATATTTGATAGTCTTTACACTTTTTTCATAATGAGAATATATTTATATATTCATGGTGCAATAAAAAGGGGAAAAAAGGAAGTAGTCCTTCCAATTTAGTTCTTCTCCAAATGAGCTCAGCAGCTGAGAACACTTGGGGGAGCTGAGGCCCAGGGAGCCCATGTGATTGCAAGCAAGCAAGCAGTGAGTCAGTGGGCGAAGGAAGAAAAGGCCATCCACAGCGCCCGGCTGCATCACGTGACCCCAAAATACAGCAAACTGGCTTGTTTTGCAATCCAGGCAGGTCCTCTAACCACAGGCCTGCTGGCTGGCCCCATGCGGCTGGGGGAGAGGGTGCCAACCCTCTTCCCTTGAATGAGTCATGCCTCTTCCCGCAATAGCTGGGGGAGGACGTGGAGAAGTTGATCTCTGGGGCAGAGGCACAGCTACTGCTCATAGCCCCTGCCAGGCTGGGCACCCTGAAGGCTGAAGGGCCCCAGGGGCCTTTGGGGATGTCCCCAGATGAAGGCTGTAGATGAACATAATCATGGACATCTCTTGTAGGCCATGGCAGTCAGTGCCCACGTGTGGTGATTATAAGGAGGTGGAGTTTTGGGGAGCTTCTGTCGCACACTGATGTATATTATGCCCAGAACACTGTGCTCATGTGTCCTATTACCTGTGAGACAGGGCTAACTGTCCCCATTTCACAGATGATAAAACTGATCCTCAATGGAGGTAAGTAACTCGTGCACATTCTGAGGTCCAAGCTAGTAAGTAGTGTAAATGGGGTGCAAAACCAAGTGTAGCTAAATCCAAGACCAGGTGATTTTCACTGCACTCTGGTTGCTTCCTTTGGACAGAAAATATGTGCTCCCAGCTGTGTGTCTTTGGAGGCCACTTCTCATGGGACACACTCTCAGGTTTGCTTATAGAAACAGAAGATGAGGCACAAGAAAAGTGGGAAGTCCTCAGGGATGGCAGCACAGTGATTCTCTGCTAGGTACCAGCCTGAGTACATCACTGCCATATGCTCTTCAGTCTCCTCAACAACTGGTGAAACAATCATCCCTGTTTTGCAGATGGGCAAACTGAGGCTCAGAGACTGAAATGATCACCTAATCACATAGCTAGCAAGAAGAAGCAGGATTCAAAACCAGGTCTATTGGAGTCCAAAACTTACCTTGTGTAGTTGCTCGTAAGTCCCGTCAACCTGTGGGCACACATTCTCGGTGAGACCCGGCTCTCAGCCCTCCTTTCTCTCTTCAGCCTGACTCTTGTCCATGAGGCAAATTCTCGTTCATGCTTCAGTACTCCATGGGACATGGCCTTCTCCATGAAGCCTTCCTCAGCTCCTCAGTGAGGGATTCTCACCTCTGTCCTCATGGTTTCCTGACCTCAAAGACCTGTAATGACACAGGTCGTACGGCTTAGTGGCTCTTCCTACTTGTCTATTCAGGAGACCTGTGAGCATCTGTAAGGTAGAGATAGTATCATGTTTTTCAATTTTTTAACCTCTTTGATTATGTTTTTTTTTTTTTTAATTCAGAAGCTACCACAGTGGTTAGGTTACATCATAGCTTTATGGATCCACAGATCTGGGTTTGAATCCTCACTAGGCTGGGCGATGTTGGGGCAATCACTTTACTTATTTCAGCTCCATCTGTAAAATGGAAATTCTAATGTCTACATCTCAGTGACCTTGTAAAGATTAATTGAAATATACATCCGTAAAGGGCTTAGCACAGTGCCTGAGGCACAGAGTGCATAAATATTATGACCTTCTGGCCTAGTCCTGTGGTGTATCAAGACTTGACTGGGGAAAGGGTGACTGCCCTTGTTCATGAGGCTGTCCCTAGTCCATTGCAAGGACCTGATTTGAAGCTTTGAGTACTGCGCATAATTTATAACTTTATCCCCTGAATATATCATTCTTTCTTCTTCAGAGGTGGCCATGGATAGTGACTTACACCCCAAAGTTAAAGATGCAGACAGCGATGGGATGGGCTGAACAAATCTCTAAACAAAAATTCACATATGAAGTTATGTAAAAATTAAACAAACATTTTCAAAAATGTTAATTCTTAGTTCTAACCAAGGAGATTAAAATGATTTACATTAATCATTTCAGAAAAAAATGTTATTAATGCCCAATGCTGGTGAGGTTGGAATGAAAATCATGCATGCACTGCTTGTGACCATCCAAATTCTTACAAGTTTGGGGACAATATGAGAACATATTGTCACATCCTGATATTCAAAGTGAGAAAATGATCTTGAAGAAAGAACTAGCTATAAGCAAAAGATGTTTATTACATCAATATCTAGAACAGCAAAACCCTAGATAATTCTCAAAGGCCCATTTACAAGGGTGTGGTAAATTAAATCATGGTGCACCAATGTAATCATCAGCAGTGTTGATGACAAAGGTCTCATGGAAACGTACAAGATGTTTATTTTACATTACCTAGAGAGCAGAATATTAACTGGAATTTATGAATGTAACTATGTTAAATTTATGCAAGAACAAATATGGGCAAGAACAGAAAGGTCAGAGGCGGAATGAAAGGGTTGAGGTAGGTGGCAGGCTGTGGATTGCCTCCAATGCTATTTGGACTGAGTCACCCTGTAAGTGACCTGAAGAGGTCCCCTGACTTTGGGATTTCATGGCCAGCATCCTTTTCATCAGGCAGTCCAGACTCTCTGCATCTCCTGCAGTCAGGCCTCACCACTGATTCCTCAAATACATTTTCCAAAGATAGAAATGCATATAATTGCCTTTTGTCTGGCTTCAGAAAGCCAAACGGCCTTTACCAGGCATTTTTAGGAGGCCAAAGCACTCTGATCTTGACTAGAAGGTTCCCCAGGAGTGCTCTTCAGCATTGATCAGCAGGAGCTGATCTTGCTCAATGGCTCCTAAGAGCTCTTTTCATAGAAACAAAGAGCTTGCATGGCGGGGAAGCCATCTTAGGCCTAATGAGGCTGATGGGAACCTCGTTAGTTAAGTTAGGAAATTTGGCTGCCCAAGAAATGTGTGGAGGAATCATGCACTTTGGCCTACAGGGTCATTTTCAACTTTAGACAAGGCAATATCATGGATGGAACCATTCCTGTCTGAAAGGAACTGCAGAGGGGCCCTCTGCAGGGAGAAAATTCCCAGCTCTCCAGCCACCCCATAGTCTCCCCAGAATCTTCTTTAGCCCCATCCGCAGATGCAGGCTCCTGTCCTATGCTTCCATCACAGATGGCCCCGCCTTTGCCCAGCTTCTGAGAACAGGTGTGCACTGCCAGTCAACACCCAGCCCTGCCACCAAATCACACTATTACAACCTGGATAACCTGAGTAGCCAGAGAGGAATGATTAGGCTCAGTAATGATTTTGCCTTTACTATTGTTCATTTGTTCATTCACTCATCTGTTCTTCAGTTATGAAGCACCACCTGCTCTATGTTAGACACTGTTCTAGATCATGGGGATATGCCAGGACCATGGTGGCCCCAAGTGAATAATAAAAAGCCAAGAAAATAACATATTTCCATGAGTTCTATAAAAGAAATCAATGAGGTGTTCTGTTCTGGTGCAGAATAATGGGTAGGGATGAGCAGGGCAGACCTTCCTTCCATTGGGGTGACCACTGGGGAACTTTTTGAGGAAGTGTCAGTTCAGCAAAGGTTGGAAAGGGGAGGAAAAGCCAGCTATGCAAAAATCTGGGGGAAGAGCCTTCCAGGGAGAGGGAACAGCTGAGCAGAGTGCAGGCAGGCAGAAGCTGGTGTGGTCCAGCATCCTAGAAACATGCTTCCCTGTCTCCTTTCACTCCTCTCTTTCTCTCTGTCCCTGCTCTCTTGCTCTCCCTCTTTCCCTCCTTAGTTGATCATTTTTGTCTCTATCTGTATCTTGGTGTCTGATTGACTTACTTTGAGTCTGGCCCTGTCTGTCTCTGTCTTTTTTTTTTTTCTTCTTCCCCTTCCTGATCTTTCAGTCTCCCTAACTCCGAATCGCTTTTTCCCAGCCTTTGTCTTTTTTCGTACTCTCCCACCCTCGCCCTGTGTTTTCTTAGCACCTCTGACTTTCTCTCTCTCCCCCTCCCCTTTATCTCTCTGTCGCCACCTGACTTTGGTTCCAGTGCTATCTCCCACTTTCCGCCCCTTTGCCTGATGTCTCTTCCGTTTCTGGGCAGAGGCCGCTGGGAAGCATGTCTGATTGATATTGCTACTGACAGTCAAAGCCTTTAAATCATTCCCACAGTGTGTCTCTGGGAAGTAGTAAGCCGGTAGTGTTTTGTCTGTAGCTGAGAAAGACAGGGATTTCTAAACAAATATATACATTCTCAAAAATCCAAGTGATTGTATTTCTCCATTGATCCATGATGATGTTGAGTAAGTGTAAAGCTTGCCTGGTGCCTGCAGGGAATCAGAGAGTGAGCGGGCTGTGCTGGGCGAGGAAGGAGGAGGGGGCTGAAACTGTCCCAATGGGGCCCAGGCTACAGCCTGTGCTCTGGGCTCCAAGGACCTGAACAAAGTGGCTTATTTGTAGAAGGGAAAGGGATTACTTCCTGTTGGGAGAATCAGAGAAAGCTTTATGATGCTTAAGCGTCATCTCTTTTGTGAAACTCTTCCTGACTACCTCTCTTATCCCTAAAGAAAAGTGACAGCTCACCCCACATGTGAGCTCTACTGTGTATGGATGTCTGGCTCAGCACCTAGAACTCTTTTTTATTTTTATTTTACTTTAAGTTCTGGGATACATGTGCAGAACGTGCTGGTCTGTTACATAGGTATAAACGTGCCATGGTGGTTTGCTGCACCTATCAGCCTGTCATCTAGTTTTTAAGCCCAGTATGCGTTAGTTATTTGTCTTAATGCTCTCCCTCCCCTTGCCCCCAATCCCCTGACAAGTCCTGGTGTGTGATGTTCCTCTCCCTGTGCTCATGTGTTATCACTGTTCAACTCCCACTTATGACTGAGAACGCGCGATGTTTGGTTTTCTGTTCCTCTCTTAGTTTGCTGAGGATGATAGTTTCCAGCTTCATCCATGTCCCTGCAAAGGACATGAACTCATTATTTTTTATGACTGCATAGTATTCCATGGTGTATATGTGCCTCATTTTCTTCATCCCGTCTATCACTGATGGTCATTTGGGTTGGTTCCAAGCTTTGCTATTGTAAACAGAGCACCTAGAACTCTTTAGGGTCATTATTTGTTCATAGGTTTTTCTTCCTCATGGGACTGTGCACTTCCTAGAAGCAATGATCCAGGGGTACTCAGTTCACACCCTCTGTGGCCATCCTGCAGCCTCTATCCTGTCTGGCAGAATCTGTTTCCAGTTCAGTGCTCTTTATGGGGGTCTATGTAAGTAACACTCGCTCAGTAGGTTGGTGGCTTTGGGAAAGTGCCTCAGTTTCCTCATCTCTGAAATAAGTGTATCAATGAACCAGTGCAGGTGAAGTGCTTGGAATATGATAGAAAATGCTCAGTCATGTGAGCTCTTGTTACTGCTATTACCATTATTATTACTATTGTCATCATCATCATACTCTTCAGGCTTGGGTGCCTTGTAGTTAATTGGCCAGAGAATCCTAGCTCTCTTAGTTATGAACGGATAGGGCACTATAATTTTTGATGCAGAAGGCTATTTATAATCCATGTGGGCTTTTTTATTCTCTCAAATATATTCTTTCACACCCTGAGTCTCTGTGCAGAGATATTTGGAGAACTCAGGGACTGGTTTGGGCATAACAGATGTTTGAGGAGTATTCTCCTCTCTTTCTGCTTGTTTGCTTTGCCTGGAAAGGCCTCCTCTGTTGTGTATTTGCCTCCCGACTTCCAAGCTGATGCAATTGTTTCTTCCCGGTGGTGTCTTGCCTGACGTCTGGCCCTTGCCAGCTCTTGGGAGGGTGAGATGATTCCCTTCAGTTGGTCATAGCTACACAGCATAAGCTCTGCCTGAGTGTTTGCCATAGTAGTTTAAGAGGCTCGATTTATTTGATTCCAAAACTTTTTACCACTTCTCTCTGAAGTTTGGCTTCTTCTAGTGTAAAATGGGAGTATCATGTACTTATACCTTAAATGAAGATTAAAGGAGCTAATACGTTCTCCATCCTTACCCTAGTGTAAACTATCCAAGGGCAAAGGCTATGTCTGATTCATCTCTGAAGTTCTAGAGCTGTGCTATCCAGCATGGTAGCCATGAGCCACATGTTGCTATTGAGTGCTTTATATATGGCTGGTCTGGATTGAGCTGAGCTGCAAGTTCAAAATACACGTGGATTTCAAAGACTGAGGGCAAAAAATGTGCAAAATAACTCAATTTTTATAGTGATTGCATGTTGAAATAATAAGATTCTGGATATGTTGAGTTAAATAAAATGAGTGAAAAAAATATTAAATATTAATGGTATTTATATTTTATATTAAAATAAATATATACTATGCTACAATACTCACTTTATAGTAACAAAAATAATTATTAAATAGTAACATTATTATTTAAATTGATTTTGCTTATTTCTTTTTGATTTTTAAAAATATGGCTACTAGATAATTTAAAATTACATATGTAGCTCACATTATAGTTCTACCGGGTGGTGCTGCCTTAGAACACAGTTAAGAATCTGCTTAGCACAATTGGGCACTGCATGTAGATGGGAATGGATGGGTAAATAAATAGAGAAGGAAAAATAAAAGTAAATGAATGGATAGATAAATAAACTAGTAAATTAATAAAGGGTTAAATGAACAGATGAAAATAGGTGAATAGAGAGATAAATGAATAAATAAATAGAGGGATGGATAGATGGGGCAGGTGGATAGATGGATGGAAGGAGGAATTAATAGAATGATGGAGTGAAAGAATGGCTCTAAATAAAAAATGAAAAAATTGGTAGATAAATAAATTATGAAAAAAGTTAAATATATAAATGCCTAAGTACAAAAAATAGATACATAAAGAAATAAAGAACAGCTGTCCTGAGAAACCAGGACTTGACTTTGACAAGAAGTTTTGTTCTTGTTCCTGGGCCCATGGAGTCTAAATCTTTGACCAAGAAAAAAGGTTTACCCTTGCTCTTGGGGAATTTATTATTTTAATTGTTAGCCTTCATCAGAGGTTATTGGAATTTCTTCCCCCTCAGACAGTTTATCACTTGTAAATTATTTGTCACATCGTTGCAATTCTATCCAGATCCTTAACTTTCTAATCATGCATCTTTTATGGGGTCTCCTTTAAAGAAGCACTATAATTACGTGCCAAGGGTCTCAGTAAATTTTATCAGGCCATAAAATATTATACTTTAATTATTTGAAAGGGGAATAAAGGCAAATGTTCCCTCTGCAATACTGGTGATCAATACTGCAGGAGTCATGGTGGCACAGGCTGATCCAGACGCCCTTCTTGGGGAGTCCAAGAGCTCATGCTTCCTGTCCCATGCAGAGCCTGCACATAGCAGTGGGGCCTGTTGTACTGATGGTCTTTCTTGATTCTCCAATGGACATTGGGCCATAGTCAACTCATAAATATACATCCTTGAAGTGGTTTTATTGTGCGCAGCATGTCTAAGCAGTTGTTGGGGAGAATGCTGTTATTTCACCCTTTTTACAGATGAGGAAACTTCGACCCAAAGGGCAATTAGACATGGGATTCTAACTTAGCTCTCCTGGCTCCCTGGTGGTTTTCTGCCCCCCTCATCATGTCACAACTGCTATTATGAACTTGATTCAGAGAATATATATGAGTTTACTGAGTGGATTTTTTTTATTCTCAAGGATTTGGAAGTAGTAATACTCTGGCGTCAGCACCTTGCCTCCAACATTTAATTAGGTTGTTTATTCATGTTAAACCCTGGTGTTGGAATGAAGTAGTAAACAAGGCAGACAAGTCCACGTTCTCCTGGGGCTTGTGGTCTCCCTGGGGAGACAGGCATTGGTCAAATTATCATACAAACCATAGGAATTGTACCTATCATGATTGCTAAGAATGAAGGGTCCATGGGTTTTGAGAGCTTAAAAACAGGAACCTTTAATGAGTTGAGGGAGGTCATGGAGGCTTCCCAGAGAAAATAAGTGATCTGAGATCTGAAGGATAAGTAGAAGTTAACTAGGTAAACAGAGAAAGGGAGAGTGTTCTAGATAGAGGGAACAGGCTATGCAAAGGGCCTGTGGCAGGAAGAAAATGCAGGGTGGCTGAAGCCGAGTTACCAATGAGAGACAGAGTTAACAAGCCATGTTAAGGCTTTTGGTTTTTACCCTAAGAGCAATGAAGTTTCAGGCAGAGATTTAGTGAAGAGAGATTTCTTTAAAGGCAGTACAGGTGAGATTAAGCTCAGTGCAGGAGACGAGAAGAGGAAGGATTGTGTGTACAAAGGAAAGTTAGAGGACTCATTTCTCTAAGCACAGAGGTGAATTCAAGAAGAGGTAGAAGGCAGGAAAGGATGACTAATCCCCACTCATCCTTCTGGTTTTGGCTTCTATGTCATTTCCTTAGGGAGTCCTTTTCTGACCCCCAGCTTGGCCAGTCCCTTCACCCCCACAAGTGGTTCCCCACCCTTCACTTCCCTTTTCACAACACACACACTGTTACTGCCACATCTTACTTAATGGCCTCTTCCCCTCACTGGCTGTGGGCCCCATCTGTGAGGGCAGGGATCAAGTGTGTCTTGATCACTGCTAGTTGCCCCACTCCCAGCCCAGGGCCTGGTACATGGTTGGCAGGCGAGACATATTGCTAAATGAACAAATGATTGGGACATCCATGAGAGGTGGAATTTGTAAGGGACATGTTTCCTCCAGACTCTTTCCCTCATTGCCCCTCCCCCACGCCATCTCTCTCTCCCTCCTTATTCACTTCCCTTTTTCACCCTAAAGCTGAACTTTTCCAAACTTCCTGTTTAAGGGGCTCTCATCTGAAAGACGTGATCGACACATGAGAAAATCTCTGAGCTCAGGGTCTGAAATATCAATTTCTCCAGAAAGGGTTGTGCTGTGTATGTTCTTTATACAGACAAATTACCTTGATTGTTGATTCAAGAGGTAAAATGACTTACTTGGTCATGATTATATAGGAGGAAGATGACAGAGCAATTTATGAAAATCCATGTCACCATCTCAGAGTGACTCATCTTGTTACTAGATTTGCTGCTAATTATCTCAGGGTGAACGGTGAACACTTTTTGGTAAACCCTGTGGTCACAAAACTGTTGAAATCCCTAGCAAAACTTTTCTGACCAAAGAAAGTTATATATATATGTAATACTTATGCTAATGGTAGCAAGCATTTGTTCCAGGAACTTTCCTAACTCTGTTTCAGGTGTCTTCCAGTCCAAAATGCTGAATATTCTGGCAGGATTTTCTTTTCGGGCAACCGAGTATCTATTATTATATAAAGATACCCTTCAAATAATAACTGAAAACCACCATCATTTACTTTGCTCCCAAATCTACAATTTGAACAGGGTTTGGAAGTGACACACAATACTCCACACAGCATCAGCTGAAGCAGCTCGAGTGAGGCTGAAGATAAACCACCAGGATAACCCACTCACAAGGCTGGCACCAGGGTTCTGCCTCTTGGTCCCCTTCGCAAGAGGCTCTCCACAGCATGTCTTGGGCCTCCTCACAGCATGGAGGCTGAGTTCCAATCATGAGCATCCTAAGTCACAAGAGGTGGAATTTGCCAATTTCTTAAGGTCTTGGCAAAGCTTGCAGGAGGTCACTTTTGCCATACGCTATTGGCCAAAGCATCATAAACCTGCCTAGATTCAAGGGAAGGGACGGAGACTCCTTCTTTCAATAGGAAGTGCTATATTTTTAAAACCCCATAGCAAATATTCATAACCATCTCAGAGGTTCCTTGAGCCATTACTTTGATCCAGTATAATCTATCACTGGTTAGGGTGACCTGATAATTTCTTGTCCAAACTAGGAGACATTAAAATAATAAAATGGGATGCTAGGAATAATAGGACCAGCCAATAAGTGCAAAACAATGGTCCCAGACAAACGAAGTATTCAGTCGCTTTGTCTCTGGGAGCAAAGATTAATGCCTTTTAGGTGTTCCCAAGTAATTTTGGAAAGATTATACAACAGACCACTGTGTTCTGTTTAAGTATGGAATCCACTTAAGAAAATCTTGATAAATCCTTTAAAAATAAAGAGTAAATAAAGAGTCTTACCTGGATATGAAATCATCATTTATCTGGAAATCTCATTTAAATAGAGCTACTGCTTTCCTGAATCTTTCAGTTAACTGTACTGCTCTGTGAGTTACGCTACCATCAGAGACAGAGCACCCCTAAATGCCACTGACTGTGGCTGTCCTGGCCTCTGCTTGCTGAGTGTTCATTCTGTACTTGTTTCTGGGCTAGATCCTGAGAAAGCAGATGTGGATAAAACATGATCCTGACCTCTAGGTGCTTGTAACTTATTAGATAAGACAGTCTAGAACTAATAGGTCATTGCAAAATTCAGTGATAAGGGCCACCATATAAGTAAAAGTCAGATTTTGTGGGAGCAATAAAAATCAGGTAAATGGAAAAATTCCAGAAAGATTTCACAGAGGAAAGTTACATCAATTTATTGTTTTAATTACCTGGTATGTCTCAGGCTCTTTGCTAAGCATTTTATGTCTATCATCTCCTTCAATATTTAGAAAACCCCCTTTGGGGTGAACATTATTACTATCTGTAATTTATAGATGAGGAAACCGAGGCTTAGAGAGGGGAAGTAGTTTGCATGCAAGTGGCAAGCAGCAGAAGTAGAACAGGTACTGGAGAAAGTGTGACGGAAGATGAGTAGGAGTTTCCAAAGCCTCAAAGAAGGGCATTTTAGGCAGAGGAACCAGCAGTGGTAAGGACGGGCGAGTGGAATAGAGCTTGACCAGCCTGGGATACAGTTGGCCATTTGTTGTGCTTGGAGCACAGCTACAGGGAGAGGGTGGAAGGAGGATGAAGTAGGGTCTTGGGTGGGAAGGAATCTTGCAAGGTGGAGAGTGGATATTCCCAGCTGGCACTGGGCTCCTTCTGTGTGTTGAGACAAGGAAGTGAGTAGGATGTTAGTCTTAGCCAGTGTGAACCAACTCCAGCTTGGGCCCCTTGCTGTGCCAGGAGTAATACATGGACCAGCAGCATCACCCAAAAGTTGCTTAGAAACATAGCATCAGGCCTCACCTCAGACTTATCGAATCAGAGTCTGCATTTTAGCAAGATCCTCAGGTGCTTTGTCTGCATATGAAAGCTTGGGAAGCACTTTTCTGACACAGTGCAGTTCCCAGAGTTCATAACTTTATCTTTGCTCATAGTCAAGACCTTCTACTGATAGTTTCCAGTTTGCAAATCCAAGCAATGGTTTGCAAAGGTTTTGAGAAAAGGTCAAAGCTGTAACATCAATAACTGTGATCCAGCCATTAGATTTCCTTCTCCTGGTTGTTCTAGTGACCTGGACACTCTGCAGTGGAACCAGGCCCAACTCTGGTTCCACCTACCCCCTCCAAAAACTTGGAGGAAGTCAGCTCAACAATACAATTTTGTGGGCCACTGGCAGGCACCATGGGTCACTGAGTTCTTATATCATGAGTCCACTCTCGCTACTCCCTGGGGCAGGTATAGATAAGAACAGATCCCTACCTTGCCTGGCTCATAGAACAGCTAACCAAGGCTGAATGAGAAAATGACATCATATTTTACCAGGACAGGGGCTTTCTCTGGTGAAGCTTGGGGGTCTAAGGCCTGAAATGGCTCCTTTTGGCAATCGTATTATCTGCCCACCTGGAGACGCTTTGGGGCAAGAGTGAGGGCAGATGGTGGGGGTATCAGATACCAGAAGGCTTAGGTTGCAGAGATGTTGGCTCTTGCTCCTGGCCATCAGGGAGCCTTAACTAGTTCCTAATGTCAGGAGGGGTGACACTGGGTAGAGAAATACATCTTCCCGGACACTTCCATTTTTCCTCCTTCCCTCTGTAAGCTATTTCATAGGTACCTCCTCTTCCATGCCAGCCTGTGCTGACCTCTGGGATGAGGAGTGCAGAACTAGTTGTTGACCTGCAAGAGCACTCAGGATAATGGAGAGAGAGACAAGCAGTGCAGTGTTTTAAAGGCTCTGAGGAAGGGAAGCAATTGGTGCTGGGAGCACAAGAGGAATGGGTCTCTGGTTCCACTTGGAAGACAGCTCTGCCATTTGCTACCTTTGTGTCTTTGATCCAATGTCACAACCTCTTGGATCCTTAAAATCTCAGTCATGTATGCCATGGCTATACTACTAGTTTCCTCTTTTAGGTTAAGGTGGGGACTAAATGGCCTATGGGACAGTGCCCAGCTGAGGATGTGGCACAGGGTAGGCATTCACAAAATCCTGCCCCCTAACCTCACACTCCAAGCAGGACCAACCATCCTGGTCACCCAAAGAGATACATTGAAAGAGCTGGTTTCATTTCACAAGCCACAGTTGCCCAGGGTCCCTCCCTGTCTTATAGGGAAGTGACACCTCCTTCACGTGCCTGAGGAAATGCATGTGATGATGGCGTGCCCCAGGCAAACAAAGGGCTCTTGCAAAACCTATGATTCTCTCCTTGTTGCAGAGGAATGAAAGGGAGGGAGGAAGTAGGCACTCCTCCTTCTTGCATGGCCCACAAGGGGTCTTAAGGCTATTTTTATGAAGATGGACTCTGGGTGATTCAGGGACTCACCCTAAAAGCACTTCTGTCTTGATTTCCTTTTTCTTCTCCTCCTTCTTCTCCTTCCTCCTTTTCTCTTCCTCCTCCCTTTTCTTTTAATAACATACCTTCTATGTGTTTTCTTGAACTTTCTCCCATAGAAGGTAGCCCTCAGAAAACAGTGAACTAATTTAGGCTCCAAGGGGCTTGGTAGGAGAGCTTGTTCATTCTGTGGTTTGCACCAGCCTGGCAGCTGGAGAGCACAAGGAGGGCGGTAAGGCATAAACCTGGCTCACAGAACTCAGAGAAGCTTCAGAGACCTGGAACAAATAGGCTGTAATGTCAATGGGAAGTTCAGGCCTAGCAGAGGAGGGGAGCAAGTTGGGACCCCGCTCTTCCTCCCATTGGCCGGACTCTATCCATTCTTGCAGGCTCAGCTAGAGACATTTTCCTTTGAGAATCTACTTTTCTTGATGTCCCAAGGATTTGGTCTTAGCAGTAGGTGATGACTAACCCCTTCCTTTGAGCAGCGAGAACTCTGCGTCCTTTGAAGGGAGTGCGAATAATGGGTCCACTTCTGCACTGTGGCTCAGCCTCTCCTCCTAGTCACACCAGGAGTCACCCATGCTATGCGATATCATGGGGCCCACATATATGCATACTCTCTTGCACACCACTAGTGTGTGCACATTTATTTACACCCATATTCACACTTACGCTTTAAGTGTACTTGGCTCCACACATCTCACAGGTGCAGGCACCTGCAGCACAGGGCTCATACTCCCCTCCACAAGTATGTCCTGCCCACTGACTCCATTAGGGAGCTTTATTGCCTGAGCCCCCAGGTGTTTGCAGACCTAACATTGGCAGTGACTGAGTGGGTCTTTTGGTGACACATTCATAAAATCTCATAAATCGTCTCTGTGCAGTGTCGCATGAACATTTTTATTTTCCTCAATAAATACACACATTCTTATTTCCTAACAGCTCCAGCATTGGCAGAATGCCCGGCCAAGGGGTCCACTTACTGTGCACTTGGCCAGGATGCACTGTGGATAGCAATGGGGCCACTCTGTCAGTTGGGACCGAAGACATCTTTGGGGACCTGGGATAATGGAGGCCTGATTTGGATGGGACAATAGGAGTCATGTTGTCTGGATACATATTCTACCTCTCCCCTGCAAGACATTCATCTTTTTGTTTGTTCATTTTTTTCTAATGAAACTCTTTTACTGAGGTTTAAGGCAAGAGTTACATCAAGGCTGTTTTTCAAACTCAAAAACTGAGGCTCAGAAAAATTAAGTGATAGTCAAGAATGGGGCCTGAGGATCTGCATTTGAAGCACGCTCCAGGTCATTCTGAGGCAGGTGGCTCCTGGTCACTCTTGAAGAGTGAAGGTATTTTGTGATTAGACCTCAGGACATAAAACATATTTTTCCCTTTTTAAAAATAAAAACCTTGGACATAATAACTCTGAAGAAGAGAGGAGTTACTCTAAGGACAAACATTTTTTACCCAAAATGTAAAAGTCTAATAACTTTGGAGTTGACCCTCCAGAGAGGCTGGTGGAGGTGGGTTATTTACCCCTTTCCATGCCAGTTCAACCCTCTCCTGGCTTTGCGCTATCACTTGCCCCGCCTTAAAAATGATGACATTACCTTATAAGGTGATACCTCTTTACCCCTTACAGAGCTCTTCCACAAATATCATTTAATCCCCACCACAGTCCCACGCAGAGAGCTGTTCCCAAGTTCATTTTACAGAGTGAGAAGCAGAAGGGTCAAGATGAAGTTTCACTACCAGTAAGGATCAGAGTCTGGACTATGGCTTCAGTTCCCCAACCTTAAGTACAGTCGCTTCCATGAACTAAAAACTGTTTGCTTGATGTCAGGGGGTTGAGCTTCCTTTGAGCTTCCAGGGGGTCAGTGTGATGTATGCTAGGAATTCCAGGGCTGTGATAACTAAAGTCTCCTGGAATGGAGAGAAGGCAGGAAAAGGGGAGATGAGGGCTGAGGGCAGGGACTGGAGGGTCCTCATTCAGCATTGCCCTATTTTGTGCTATCAAGTCATGCTAATTGGGTGCCATGTCAGAAGTGAAGGGGGACATGTAAAACAAAGGATAATTTTTTTCTCTGAGGTTTTTAAAGTTAAAAACTTGGGTAAGGTGGAAGTGAGGGAGGTATAGAGCTCTTCGCTTTGCTTTGATTTGTGTTCTGGGAGGTCCGTTATGAAGGAGCCATCAATGGTCTATGAGTATCACAAAGGACGTGGGCCAAAGGGGAGCTCCATGAGCTCTGATGCACAAGCCTTTTTCTGGGTTCCCCCAAAATCCTGCCACCAGTGAGTGGGAATGGGGCAAGTTCTCTCCCCTGGGGCACATCTGCTGAGCAGGGTGTCAGAGAAGATCACATAGTTAATCCCTTACAGATTCTGTGTTCATTTGAGTTGCTTTCAGAAAACAGAGGAAGATGTTGATATTATCTTGACTCTTCTGACCCACCCATGGGAAATCATAAATTCTGGTCACTTCAGCCGGTTCTTAAAGTCCCGAGTTTTCCTGATTCCTATTAGCCCTGTTCCCCAATTCCTGCTTTGCACTTGTGCTCACAGAACAATGAGATGTAACTCAGGAGTCTCTTGGTGCCTCCTCTGCCACTTGTAGATCTGTAATTCATCAACTAAGTGGTTTTGGTGGCAGGGGTGGAGGTTTTGCATGGGCTAAGCAACATGGACTTTTACTCCTCAAGACTGCTCTGGCCATGACGACTGCTCACTGCTTTACCTACTAATAGGAGTGACCCACTCTGATTCCTCAATATGGCACCTTTTCCCCGGGGATCAGCCTGGTGGTAGGGTAACTACATTGAATTATTTTTATCATAGAAGCAGCAGTGTTTTATTCTCATGGGAACAGACACTTACTCTAGATATAGACTTGTTTTCTCTGCCTGAAATGCTACTTCCAGAGCCACCACGGATCTCAGAGGGCCCTCTTTACCATCAGTGTTCCAGGAGCATTGCTTCTGACCAAGGGACTCATCTGACAGCAAATGAAGACCAGCAGTTGGCTCATGCCCGTTAAATTCACTGGCTTTTCAATGTCCTCAATCAGCCTAGAGCAAGTGGCTGATAGGATTCATGAATGAGTCTTTTGGAGACTTTATGGCTCTGACTGGGTGGTAGCACTTTGTGGGGCTGGAATAATCAGTGATGGTTTCGCCACAGCCAGGTTTCATAGGTCTGGGAATGAACTCCTCTTACTATTACCCCAGTGATCTGAGAGCAAAGTTTTTGCATCCTTCCCCTGTGAATTTAACCTTTCCTTCCTCTTTTCTTTTTTTGAGATGAAGTCTCACTCTGTCATCCAGACTGGAGTGCAGTGGCACAATCTCGGCCCATTACAACTTCTGCCTCCTGGATCCAAGTGATTCTCCTGCTTCAGTTTACTGAGTAGCTGGGATTACAGGTGCCCGTCACCAGGCTTGGCTAATTTTTGTGCTTTTAGTAGAGACAGGGTTTCACCATGTTGACCAGGCTGGTCTTCAGCTCCTGACCTCAAATGATCCAACTGTCTGGCCTCCCAAAGTGCTGGGATTGCAGGTATAAGCCACCACACCCAGCCTAACTTTTCTTTACCTAGAACACATAGACCCGCTTCTCCCCCGAAAGAGGCACAGTAACAGTTAATTAGAGGGAAGTTGAGATTGCCTCCTGGCCTCCTTGGACTCCTCATGTCCCTGAGTGGACCCACAAAGAAGGGAGTTACTGTGCTGGCTAGGGTGGCTGATCCTGAATACCGAGGAGAAACTGGGTTGCTACTACATAATACAGGTAAGTGGAGTGTGTCTGGAATGTAGGGCATGCCCTGGGGCACGCATTAGTATTTCCAAGTCTGGTGATAAAAGTTGAAAAACCACCATGACTAAATACAGGTCGGACAGCTGACTACCCAGATCCTTCAGGAATGAAGCTTTGGGTCACTTCATCAGGCAACAAAGCACGATGAGCCAGGCTACGAGCTCATTGCAAAGGGAGTGTGAAAAGGGTGGTAGGAGTGCACCAGGACTACCAGCCATGACCACATGACCAGTTGAAGAATTAAGGCCTATAGTAATTATGAGTATTTCTTCATTATTTTGATTTAATTATATTTGTATTACCCAAGTCTTTTATTTTTCTCCACTCTCATTCTCCCTCCATCAAATGCAAGATACACTAAGAGAAATAAACCTTGTAACTCTGCATTTAACTTACAGAATATCGAAAGGGTGTGACTAGGTGTGGCTTAGTTGCAAGATGAATGAACATCACCCAGAGATAGCTAAAGTGACATCTGGGACTTTGTATCCTCTTTTGGGGAGATAGTGTGTTTTCAACTGTTTGAAGAATAGTTGGATCATGTTAAGCAGGAATACCACTTTGCTGGTGTCTTTATTTGGGTATTATTAGAAGAGTTACGCATGGATGCCAAGTTGAGCAAAAGGTAGATGGTGATGGTTTTGAACTGTGCCAATTTAGTAAAGATGGAACTGTTTCCCCAAATTCCCCTCCTTGTATGATTCTAGGTTAGGGTTGGCCACAAGAGAAATTTACCTGAGATGAGGAAGGTGGAAAGGAAGCAGCTCTCATTTTACTCTGAAGATCATTAATGCAATCACGGAAAGTGTAGGGCTCCACACACTGCTGCAGCCCTTGTATGATTTTGCTGATCAGCTCCTTCCACTGGGTCTTGTTGATCAGTTTCTCTGAGACTGGTTCAGTTTCTCTGAGACTGGCAGCTCTATGACAAAGGGTGTCCGCTTCTTTTGAAAGTTACCAGTTGACAAGGTTAGACATGGAGAGAGACAGATGTGGATCCCAGTTCTTTCTTCTCCTCTTCTTCACATCATTTGATATCCTGATTGCTAACCCTGCTAGCCTGTAGCAACTTCAGATCCACCACCAGATGCAGAGTCTATAGCCTTCTATACACTTTTCCACTAGCCCAGACAATCATATTAGGGCTATTCCTGTTATAAATCTTTTATTCCATACTGTTCATGGGGTTCTGCTTACATATTCAGAAATTTGTTCATGGTAGAGAAATATTTATTAAGTGTCTACTACATGTCAGGCATAGTCTGGGGATCTGGGATATATCAATGAACAGAAGAAAAATGCATTTGGGACATGCTTTTATACTCCAAATTTTAATAATTCATTACCTGTTAGAAATAAAATATAACTGCCCTGTGTTCTTATTTGCTACTCCTGGCAATCCTACCCATCACGGACAGTGAGATACTGGCGGACTTCCAGCACTGTGTTTGGGACCCAACTTTGTACCATTCACATTGCACAGATAGCCTCTGCGGTTCCACAGCCTCAGCACATTTGAAGTGACTCATGGTGAATCTGAGTTTCCTCCAACAACAGTCTTTTTATTAGAAGCCCAAGCTCTCATTCACTTTTTTACCTTTTTGGAGACCAAGGTAAATTTATTACCTTGAAATAAGTGGTACGATGCTGTATCCTCTTTAATTCTCACACCAGCCTTGTAAGGTACATATTATTACTAGTTATATCTACAATGTAGAAAGTGAGGTTCATAGAGATTTAGTAACTTGCCCCAAATCCCAGAGCTGGGAAGTAGTAGAACCAGGATTTGAACACCAGTCAATCTGACTTTCTGTGGGCTTTGTTCACCTTATTTATGTCATAGGTGCCTCAGTTTCTCAGCAAGGGGGAAGCATACCTATATCGAATCAGTTAGACTCATCTTTAGCAAATAGTCCAATCGGCTTGGGTATATAGCACTGGGCTTCTTGTTGGGAAGCCCAAGCATGTTGATGACCATGGGATGATGATGATGATGGTCTCCAGGCACAATGAAGGCTGAAGAAGAATGAGTTCTCACCCTTACAGAACACTGATGGTGGGTGACCCATTCAGTTGACCTGTTACTCTGGTTTCCCAAGGCCAGGTGCTCATCTCTGCTGTAGAGAACTCCATCTGTGACAGGGATTGTAGAGGCTTGTTAGGCTGGTTCTCTTCCAAAGTAGAATAGAGGATGTCACATATCATTGGCACCAGGCTGTGGTCTTAGGGGCAGCTTTGGGGAACAAGCCATGAGCTGAGATGAAGGAAGCAGAGCAACAGCTCAGCTTGTCTTAAGGTCTCTCTCTATTGACCTCTTCTTAGAAGCAGAGACAGCTGTTGTTACACAGACACACACACACATTTGAGATGATATTGCATATAGTATTTTGTATCATGAGTCTTTTTCCTAACCCTATATTTCAACTTTTCGACAAGTTTTTAAACATTATTCAAAAACATGATTTTTAATGACTGGATAGTATTACTTATGGACACACCATAATTTAATAAAACAATCTCTTTGCCATCAATTATGTAAGCTCATTCTTTTTGTTCCACATTTAGTAATTAGTTTATTTCTAGATGATTTATATTTTAAATTAATATAAGGGTACTAAATGTTTTTAAAGTTACAAAGATGATAGATTTCTATTAGTTTTCTAGTATGTTATTATCACAATTTTGAAAAAAAATGTATATTTGTTTTATATCAAGCCCTTATACTCAATCTTCAAATTAACATTTTTATTTGATTGTCTTAGGATTTGAGATGTGTGGTAATGTCATGAGTAAGTGTTCATAATTTCATTTTCTTTTTTCTAATAGTTACATTTCAATATTCTTCTTGTTGTATTGCTTTAACTAGAATTTCCAGAGCAATTATTAGTGGTGATATTGTAGGGAACGTTCTTGTCTTGCTCCTACTTCTGATAGCAATGCCGCTTATATAGTGCCATTAGGTATAAAATTGACTATTGCTTTAAGGTAGACATTTTAATCATGTCATTTTAGGTTTGAATTTTCCTATTCCTTATATTGTATGATTTTTTTCCTAAAAAATTCCTTGTATTCTATGATTTTTTCCTAAAAAATGGACATCAAACTTACCAATTACTTATTAATATTTATCCAGATGGTTGCACTTTCATTGACCTGATACATATATTTGTAATGTATCATTAAATAATAGCATTAAATAGGTCTCATTAGTAGCTAGCATTAAATAATTTCTTTATTAGTGATTTTTAAATAACTATGTTTTTAATATTTTAATGAATTACATTTGCTAGTGTGCTTGTAGAATTTTTGTAACAATCTTTAAAAGCAAGGTTAGTTTATAGTTCTGATATCAATATAATACATGCATATTGACATAAAAGAGATGGGAACAAAATACATCAAACTGTTATCAGTGGTCTCCTCTATGTTGGATTGTGGAATACTGGATTTATTTTACTACTTTTCCCTAAATTTGAATATACATTTTTATGATAAATGTGAACATTATATCAGTTATCTACTGCTGTGTAACAAATCAACCCAAAACATAGTGACTAAAATAACAACCATTCTATTGACTCATGACTCTGAGAGCCAATAATTTAGGCTGTGCTCAGCTGGGTGTTTCTTCTGTTGGTCTTGCCCACAGTGACACAATTCTATTGCAGTCAGCTGGTGGATTTGCTGGGGGCTGGTTGATCTAGAGGACCCTAGTGGAGACACTTATATTTCTGTTTCCTGTCATGTCATTCAACTTGATAGAAGGAGCAGCAACATCAAATTGCAAAGGTGGGGTACATGAAGGGATGTGAAGAACTGTTGCAGACAACTTTGCCAAGTTAGCTAAAAACATGCCTTATAATTAAAAATAAAAATAATATTTTAAAAAAGGATAATGTGCAGTGATGAAAAAGATGGCAAAGTGAGTATTTTACACATTGCTGATGAGCCTATTAACATTGTAACAAAAAATGATTTGGCAATGAATTTCGTGAGTGGTAAAGTGTTAGTAGACTTTGATCTAATTTTTCTATAACTTGCAGTTTATTCTAAGGAAATAATCAGTTTCATAAAAATTATGGATAAGAATTTTTCTGTATAACATTATTTATAAGTGAAATACTAAACACAATGTAAATGTCAAATATTAGAGGATTTAGTGATGGCAGATGGCATCTCCATATGATGAAACATGATATAACCACAAAAATTATATTTTTGGGCATGACAAAGTTTAAAACATAAGATTTGTGTGCTTTCATTATGAGTCTAGTTTTGAAAATTGATTGTATTCATATATGTTAATATAATAAACTTGTCTTCATATCAATACAACAGCATACATGTACACACATACAGAAAAATAACTGGAAGACATATATAAGCATAATAATGACAATTATTTCTGGTTGGTGCTTGGGTTACTGGTGGTATTTATATAATTAAAGCCACAAGTGTTGGTTTGGGGCCAATCTGCCACTTTTGAGTTAGACAGTGCTGATTTTAACTGCCATCCCATGTCCTGTGGAAAGTCCACATCTTCCTAATGAGTTGTGTGGCTCCTTGAGGATTTGTACTCTCATCATCACCTCTAATAATGACTTTTTGTGTTCAGAATTCCATTATTCTGTTCTCTGTGTCTGTGTGTGTGTGTGTGTGTTTAAATTTATTTTTGTAGAGACAGGGTCTCCCTACGTTGCCCAGGCTGGTCTTGAACTCCCAGCCTCAAGTGATTCTTCCACCTTGGCCTCCCAAAGTGTGTGGTTCTTATATCTCTGATCTGGTAGCTTGACTGATGCATGGGGCATAATTCCTTCTCTTTTATTTCTACCTCCAGTCCTCCTTCAAACAGTCTGGAATATGAATCTGTTGCATGTGCCATACTAGACTTTTACTAAAAATCTATGGCTTAAGAGAAGGGTTATTATCGTATACCATATAAAAGGCAAATACATTCTATATTATATCACAGATACTTAAAGATTTTCTTTTTTGTTTTCATGGACTCTATTGGCAGTATTGTGAAAACTATAGACCTTTTCAAATATTATGTTTTTAAATTAATGCAATAAAATGTACAGGATTATAAAGAAAATGAATTATGTTGAAATAAAGTAATCAGATATTTAAGAAAAAGCAAACTGGTGATACAGTGATGTAAAGTGCTTCTTTATTAATAATGCATTCAGTAACATGATATACAGGTTAGACAGAAATTGAGTATAATATTAAAGTAATGATAAGTATAAATGATATTTTGAAATGTATGTAACAACTATAATATGACATGAGACCATCTGTGATTTCTATTGACTGCAGAGTCACAAAAGTAACCAATAACTATTGTGAGGGGTTGTCTACATTTATAATTGAAGAAAATGTTAATTTTTAGTTGTAGGTTGGTGAAACTGAGCTGTAATTTTCCCCCCAACTCAGTTCAAGGATTCCCTGAATCCTATCTGTATATCACTTGGGATCCATGGGCCCTGGATTAAGATCTCTTGTATTAGACATTCCTCTTATTCAAAGTCCATTTGGCTCTCCACATGGGTAACACTCTGCCATGTCAAACCTCCTTCTCTTGCCATACTGCTTTTCTCTCTCTCCCTTTCTCTCCTCCCAGTTTGTTCTGGGAAACCTGGAATTCTTCTCTCTTTGTTAATTTGAGTGAGTCTACAATATCTGATTTCTAATTTTGAAGGTATCTTCTGCCTTATCTTTCAATGTCCACAATCCTTCAGGGTGTTTTCAATCAAAAGAACTGGTCATCTACCCCTTTTGTATTAATAATTATGATAGCCCCCGCTCACAGAGTATTTTCCATGGATGAGCATTATTCTGAAGAGGGCCTTATTTCTTTTTATTTTCTCAAGGGGCAAAGCTTACCCAAAGTCATGCAGCTAGCAGAATGTGGAGTCAGCTCTTACCCACCGTACTAGGCCGCTTTCCATTAGTAGCACCCAGAAGAAAATGAAATGGAGCTATTTGGGTCTTTCTTTTCATAGGGTTGGCCGTCTTTAGAAGGCAATTATTTTAAAATAGCATTCTGTTTCCTCTGGTGGTACATTTCTAAATCTTTCACAGTGGTGCTGGTTTTCAATGCTTTGGCTGTCTAGGCTCTGGATCCTCTGGGAACTGCTAGGAGAAAGTTAGTGCATAGGATGAGAGAGGACTAGAGCAAAAGACTCTGAGAGAAGCAGAAAGAGGGGACATATCTGGGACTTCCTGGGTCCAGTCTGTTCAGAGGCCTGGCTGGAGCCTGTACCTTGGATTCTCAAGTAACTCCTATGGCCTTCTATCATAGGCCCCTTTAAGGCTTACATTGTCTTCAGTTGGTTTTTGCTACTGGTAACCAAACGTATTTAACAAATACATAATTGACATACATTAATTTTAAAACCAGGAAGAGAATACATGTTATCAGCAAGCATTATCAGTTACGGGAAAGGATTTATCATTCTTCCCAACCCATGTCCCTGGATTGTGTCATTCTAGTGATAGTAGAAGTGATGAGAATGGTGGTGAAAGTGATTTGGGGGAGGAAGGTATAAGAAAATGAGAATGCATACATATCCTTCTTTGTGTTTCTACTGTGGTTTTTAAAGCACTGAAACCAGTACCATTGTGGAAGGTGTAGAAATGTACCACCAGAGGAAACAAAGTGCTATTTTAAAATAATTGCCTTCTAAAGATGGCCAATCCTATGAAAAGAAAGACCCAAACAGCTCCAAAGGTATGTTAATGTCCACCTCATATCTTAGCCATTCTTTTTGGGACAAATAGCTTTTTGTTGCTTGTGAAAGTTTATTTGTTGAATTTGTCTTTCTGTATTTCTACCCTAAGAGAATATATACTCCTGCAAAGTAGAGGCCTTCTTTGTATCTACTGAATTATAAATGCCCAGTAAAAGATGAAATGCAAGATAGCCACCATGATGCTGTTGACACTTGGTGGACCGTGATGCTGGTGAAAGAGGTACCTTCCATCTTGGTTTATATTTGTTAAGTCAGCCTCCTATCTTCACCATCCTAAATGCTAGTCCGTAAAGGAAATTTCCTGTACTCTGTTAGTGTTGGGAACAATTATCTCAGGTCTTTTGCTCTTATTTTAAACCCGGTGTTATCCTAATTGTTCCAGGCTTGAAGTTTGTGTTTAGTCTCCTTGGCATGAAGGACTTGCTTTCCCTTAAGAAATGTAGCTTCATCTTTAGGCTTACTTGGGTAGGAGATCATAGTTATCCCTTAGAATTTCAACCCCAGGCCCTGGCTTGCCAGCAAACACTTTGATATGGGATGCCAAACTGGAGTGTATTTGGAATAGAGGTGGGAAATATGAACCAGGTGACAGGGATGGTGGTTTTAGTCAAGTCCTTTCATTTTTATGCCAAAAGAAACCCAATTCAAAGCAGTGTAAGCAAAACAGGTAATATTTTAAATAACTAAAACTATGGGCATGGCTGAATCCAGGTGGCTCAACAATTTTAAAAGAGCTTCTCTCTCTTTTTTTCCCCCCTCTTTTCTGATTTACTCCCTTTGGTGTATATTTCATGTTAAATAAGTTCTTTTTCCCCTGTTGGCAATTAGTGATCTCTAGCAGTTTTAGACTTACCCAGACCCGCCTTGGGATTCCAGCATCATAATTTTTTTTTAAAAAATGTCTTTCCGGCCGGGCGCGGTGGCTCAAGCCTGTAATCCCAGCACTTTGGGAGGCCGAGACGGGTGGATCACGAGGTCAGGAGATCGAGACCATCCTGGTCTACACGGTGAAACCCCGTCTCTACTAAAAAAAAAAAAAACTAGCCGGGCGAGATGGCGGGCGCCTGTAGTCCCAGCTACTCGGGAGGCTGAGGCAGGAGAATGGCGTAAACCCGGGAGGCGGAGCTTGCAGTGAGCCGAGATCGCGCCACTGCACTCCAGCCTGGGCGACAGAGCGAGACTCCGTCTCAAAAAAAAAAAGTCTTTCCCAATATCAGTAAAACAGATATATTTGTATCTTGCACTCAAATTTTGGACCAGTGATGGAATCACATGACATGGGGGAAAGGGAAGGAAAGAGGTGTGTTGGGAAGATGCAAACAATAGATTATCCACTGCAGTGGGAATGGCCAGAAAAATAATTATGTGGGAAAGACGGGCAAGGGAAGTGACGAGGGTGAGAGTAACAGTGGTGTTGTTGTGAATCTGGTCATGGAAATGGTGATGCTGGTTATGGTAGTGGTGGGGTACTGGTGACTGTGAGAGATATTCCTTGTTCCAGATCCTACTGATTCCAAGAGCACAGTCCAGGAGCATGGTGTATGCAACCCTATTAGTAAAGACACATGATTTCCTGTGGTTCTTGTCTTTAGGGGCAGAAAGGGCTACATGTTTGTCCTAGAAAAAATTCAATGGTTCCTGAGTCAGCAAGCTCCCCATGCTTGTGGAAGCAGATCACATGGTATCTCAGAAATATACCTATGCATGTTAGCAAAACAACAGAGAAAAACAAGCCTCCACCACCAGGATGGCAGGAAGTGTGGTCAGCTTTCTTGGAGGTGAAGCCAAGATGAGAGGTCGTTGACTTGCACTAATGAAGAGGCACAAAAACTGCTGATTTAAAGAATAATAATAAAAAAAGTACCCTGGGGGACATTTTATTGCACTTAGAAAATGTCCAATTTCATCCTTCATATAAAAAAGTAAAAAAAAAACATTTTGATTTTTCATAAAAACCAATAGATTAATATAGAAAGAAAAAGTTCCCAGCCAAGAACTAAGCCACAGTTGTGTTCATGTGTATGCCTGAGCTAACTCCTCTGGCCTCATGTGAGCCTCTGCATTTGGCACGCAGATCCCTTGTTCTGTAAAAACTATTTCAGGAACACTTTGAAAAGGCTGCCCGGTGATGGCTGCCTCATTTGGGATTTATTATAATATCATTAGAAGGGGTTATATCACTTGGTATAATGTCAGACACATTGTAGCCTGTGGTTTTATGATGTGGACAAATATCACGCTCAGGAATAAGGTGGCTCTGAACAAATCAGTTCCATCTGGGTCCTACTGTAAATAGAGCTTTTCCCTTCTGCCGTGGAGGGTGGATTTTCATCCTCATCTGACCCCCTGACCTTCCATTCTGCAGGGTCTTTCTTTTCCTGACCTCCTTGCTCCCCAATCTCTGGGGCCTAGGAGAGAGAAAGAGAGCAAGAGAGCGAGCGAGAGAGAGAGAGAGAATTCCCTAAGACCCCAAAACAGAGATGCTTGTCAAGCTCAGGAAATGCAGGGAGACTGGGGAATTTGCTTTTATCCAGTACCTGCCACGTGGCTGAATCTGTGCTAGATATTTTCACCTGTCTTACCTCACTTCATTCTCATAACGAATCTATAGAGTAGTGGATAATGTTACTATTTTACAAAGAAATACTGAGAGTGACATGTTTAAAAATAATATATATATATATATATATTTATATTTTTTTTTTTTTTGAGACAGGGTCTCACTCTGTTGCCCAGGCTGGAGTGCAGTGGCATGATCTTGGCTCATTGCAGCCTTGACTTTCCAGGCCCAAGTGATTTTCCCATCTCAGCCTTCCAAGTAGCTGGAACTACAGGTGTGTGCCACCACACTTGGCTAATTAATTTTTTTTTTAAGAGATGGGAGTCTCATTCTGTTGCCCAGGCTTGTCTTGAATTCCTGAGTTTAAGCAATCCTTCCACCTTGGCCTCCCAAAGTGTTGGGATTACAACCATGAGCCACCCATTCAGGTCTGTAAACTAGCAAGTGAGGAGATTAAGTTCTGAAGCTTATCTGACGTTCATTCCAAAGCCTGTCTGTTTTCTTTCATGGTATCCTGCCATCCCCAACATCTGTATGTCCATGAATAAGCTATTCACAGGAGGCAAGGAGACAAGAAATGTGGATATAAGTTGTATTTGGTCAAAGTGTAGTTATTTAAAAAAAAAATAACAGCATGGTACAACCACCTTGCAGAACTCTTTGGCTTTTTAAAATAAAGTTAAATATCTGCCTATCCTATCCTATGAACTAGGGATATCATTCCCAAGAGAAATGCATACATAGGTACATGTCCACAAAAAAGACTTGTACAAGAATGTTCACAGCAGCTGTTTCATAGTAGCCCTAAATACTCATCATCAGGAAAATAAACGAAGTGTGGTATGTTCATATGATAGAATATTACACAGCAATAAAAAATAGTAAACTAAGGTTATATGCCGCAAAATGGGTGGGTCTTACAAATATCATATTGTGCTAAAGAAGACAGACACAAGAGAGAACATAATGAATGATTCCAGTAATATAAAATTTGAGAATGAGGAAAATTACTAATATCTAAAAACATAAGCTCAAGAGATAGCTAAAGATCTAAAAATATTAATATTAAGATAAGTATCTTAATCTTATAGATTATAATTAAACTACAGTAATCTTATAGGTCAAGGTTTGTATCAATATCCAAAGGTGGTAAAATTGCTAATATCTAAAGAAGTCACCTTCTTTCACTTTTGTTTAATTTTCCTCATACTTGAAATTTCTATAATTGGAATCATACCTTACACAACAACACCGCCGTCACTCTCACTCTTTCACAAAGGTAAAAGGAGTTACTCTGGGATAGGAGATGGATATTGCCCAGTAAGGAGCATGAGAAAACTTTCTGAAGCTCTGGACATGGATAGTTATTTATAAATAGATAAAAATTCATTGAGTTGTATATTTATGTTTTTTTCTGTTTATAGACTAATCAAAAAGCAGAACATAATAAAGAAATATTTAATCAACTGAAGTGATAGGAAAAGGTGGTCAAATTTGTCACTCTCAATGCTTTGGTTTTTATAAATTGGCTATTTGGTTAATTTTGACTCTACTCTGTAAAAAAGGTAGTATGGACATGTGGAAAGATATATGTTATGCTATAATATTGGATGTTGGATGTTCAGGAAGAATAAATAAATGGTTTATTGATTTATTTCTAGTTCTTCTTAATATAGACAATGAGGTGTCATTCTCTTCCCTTGATAAATTGTTACATGCATCTCCTGCCTGCTCCCTGCCCATTTCCCGTTGCCTTTATTCTTCCTCCCACAACTGCTATCACTAGCACATTTGTATTACACAGTTTAACAGGTCAGAGGATTTTAGGTGAATAGAGAGGAAAGGAAAAAGAAAAGCTGACTTCTTTCATTTTGGTGTTAAAATATAATGAAGTACTTTGCATGGCTTTTATTTTATTATTTTCAGAAGGGCTCTTGTAACAGGTCAACTCATAAATTGGCATGACATCCTGTTTGTTTCTGCCAAGAAGTCAGTCATAGTGAGAGTATTAATTTTTTTGCACAGATATGTGTCAAATTCACTTAAACTATGCTGGGTTGTTAACACTGATGCATGCTATGAAGGAATGCAGACTTGATTTTATCACCATCCCTCTAAGGAGAGCAACCATATATTGGGAGGGATTGCAATGATATTTATTTATATTCCATGACTTTTAATTTATTTCCATGGCTTCAATGAAGCCTGAAAAAACAATTCTCAAGTAAGCTGAGGCTGTGTAGACAGGTACTCTGAGTAATTTAGATAATTCATCTACACTGTCTTACATCATGAAGTAGCTGCTCAGTTCCTTGTATCTCTTTGTGTAGCTGTGGGTTATTTGGGACAGAGATCCTGTTTCCCTGAATCTCCAGGGGCTTTCTCTTCACTTTGGTAGCTTGAGTATGATTTCCAAAGGCTGCCTTTGGCCTCCCTGCTCTTCTGTGTGGATGCAGCTAATGACCTCAATGTCTAGCTAATGGCATCTTACTCTGCAGTGATGGCTGTTCTGAACATAGAGTGGGAGAGTGGTGATGGGTCAGGATGAGTAGAAAAGTAATAGTTTGATGATGGAAATGCAGACAACTCTTGGCTTAAGCTCAGTGCTCTCTTCCTTCTCCGTATGGACCATGACATGTTCTCTACTTCTGTAATTGAAAAAAAAATGTGAGAGCACAATTTGTATAATCACTGGTGGAACATTAAGTTGTCTGGGCTGGCACAAAACTGGACAGAAGAGCCAACTGCTGACCTCAGTAACACATGCCTAACTCCTAGTGCAAGGTTTGGCTTGGTAATAGGATCTTGGTCATAATTACTCATGGATGCTCATGGTTATCTGGACTGGGACTCACCCTCCCAGTCCATGCAGGCAGTCAGACCCTGCTGAGAGATGTGCAATTCATAAAATCCTTCTATGTATCTAAGTCTGTGGTTGCTATTAGTCTGCAAAACATGAGAATAAGAGGACTAATTTAAAAAAATTTAAACCCTTAGACTTTTATTTCACTCTGTTCCTTATAAAATAGTTGTTTTCTCAGCTACATCGAGACATTCAACATATTAATCTGTTTAGTTTTAAACAATGTCCAAATGTTTTCATGTTTATGTACTCAAGTCATTCTTGGCTTGCTTAATAAATTCTACAAATATTTACTGAGTACCTACTCTGTGCTAGACATAGTTCTAGGTAATGGGGACCAAGAAGACAAAGAAGCAGAGAAATGTCCCATTATTGCAGGGCTTATGTTCTAGGGAGGGAGGCAAACAATAAACAAATATACAATGCTAGGTGACAGGGTTAGGGAGTGGAGAAGGTGGGGAAGGGAGTATGGCTGTAGTTAGGTGATCACGAAGGATTTTCTGTTGGAACAGAGATGTAAATGAAGTGAAGGAGAAGGCCATGTGGCAACCTGAAAGAAGAGCTGTGGTGATGAGAATAGCCATCTGCCCCCATGGAGAAAGGTGCAGAAATGTGCAATATAATTTGGTCCAGAGATCAGGTGAAATCTCTAGTCTCTGGACATCTTGATCAATGGAGATCCTTTCTAAGAGTGGGAATCCCCATAAACTAGTATTTCTGTGGTCATCTTGGGCCCTGAGGTTCACCTCTGAAAGAGCACCTACTGATCCAAGCCATATTAACCCAGGCATGGTCAGCTCCTTCTTTGATTGTCTATTCCCCTGCCTTACACGTATACGGAAATAATAACTCATTAGACTTTAACAATGGCTTGGCAAGTAGGAATACCAAGATGGCACCTACATCTCAGCTTCACAGCTGCTTCAGAGTAAACATTAGGTAACCTCCTTGTTTTAAATGTCCTAGGGTCCCAGGATCTCTGGAGAAGCATCACTGGCCTGTTCCCCAGACAACACAACTCTCAATCTCCTGATATCTTGATGGCTCTTTGATTCCTTTCCTCCTTCTCTACCTCTCCTCCTTATCCCCTCTTTCATGGATTGCTCTTAGAATCTCCAAATTCCTCTGGCTTTAGTGTGTATTGGCTCTTTCCAGCTTCAGCTCCATCTTCGGCCAATATTTGCCTATCCAAACTTATCAACATGCTCAGCAGAACATGAGCCTTTTATTAAACAGCATATCACATTTTCTTTAGAAGGCAGTAGTGATTAGAGAAAGAAAAATGCCAAGAATGAAGCACCATATGTATAGATCTTATATGGATACTGGGGCAATCTGTTCTGCTGGGTCTGTCTAGTGGTTAAGTCTAGGGTTGCATCCTCAGGAAGGGAAAGGACTGGGTGCTATGGATAAGAATCATACGAAGAAGAGACAGACCCTACAAAAAGAAATGGGAAAGTAGAAGGTGGATTTCAGACCAGGGACATTCCCTCTTCAGGCTTTGTTCTCTTGAGCTTAAGTATTCAGAATGTGTTCATGGGCTTCCATAAACAGAGATTTATGTTTCATCTGAGGAGTGCAGCCCTGTGACTATATGAGTTGATAACCTGGAGAGACTTTTAGGGGAAGATGGCATGTACAGCCAAAGAACCAGGCTGGGCACAGTGGCTCATGCTTATAATCCCAGCACTTTGGGAGGCTGAGACTGAGATAGAAGGATCTCTTGAGCCCAGAAGTTTGAGACCAGCTGGCACAACAGGGTGAGACTTCATCTCTACCAAAAAAATAAAAAAAGAAAAATCCGGGTGTGGCACACACGTGTAGTCCCAGCTATTCAGGAGGCTGAGGTGGGAGGATCATTTAAGCCCAGGAGGTTGGGGCTGCAGTAAGCCGAGATGGTGCCACTGCACTCCAGGCAGTGTATCCATCAGCATTCTATAGGCACATTCTCTTTGACCTAGTGTTTTCACTTATGGAAATGTGACCTAAAGATACACTTTCATATTACATGTATACAAAGATTGTGATAACAGATCACTAGAAACAACCTTAATGCACATCACTGGAAAGTCAGTGTAAAAAGTGATACGCTGACAGATGCTTCTAATTGTAGCCATTGAAAAGAATGAAGACCCTATTCCTGGACGGACATAGAATGATATCTAAGATATGTTGTCCAGTGGAAAAGATAGAGGACCGTGGAATGTATACAGTAGGCTTTATCAACGGAGTCTTGAAAAAGTGTTTCTATGTAGAAGGTGTTGTGTGAATTAGTGTTAGATTGAGCTGTATCTCACCTGCTTGGCATGGTTCTTCCTAACTTGGGTGATCTGGTTCCCCAGGAATTTTATGCAGATTCCTGGCATGGTTCCTGGAACATAGTAGGTCTCCATCTCTGCTTGGATTCCCCTGGAGATGGAGCTTATCACTTCCTTTTCCCTTGCTGGACAATTCTAATTCTCAGGGAGAGTGAGCTCCTCTGCCTCTTTTTAACTCCTAGTGGGGGATCTGGCCTGGCTCTAAGCGGGGGTCACTCTTGTTGACAGTGCCCAGACCTTGCTTGATTGTATCAGTTCTCAGCCAGATGTTCTTCCAGATTCTCAAGAGCTCCTACACTGCCTTTAAAGCTAAGGAGAACCTTCCACACTTCCTTTATTATTTTTATTTTTTTGAGATGGAGTCAGTCATGCGCTCTGTCACCCAGGCTGGAGTGCAGTGGCGCCATCTTGCTAACTGCAAGCTCCACTTTCCGGGTTCTTGTCATTCTCCTGCCTCAGCCTCCTGAGTAGCTGGGACTACAGGCGCCCGCCACCACGCCCTGCTAATTTTTCTGTATTTTTAGTAGAGACGGGGTTTCACTGTGTTAGCCAAGATGGTCTCGATCTCCTGACCTCGTGATCTGCCTGCCTCGGCCTCCCAAAGTGCTGGGATTACAGACATGAGCCACCGCGCCCAGCCAACCTTCCACATTTTTGAGATGGGCTTTGCTCCTAGGGCATGGTCAGCCTGCCTGGGCACTGCTGCTAACGCCTCCCAAGATCTCTGGGAGCTGGAGCCTCTCTCCCCATCTAGTGGGTGCTTCCTTGCTGCGTTCTTGGACTCTTGCGGTAGTTCTGGCAGTTAGGGGGCCAAAGCTTTAAAAAGGCTTGTCTGGCTGTCTCTGACTTCAAGGCTGTCAGCCATCTCAGCTCAGTTGTATGTAGTTTAATGAATTGTTACTCTTTTGTGCCTGTGCCCTGAGGTGATTTCTTACCACAAAGGGCAAGCTTAAGAAAATCAAATAAATAAATACTAATAAACAGGGAAGCAAGGCTTGGAGAGGTTAATTGCTTTTCTGGGGTTGCAAGGCAGTGAGAGGGGAGCTGGGCTGGCCGCCACCTCCTCTGTGCTCCGGCCACTTTGCCATTTAACTGCTCCAAAGAGGCCCACTTAAAAGCAAACATATAAATGGAAGTAACTTTTTCAGCAACTTATTGGGTCTTTTTCCACTTAGGAATATTGATTTTTCTCCTCACTGAGCCTGGGATGAGGGGAGTGGTTGAGTCTGAGTCTGAGCACCAAGTAGGTGGGCGTAGTCCCAGTCTGAGTAAGTGTCGGCGACTGTACATAGGAAGTGGTTTCCAGGAGCCCACGTCCTCTCTGCGATAGATGGATTATGTAAAAGGCTCCAAGACACCATAGAAACCTGGCCTGGTTTATACCTGAAAGGAGGGAGGTGTATAGTTTACATTCTCCTGTTCTAATCACGCCACTTTAATGAGATACAAAATTGTGCCAGTTTCACAATTATGATATATATCAGGGCTTAATTATATGTACAGGATGGCGTATTCAATTGAGTACATGCAAATGGAACAGAGATTTTCATTTTACATGTCTCTCCTACTCTCCCTAACAAAGAACTTTCTAGGGGTTTTAGGCATATGGGCAGAGTGGAGAATCAACTTGTACCACATGCTAGCATCTTCTGGCTTTCAAAACAATGAGGAGACACTGGAAACCCGTGACTAGAGAGCTAAGGACACTGAATAAATAAAGATGAATCTGATAAAAATATAGTGGCTTTTGATAGCCCATGCAAACATGTCTGGCTTCAATTTGTGGAAATTTTCTTATTGTTAAATGACAAAAACATAAAAAAAGAGCTAATAAAAATTCTGTGGCTAAAGGTCTTTTGTAAAAAGTACTAGAAAAGCAAGTTCAGAGTCATGGCTGCATTTGTTACTGATTCTGAGTAGAAATGGGGAAAAACATTGACCCCTGTGACTTGGCTCTGAATGTGCTGATGAAGCCCCTAGGATCTCCCTGCATGTCACTTTCTGATGCCCGTGGACTCTGGGACAAGAAGCAAGGAGGGAGAGCTCCATGCCAGGCTACGTTTTGTTGTAGGAATGGCTTTGTGAAGGGCTCTTTTTTTTTTTTTTTTGAGACGGAGTCTCTCTTTGTTGCCCAGGCTGGAGTGCAGTGGCCGGATCTCAGCTCACTGCAAGCTCCGCCTCCCGGGTTTATGCCATTCTCCTGCCTCAGCCTCCCGAGTAGCTGGGACTACAGGCGCCTGCCACCTCGCCTGGCTAGTTTTTTGTATTTTTTTAGTAGAGACGGGGTTTCACCGTGTTAGTCAGGATGGTCTCGATCTCCTGACCTCGTGATCCACCCGTCTCGGCCTCCCTAAGTGCTGGGATTACAGGCTTGAGCCACCGCGCCCGGCCTGTGAAGGGCTCTTGTGACACTCCAGGATCCACTTCGAGAAATTTCTCCAGTAGGCAAACACTGTGAAAGAGAGACCTTGTGGGAGGAGGTAAGGTTGAACTATCTATCATGTCCCTGGCTTTGTATTGGGAACACCTCTGGCTTTGTATTGGGAACAGATCATGTCCCTGGCTTTGCACTGGGAACAGAGAGGCAGCTGATCTTAGTTACTTTCTTCTTTTACCCAGGGCTACCTGATGACTCCCAGGAAAATCTGTGGAGGAGGTCTTGGTAGCAAGCTGGCTGCTGTCTGTTTATGTTCTTGTAGAAACACTGACTCTAGGGAGAAAAACTGACCCATCTATTGAGATGTCACCCAGACCTGCTACCATTATTTTTCCATTCATTCACTCATTCATTCATTCTTCTCATGAGCTACTAATATGTGTCTGTCCAAATACTAAGGCCCTAGGAATGAATAAGATGAATGAGTAAGACCTAATTCTGTCCTGCAGAGGCTTGCAGCCCAGCGGGGAAAGGCATACAATAAAGTATAGGATACTTCTGGTGGGTCCTAGCATAGCAGACGTTTCCCAGAAGCAGGTGTAGTAAATGCCACTCTGAGTGGGAGTGATTTTGCAAAGGAGATGATGATTGAAAAGTGTCAAGAGAAGTTCACCAGGTGGATATATTGGAGAGCGAGAATATTTCTGGTAGAGGGATTTGGGTGATAAAAGGCAAAGAAGCCAGAAGCAGCTGAGGATTTTGATGGATCTGCAGGCTTGCCCTCTGGAAACAGGTTTCTAATAAAGTGCCTTGATCATTCCATCCAACATAACTCATTTCAATGATTGCTTTTTGATTTACATCTAGGGCTCTGTCCAGGTTTCTGGCATCCTCCATGATAATGAGGGTGAATGGATGAAAACTAATATGAGAAAGCCAGGTTTGTACAGGAGGAGTTTCAAGTCTAGGAGAGGTAAAAGCATGCAGATAGCCTGTCCAAGGCATGCAGTGGTTAGTGCATTAGAGGGGTACAAAGAGATAATTGTAGGAAACAGAGGAGATACCACGTGCTGGATAAGTGGTCCAAGAAGGCTTCCTGGAAAAGGTTCAATTAGAATTGGGCCTTCAAGGATGGAAGACAAAAGACATCCTCCTATGCAGGAACAAAGACGTGGGAATTCCCTAGGCTAGCGAGATTATTTCTGCTATCAAACATCAACCTAACTTCCAAAACATTAGTTTACAAACCAGGTTTTGTACCAGAATCCCTTGTTGAGGGCAGAGAGGAATTACATAGAAATTTCTGGGACTGACTCCTAGAAATTCAGATTTCAAGTGGAATGCACATTTTAGTGAGCTCTTCAGAGGATGCTGATACCCAGATCACAGATGGGATTCCATTTGATGGCGGCAGGAGGGAGGGGAGGACTGACTCTGGGTATACACAGACATGGGTTCAAATCACGAGTTTGCCTCTTATTGGCTCTGTCACTTAAGGCAACATGCTTAGTTCCCTTCAGCCTCACATTACTTGCTCCCAAGAGGTGATAATAGCCCAGAAGCGTAGTTGTGAAAATAAATAAAATGATATTTGTCATAGTGCCACATAATTTCTGGCTAATAGTGGGTAGGGGATAAATCTGAGTTTTCTTCCTCTCCTCTATTTAGTAAAAATGGCATATATCTTCTGCGGTGGTCAAAATGCCCAAGAGGCATAATTCTTGGCCCCAAGAAAGCACTGGTCACAGACAGGTGGGCATTTGCTCTTCTCAAATAAACCGTTAGACACAAGGGAGTCTCCTGGACCTCAGCACCTCTTTCTTGCATTAGACAATGCCTAGCATTCTCCAGCTATGCCCTTTAAACCTGGGCATTAAACAGTTTTTGTGTTCAGCGAATATACAAACACCCCTAAGGAATGTTAGTGGATTAAGCCCCTATGAACTCACACCTTAGGATGGCTGAAGTACTGGCTGAATGCTTACCTGATGGAGGAGTGTCAGCTCTCCAAGCCTGCAAAGTGATAATCAGGTCTAGTGGTTTTAAAATTCTTCTTCATGAAGCACTAGAGGTGAGCCCACAATATTTGGTTGTGCTCTGGACAACTCTAGGGGGAGCCAGCCTCATAGTCTACAACATGCACTGTATCTCCTAAGGTTGTGCAGTGCATAACCTGCACAACTGTCTCTGGTGGCTCTACCTAAGGGTTTCCATGGTGTTGGTTTTGGAAGGAGGGTAGGGATGCTGGCAGGCAGAGGTGGCTACAGGTCCCCACTTGCCTTCAGAAAAGCCCTGTGGTATAAAGTAGGGTTTTGTGAAAGGTTTTCTTTTACGATAAAGGATAAGCCAGGGCCCTATTCAGGCTCCTCATTTTGCAATTGGGAAACTAAGGTTCCACTGTGAGAATGTGGTCGAGCCGGCACTATTCCCCGGGATTCTTTGGCCTGTGGGGACAGAGTAGGACAGGTATGAAAGTTGGGGAGTGCTCCGTTCCAGTAATGTGTCTGGGCAGGAAGAGGAGGCTCTGGCCAGAGCAACCTCCCAGATAGGACAGTCTTGAAGAAATCAAGCCTCCGTTCACAGGTGGAGCCTTAGGCCGGCCTCCAGGGAAGCTCAATGATTCTGCTAAGCAAAGGTGTGGGGAACAGAGACATTTTAGGATTGCCTGTCATTCAGGCAGGCAGCAGCTAACAGAGGCCTGACTAGGCCAGAGCCCAGGCCTGGGACCATGCATTTGCTCATCAAGGCCAGTGAGAGGCTTTGAAGAATCCACTTCCCCTTTTCCCTGCTGAATTATAAGAAATGGAGAGAAAGGAGCACTCACAGCCAGGAAGGCAGGCCAAGGCAGCCCTTGAAGGAAAATGAAAGTGAGATGAGGGTGTGGGTGGGTGGGGCGGGACACCCCTCCCTCTGCCGCCTACTCCTCTGAGCTTCCTGCTGGGGGCACCTCTCAAAGCCTCTTGGGGAGCCTGGGCCTGTTCTCTGGCAGGGGCCTGAGCCGGGCCTGCGGTCAGCCTTCCAGACTCAGGGCACCTCCAGGCCTGCCTGTGGGTCTGCTTCCCTCACCTCAGGGCTCTCCTGGGAAAGCAGAGACAGGCGGGCCGCCTGGAGCACTTTCGGGCAGCAATGACTTCAGTGCTTGTCCCCAAAATAAATGCACCACAGACAAGACAATGTGGTCAGGGGCTGAAGAGTTACTGTAAATACCAGCCTGGGCTTCCTATTTCTGTTCCTGTGACTCCCAGGGGGGCAGGCGCTGGCCAGCCCCTTCCCAGCCCCTTCCCAGTGCACTCTGTTCTGACTGCCACATCCAAGGAAAAGCTTTGGCTCGGAATTCCTCATCCGACTGTCCCTGGGACCCCTTTTTGGGTTTGCAGAAGGGACCTTACTCTCACCCCCAAGCAGGGCTTAGACTGAATCTGGCTTTCTGCAAGGAGATGCAAACACTATGTGTTGGCACCATGCCAACTATTCACATGTTTTTTGGCCTCACACCAAGCCCCAAATTTTGGAGAATCAAAACACTAACATCTTATCCTTAAGAGCACTGTCTTAACCCATGTATGCCTAGTATTCCGTTATTGGAACACTAAGCTTATGGGAGTTATTTATATCCTACTCCTCAAGGTCATCGCCAAGGTCTGATTTTTCACAGAAAAAATTTGCAACCTCTGTCATCAATGGGTTAAAGGCTTTACATGGTTTAGTACATATGGTCCTTACCATAGTCACAGGAAGTAGGTGTGTCTATACCCATTTTATAGATGGGAAAATCAAAGCAAGAACGTAAAGGTGCTTGCCCAAGGACACCCCATCAGTAAGCTAGGAGTCAAACCCAAGCAGCCTGACCCCAGACCTGTATTTGCAGCTGCTAGGCTGCACAGGGCAATGCTGTCAATCACCTTCTGCAGATGGAGGGAGCAATGTGCAAAGAAGGGTTCGAGGTCAGTTGGCTAACAAGTTAGGGGGCGGATTTAAATCTAGGCTTGGTGGGCTCCAAAGGTCCTCCCACTGCACTGGGGCGCCTCCTAGAGGCAGGACAGCAGCACATCATTGGAACATTTGTTCTGACCTCTTTCCAGCTTCTGGGCGGCTGACACCCTGGCTTGTAGCTGCCTCCCATGGTCAGTGCTTAATGAGGGATGAATCAACATTCATGCACACCCGCACGGAGGCTTCTAATAGGAGTGAGTTTGCTGTTTCCAAGGACAGATGATCCCTGCCTTTGGGAGGTTGCTCTGGTTGTAGTGTTTCTTGCGTTTCAATTATTGAGTGCTCTCAGGTGTATCTCCCTCAGAGTCCTCTCACTCTTGAAGAGGCATGCTACATTTGTGAACTGATCCCTGCCAGGAAGTCTCACAGCAGTCTCAGAGGGTGTCTGGTCAACCTAGGAAATGGGCACATAGCTCCTCCTATTCAGCACCTCTGCTGTAGAAGGGAAAACTATGGAAGCCAGGCATTTTCCTCCTGAAGGGAACTAGCTATATAGGCTGGCATATAGAGAAAGAAGAGAAAGTGGACTGAGTTGACCACATGGAACAAAACTTAAATGCTGCATCATTTCTTTCAAGCAGATCTGCTGAGGCCAAGTGGAGCCATAATACCTTCCTGTTCACCCAAGGTATCTGATAATATATTAGCATTGGGTGATCGTATACTGCTTTCCGCGTATTGTGACATCTCATCTGGTTTACCTCCTTGCTTTTGCTAATAAGAAGCTCATAACTTAAATTTGTACTCAATTGTTATAACTCTTCTCAAAAAAGAAGCTATTGAAATACTTCCATTCCTCTTATCTTCTGCATACCGGCTCTTGTGTTTTGTTTAGGATAGGTCAAAAATTTGTTCATTTTATGTGAACTCATTTATCATAAGTCACCTGGAATTCAGAGTCTAATACAATAAATTTTTTAAACACATTTTGTGACTAGTATGTGCCAAGTACCATACAGTTTAATTTCATTCACTACCCATTTGTTGTTTACTTGTTTATTTCTCAAATATTTGTTGAGCACCTTGCATATGCCAAGGTGCCTGTCTTAGATTGCTTGCATTGCTATAAAGGAATACCTGAGGCTGAGTAATTTATAAAGAAAGCAGATTTATTTGGCTCATAGTTCTGCAGGCTGTACCAGAAGCCTGGCATCAGCATCTGCTTCTGGTGAGGGCTTCAGGGAGCTTCCACTCATGGTGGAAGGCGAAAAGGAGCAGGTGTTACATGGTGAAAGAGGAGAGGGAGGTGCCTGGCTCTTTCAACAGTCAGCTCTCATGAACAATCAGCTCTCATAATCAGTTCTCATAATCTCCAGGAAGGCACCAAGCTCTTCATGAGGGATCCGAGGCCGTGACCCAGACACCTCCCACCAGGCCCTGCCTCCAATCCTGGGAATCATATTGCAACATGAGATTTGGAGGGGACAAATAGCCAAACTATATCAGTGTCATTGTTGGTGCTGGGGACCCTCTGGTGGGCTAGTCAGGCAAGGTCCCTACTGTCCTGGGGCTCACCATATAGAGGGGGAGTCAGGCATTAAACAAAAAGTGCACATGTGTAAACACACAATCTACACATGCACTCTACATGCACTCCACACGCACACACTCACATACACACATTCACATAGTAGGCCAGCTAGTGTTAGGTGCTATGAGAAAAAATTAATAGAGTAAGAAGTAAGAGGATGTCTGGGTGGTGGGGCAGGGAGGTGAGACCCTGCCGTTTTGCATGGGTCACCCGGGGAACCCTCTTGGTTGAGCTGACCTGTGAGCAGAGACCCAAACAAGCAAATTACAGTCATGTGATAATCGGGGAAATGCAGGCAGTTCCTAGGACCTTTACAATAATCTGGGGGGCATTAATGGAATCAATGGCTTTTAAAAAATTAATTTTTGGCCGGGCGTGCTGGCTCAAGCCTGTAATCCCAGCCCTTTGGGAGGCCAAGACGGGCGGATCATGAGGTCAGGACATCGAGACCATCCTGGCTAACACGGTGAAACCCCATCTCTACTAAAAAATACAAAAAAACTAGCCGGGTGTGGTGGCAGGTGCCTGTAGTCCCAGCTACTCAGGACGCTGAGGCAGGAGAATGGCATAAACCCAGGAGGCGGAGCTTGCAGTGAGCTGAGATTGACCACTGCTCTCCAGCCTGGGCGACAGGGCAAGACTCCGTCTCAAAAAAACAAACAAACAAACAAACAAAACTAATAATTTCCTTAATAGAGGGGAGTCTGAGGCTCAGAGATTTAAAATAATTTGAAGCTGAATCAGGCTTCTATCCCAGGCCCTGTGTCATTTGCCTCAGAGTGCAGCACAAAGATGTGTGTGAAGAGTTTGGGGCCAGACCCACCTGATTTGGCATTTCAGCTCCTCCATCTCACCAGCTCAAGGCATCAGAGTGAACTTGAGCAAGTTGTAACCCCTCCATGCCTTGTTTACTAATCTGTAAAATGGTGGTAAAAATAGTCCCTACCTCACTGGATTGTCATGAGGATGAAATGGTTGGCTCAGTATGTGGCCAGAGGTTGGGGCCCACTGATGTAAGCCATTATTCTTATACATGTTGTCTCTCTTCCATCAAAAGAGACAGGCTACAGACTTGCAAGTCACTCTGGCTTATATGTGATGCCCTGCTCTCCTTCGTCTCTTCCACAGGCTCGAGGAGACTTTTCCTGCAGCAGCAAAGGCTGTTCTTGCATGCTGAGACAAGCAGCCTCAGGGTGCAGGCTGGAATTGCTGCACCATCTCCCTTGGGTGTCTGTTATCAGGGATTGATGGCAGCCCCAGCCTAGAGCATTTGGAGGTGGTCTGAGTGCGGTATGGGGTGAGCGAGTTTCCCAAAAAGCCAGAGTGACTTGCTCTTCCTGAAAACTGTGCTCTAGAAAACCTAAGTTTTGCTTTCCATCCCACAGCAACTTCCTTTAAAAGCATCAAGGAAGGGAAGCACACAGAGGAGGTGGAGCCAGTTGGAGCTACAGCTTAGGCCCTGAATTGGGATGCAGGTACCCT
Source organism: Colobus angolensis palliatus (assembly GCF_000951035.1). NCBI lineage: Eukaryota > Metazoa > Chordata > Mammalia > Primates > Cercopithecidae > Colobus > Colobus angolensis. Next base: position 13,327,955 of record NW_012121820.1, read on the forward strand.
GGGATCCTGTCTGGACTTACAGAGGCTGTTTTTTGATCAAAATAGAGGCCTTAATGGCTTCCTGTTTAGATGTTATTGCTTTACCATGAGACCCAAGGGAGATGGTGTAGCAATTCGACCCTGCACCCTGAGGTGGAAGAGATGAGGACACCAGAGCATTGCCCTCTGAGGGTTGACTGCATCCTGCCCCTGCCTAGTGCTTCTCTCCGACAACCACAGCTACTCTCTCCGGGCTCTTCCCTCCCCTTTAAACTGAGGGGAGATAACGGCTCCTCTGTGTTGCCAGCCCCCGGATGCTGCACCAACTCTTCTGGGTCTCCTTAACCCTGCTCACGCCCTTGTAAATACTCCCTATAATAAACCCTCAGTTATCCCCGTTCATGGCACCATCTGTTTCCTTCCAGGACCAGCAGTCATATAAGTCAACAATGCATCTGCATTCTAGAAAATAATTCAGTGTTCCAGACAAGAATATTGTTGATTTTTAAAGAAATTTCCCGTACCTATACTAAAGGAACACTAAATTTATTACTGTATCAGTGAGGTGAGTTAACATAAAACAGTAAGTTGATTACTAAGAAATGTAAATGGCTAATAGATGGAAAAATCAGCTAAACTGTAATGAAATAAGCCACAAATAAGTGAAAAAGAGATCTAATTTTTACCCTGTCAAACCCTGTTGTGGAGATGTTAAGTGGGTTCCTTAGGGAAATGCATCAAGAGTCTTAAACATTTTTATTCTTATGAGCCAAACAACTATCTTGTGAAGTGTCTACTTAGGGAAATACTCAGAGATGTAAAGATCTATGGACAAAGATGTACATCTCAGGGTTATTCAGTAGTGACAAATTGGGAACAATGTACATACGCCACAAAAGAAGGTTGGCTTAAGAAACCATGCTCCATGTAGAAGTAAAGTGGTTAAGCGCATAGTCTCTGGCATCAAACCATCTGGTTACACATGGTGCCATGGTGTGTGTCATCTAATCCTCACCATGGAAACTGTGCTTGGCGGGAGACACCTAGGAAGTTCTCAATGAACATGAGCTTTTTTAGATAAAAAGTTATTTTCTAGAAAAGCTTCTCTATATCCATTAGGTGGATGCTTCTGAAGAATATTTAATGATATATGAAATTATTTGTGGCATAACATAAAATAAGGATAAATAAAATAATAATTTAGAATTTAGATGTAGAATAATCCTCATTATTTTAGCATGAAGGTATGCTGAAATGATAAGAGCCTTTGGATCTAGATGGTATGATTACTGTTGATTCTGATTTTCTTTAGTTTTCAAATTCTTTAAAATATATTATTAACCTCCTCCTTTTCCTCTTTCTGTCTCTTACTATGGAGACACAGACGACACCATAATAAGACAAAATGAAATGGCCTCCAATCCCATTTCCCAGATATCTTTTTGACACGTACACATGCACACACACACACAATGTAAAACAGCTCAAAAACAAAATCCAAAGTCTTCCTTCTCACCTACAATCTTCCCAATGAAACCATTGGTAATAAATCCTTTGATTCATTGCAGAAGAAAGTATGTGCACATACCAGCAGATCCAAGTTCTTTTCAAATAAGCTTGTATTGATTTTACAATCAGAAAATTGTAGCATGCACACATTTAAAATGTGGGCATTTTTATTGTCAATCCCTCGAGGAACAGGCTTGGGTCAAATGGCCTGTCCCGGTCCCACTGGGGGAGGATCAGAAGCATAGGCACTACCTGTGGGGGAAGGGAGGCAGAATTGGTTTTGTGGCCATTGGCCTGGGATGGGGAGGGGCTCTAAAATGCACACCTCTTGTTGGTCCTCGGTTTCTTCATCATTGGGATGGGACAGATCTTGAATACTGTACACCTTACTTTGGGACAATTACCAGCCTTAAGACACTAACATTGATTCCTGAGATCAAGTATTGCTGGTCTCTGCTGGGCCTCCAGGAGGATTTCTACAAGCCGCTTTTCTATGTCCTTGAAAACATGCATCTTCAGCTTTTCCCAAGGACCTCAACTCTCCTGATTTCTCCAGTTCCCCAAACCCCCACCATCTGGATCCAGCTTCCTCACCCTTCCTCCAAACCAATGTGAGCACATTTTGTTTTCTTTTGCTCTTCCCTGTCTTCTCTAGTTCTACCCTAACTTCCCTAGAATTTAGGTCATTGATTGCACACACACAAACAAAACAGGGAACCATGGGTTTGAACACTCATATTGGGCAATGCATATAAGGTTCATAAAATTAACTGGAAGCTGTCTCTTGATGCAGTTCCCTACTCACTGAACTCATGTGACTTGAATAAATCACTAAGACTCTTGATGTTCTGTTTTGTTCTATGTGCAAAAAGAGAACACTGTATTGTCTTTGGTTCACAGTGGTCAACTCTAGAGAGTCTTCCATCTCCTGAGTACAGGGGAGAGGCATAATGGGCAGTCCACAGCAGCACTGAATCCAGGAGTCCCTGACTCATGGGAAGGGTTGAGGAACTTCGCGGGAGCTGGGGTTAAATAGCAGCTGCAGCCTGTCCCATGGCCTCCTTTTGGAGGCAATGCCAAGCTTTCATTCACAAACTCACAAGTTCATGCTTTTATTTAGAGTGTGGGCATAGCACAGATTCAGGGTCAGAAAGGTTGAGTTGGATCTTTCTTGCTCTTTATTTACCTGCTAAATGACCTTATAAAAGTCCTCATGTTGTTAAGTCTCAGTGTATTCTTCTCTTATATGGGTCTAATCTTCCTTTCTTCTTTAGACAGCTGTTGTGACAGTAAAGTGAGGTCCTTGTAGCAAAAGCACTTTTCAGGCTCCATGATATTAGGAAACTGCAAAACACCTTCTTCTGAGTCCAGACACTGGAAAACGAACTCTTGTGTGGTGAGAATGAAAAGATTGCTTTCTTTTATTTATTTAGCAAACATGAAACATATGTATGTATTCATTATATACCAGGGGCTCTTCTAAGTACTTAACAAATATTCACATATTTACATTCTCCTAATCACACAATGATAAATATACAACTGTGGTCCCTGTTTTCCAGGTGAGAAAACTGTGGCACAGAGAAGTTAAGTAACTTGCCCAAAGCCACGTAGCTAGTAAGTAGCAGAGCCAGGATTCAAGCCTAGGCACTATGGCTGTAGAGCCCATGCTCTTCACCATTACATCATGTTACCTTCTTTGCTGGGATGTTTTGTAGAGCAAAGATAACTTGAGAACTACAACAGACTGACAGTGAATCTTAGTCCTGCCATTTAGCTGTGTGGTCTTGGGAAGGTTAATTAACTTCTCTGAGCCCTTACTCCCTTATCTATCAAATGAGAATAAAAATGCCCATATCAGACAAGTTTTGCAGCGGCTAAATTGAGGCACATTGTCTGGCACAGGCACAGTGAGGTGCACAGGTAATGTGAGTTGGATTTGTAGGCAGGACCTTACCTGAACTCAGCCTTAGCCATTTACTTGGTTACTGGTTTATTCGGACTTTTCCATTCTCTGCCCACCAGCCTGCTGGGTAACCACATTCTTCAGAGTGTGAAGGACCCTGCCCACACCCACTCTAACACTCTCAGCGTGTCTGCCTTGCAGACTGGGGTAGGGAAGCTCTTGTTCACATGCCTGGGCTTGTCTAACAATTACAATTTTTCAGGCCCAGGGAGTCAGCTCCCAGGCTCCTGTTTCCTTTGGGCTCCAAATAGCAAACAGGGCCCTGCGCTTCTCTGTCCACCTCCCCTTCCAAAAACTTACTGGTTAATTTTAGGGTTGGGGAGAGGCTCTGACGAGGGCCTGCCCACGTGGGGTTAAGTTTACCAGTGGCCTCTGCCTCTGGTCAGGCTCGCTGGGAACAGCAGCAGTCACTTCCCGAAGCTCAGTGGGGGCAGGAGCTCGGCCAGGGCAGTGGGCAGTGGTTGGGCACAACATTTCCAAGATGTTGGGAGCCCTGCCTCAGCAGACCAGACCCACAGCCCACATTTTTGCAAAAGAGACACTGTCTTTTATCAGGCATAGCCTGATGCACTTATATTTTTATATCATTTTAACTCTAGAAATGGCCCAGCATTTACTACTGCAAAAACTTAATCATGTCTGCCTTACCTGAGGCCCCTTTAAAAGATAAATGCTGACAGATTATCTCAATAATAAGGAAAAAGTCTAGTCACAGTTCTTTACTCTCCATTAAAGGTCTCTCAAACCACGTATTGATTTTTTTAAAGAAAAGAAATTGGAAGAAGCATGTACCAATTAAGAATAAAACTAACAATTTATTACCCTTAGATCTTTAAGGCAAATAGAGAGCAGCAAAACACTTGCTTTTTTTTTCTCCCCTATATTGAGACATAATAATTAGGCAACTATGTAAATAACCTTATATTAAAACCTGAGACAGCCTGCAGTTACTCAGGCTTCTGTACTGGATCATAAAGATCAGTTACTGCTCTTGGGTTCTCTGATTTTTGCAAAGCTTTTCTCTCTTTTCTGAAGGGCTCTTAGAAAAATTGTTTCTTTCTCTTGTCTTTTGCTTCTAGCAGGCTGATCATAAGCTCATCTTCTTACTTGTTTGTAAGTTTACCGAATAAGCTCTAGGAGATTCTCATTTGTTTCTGTATTCTACAAGGCTTGATTGAGCACAAACTCTGTGTTTGTGTTGTTCTTTATATTAAATGATGAACACTGCTACAGAGAAGCACTGAGCAGGAAAAGAGGACATTGAGAATCTCCAGGACTGTAACACGAAGATGATGATAAATTTTTCATTGAAGTAGGAACTAAAAACAAGGAAAATATTTTAGAACTGATCTGTCATGTATATGTCTGGCCATGCCACCCCATCTTTTTTGTGTGTGCAATGATTCTCTGCCTGATAAATATTTGTTAAATATGTAAATAAATGTCTCCCTCCATCTGAAAAGTAAGCACCACCAGGGTAGGCACTTTATGGTTTTTGTTGATGTATCCCACATGCTGAGAACTGTACCTGACACATATCAGGCACTCAGTTAATATATGTTGAATAAATAAACAATTGTCCTCAGTTCATGGATTTGTTTGGCATTTGAAAGGTTTTTGTAACACCTACTTTAAGTCAGGAATTGACCTAGGTGCTAGAAACACAAACATGATTGACCTGGGGCTGCCTTTTTTGATCTCTCAGACAAGGGGAGGAGAGTGAGTTGATCAAGCTAACATAATACTATGTTGTAAGTGTTAAGCTAGGAGGACTTTGTGATACTGTCTTGCAGAATATGGTGGGATGCTTCCCCAAGACCTGTGGAGTGAAAGAATGGTGCTTAGGTAAAGAAAGGACTCAGATGGAGTGAGAAATTCAGTTCCAGGAACTAGAAGAGGTGGTCTAATGATTGGAAGTAACAGAACACAAGGAGCCAGAGAAAGGGAGGCTGCCATGCCATGGGTGAGAAGCAGAGAGTGGTGAGAGGAGGCGGGAAGAACAAGCAGAGGCCGAATTGTGCAGAGCCTCACATGGGGTTCAGATTTAATTTAAAGACAGCATGAAGCCACTGATGGGTTGCCAGGGGACCAAGGAGGGCAAATTTCTGTTTTGGAAAAATCCCTCTGGTTTCTAGGTATAGGATGGATTTGAAGGAGAGAGCCCAGGCCAAGAGGCAGCTTAGAGCTTCTCCTACAATCTAGGGGAGATGTGGTGGAGACCTGGGTGAGAGTGGACAGGCTGTGGGCTGGAAGAACTAGACGGATTTAGGAGAGAAAGACTAATGGGTTGGGGGTTAGAGAGAGGCCACAGGAGTGGGTGACTCTGAGGTTTCTGGGTTGGTCAACTGGGAAAATAGTTTGAAATAGTTCAGGTGCAGTGTGGGAGAGAAAATTGATATGGAGTCCATATGTATGTCTCGGGAGACTGAGAGGTTTATGGCCCCATTGAAATAATTTTTCAGTTTACTTTGAAGACACATGGGTGAAAGGAGGAAAAAATGCAATTTAAAAAGTTGTGTTGACATGAATGCACATCCACACCAGACATCTGCAGATAAAGGAGATGGATGGATTGATGTCCTGCATTGTGCAAACTGGTGTCTACTTTGTTCAAATTCAAGAATTTTATTCAAATGTCTATATTACCCTGGAAGAATAATTTAAAACACAGTTGGACCAGGTGCAGTGGCACACACCTGTAATCCCAGCACTTTGAGAGTGCGAGGTGGAAGTATTGCTTGAGCCCAGAAGTTCAAGAGCAGCCTGGGCAACATAGTGAGACCCCATCTCTCTCTAAAAAAATATAAAACCCTCTGTATTCGTGAATTTCACATCTGCGGATTCAACCAACTGTGGATCAAAAATATTGAAAACAAATTAAAAAAAGAGGAAGGTTGCATCTGTACTAAACATGTATAGACTTTTTTCCTTCTTATTATTCTCCAAACAATACAGTATAACAACCATTTAGATAGCATTTACCTTGTATTAGGTATAAGTAATCTAGAGAGGATTTAAAGTGCATAGGTTGTGCACAGGTTCTACGCAAATACTATGCCATTTTATATTAGGGACTTGAGCATCTGCAGATTTTAGTTTCCACAGGGTATTCTGGAACCAATCCACTGAGGATACTGAGGGACGACTGTATTGTCTTGGATGGTCTCTGATGCTATAACATCAGCCCTCTTTCCATGGCTGAGAGTGGGGTGGATGAGACAGGAATTGGGCTTACTGTATTTTTCAGCACACTGAACCTCTCCTTGCTTTTTGAATCATTTCCTTTTATTCTAATAATTTTGGAAGTATAATATTATGAAGTACAGTATTAATATTGCACAAGGAATAACCCCACACTTAGAATTCATTCATTCATTCATCCATCTGTCCACTCACTAGTAGTCCCTCCTTCCTTCCTTCCTTCCTTCCTTCCTTCCTTCCTTCCTTCCTTCCTTCCTTCCTTCCTTCCTTCCTTCCCTCCCTCCTTCCTCCCTCCCTCCCTCCCTTCCTCCCTCACTCCCTCCCTCTCTCTCTCCCTTTTTTTTTGACAGTCTTGCTCTGTCACCCAGCCTGGAGTGCAGTGGCATGATCTTGGCTCACTGCAACCTCTGCCTCCTGGGTTCAAATGATTTTCATGCCTCAGCCTCCCAAGTAGATGGGATTACAGGCACCCGCCACCACACCCAGCTAATTTTTGAATTTTAGTAGAGATGAGGTTCACCATGTTGACCAGGTTGGTCTTGAACTCCTGGCCTCAAGTGATCCACCCACCTTGGCCTTCCAAAGTGTTGGGATTATAGGCATGAGCCACTGTGCCTTGCCTGAATTTTTGATCTGTAGCTTTGAAGACTTGGCTCCAGCACTGCCCTTTGCGTTCCTGCAATGTCTGGTCCATGCCTGTTTATTCCTTCCTTCTACTCCTCATCCTATGTCCCTGTTGCTCTGAACCCAGAAAACTTGGAGGCCCAACATTCCCAAAGTGCAGAGAGGGCTGCCACAGCTCCCTTGACCCACAAGATCATCGAGCTGATGCAGCAGGAGTTTATTTCACTTGACTTCAATTTAGCTGTCCTGAGCCCCTTCTTTATATTGCCAAGAGATTTCCTAACAGATATGTAACCCGGCGATTCAGGCAATTATTCACGTATTCCCCCACATCATTAGTTTTATGGAACACTGCCAGGGGGCATATTTTTCTTTCCTAGGACTCCTGAGAATAAAGGAAATAGAACTCTTACCATGAAGTCATATTAAGGAGTTTATTTCTCAGAAAATACCCCATAGCACTTTTATAAGATCTTGTACAGATAGACTGCATTTAGGAAAAGAATTACTTTTACCTCATCTGCTGCCATGGGAATTGCTGTCCAGGCCTCCTGCCTTACAGGACATGGCTTTAAAAAAAAATTCTAGGGTATCTACTGACCACAAAGGGGTGTCCATGGTTAGTGTAGGGAAGACACAGTTTAGGCTGGATCTTGTTGGGCTTGGCTAGGGTGATATAATTTAATCACCCAAACCAGAATGTGTTTCTGGACAGAAGGGTGCTATTATTAATTATATTGGCATAACAGGTATAAATCAGGGCCATCCAGGCCCACTGGGACATATGGTTACCGCAGACTTTGTGCTCTGTTCCTACCACTTACTGAAATTTTTCTCCATCAGCTTGATCGATAAAGTAAAAACCCAAAGCATTCAGCCAAATTGCACAAAATATTAGCATTATAACCTTAAGTGGTAGTTTTCTTTACTAAACTGGAGGACCAGGCATGATGGGGTATATCAGCTAGCTCTTGTTATAATAATGCTGCACGAGGAACCACACCAAAACCCTGCGTCCTGAAGCAGCGTTTATTCTCACTTATCTACCTGCAGTTCAGTTGACATAGGCTGGGCTTGAATCCAAGCTGCACGTTGGGTCCAACTCTGCCTCACACATCTCTCCTTCTCCACAGATCAGTGGGCCAGTTCATGCAGGCTCTCCCCATGGAAATGGTAGAAGCAGAGCAGAAGCTTGTGAGTGGAGACACATTATGTCTCCTAATACCAAGGTTTGAATCTGGCACATAGTCCAACAGTTACTTCTACCCACATTCCTTTGGCCAAAGCAAATCCTATGGACAAGCTCATGTCTCCACGCATGAATCCATAGCATAGATTCAAGCCCAGACTGTGTCAACTGACCTGCAGGTAAATATGCTCTTTCTTTGGTGGAGAGTATGCCAGTGGCACAGGCAGAAGACAAAGGTACAAGAAGACATAAAGAATCAGAACAATAATGAGTTAATGGGTGCAGCACACCAACATGGCACATGTATACATATGTAACAAACCTGCACATTGTGCACATGTACCCTAGAACTTAAAAAGTATGAAAACAAAACAAAACAAAACAAAAACTTTAAAATTAAATTGTGGTAGTTGCACAATTTTGTGAATATATTACACTAAAAACAGTTGAATCATATACTTTAAATGGATAAATTGTATGGTATGTGAATTATATCTCAATAAAGCCTTTTTTTTTTTTTTTTTTTTAAAGAATAGGAACAACAGTGCAATCTATCACAGGGAACATTCGGCAAAAGGGGGTTTGCTTTTTCTCTCCCTGGGCCTCTAGCACGAGGATGGCTGAGTTTCTTCAACCTGTTGCCTGTTGAGAAAATGAAGCAAAGAGAACAGGCCCTTTTGGTCTGCAAGAGACAGGTAGCTGCCCTTATGAGCTGACCACACAGAGGATGCTGAGAAGTGGGCTCACTCTGAGAATAGGAATGCCCAAAAGAATAGAGGACAGAGAGATTAAGAGGAAAGCTCATGATTCAGAACAGCAGCCCTGCCCTGGCAAATATAGTGCAGTGAATGGAAAACTCTTTTCATTCACCAGTCAGACCAATCATTTCTCCTTTCACAGAATGGAAGGAGTGAGGGAATGAAGAAAGGAATAGCGAGTGCTCAGGCACAAACTGCTCCTTTCCGAGGAGGGGAAGCAGAAACCCCTTATCTATGAGGATCAAAGGAAAAAGGTCCCCAGATCACAGGCATTTCTGTGGGATGTGCATGGTCCCACAAAGCCCCACCAGGTGGATATTTTCCATGTTGTGAGTACTGGCCTTCCCACTCCTTTGCTGTTTCTGTAGTTCCTTTCGGACAAGTGCTGCTGTGAGCTTTGTGCCCTGTGTCATTCAATCACTTTCTACAGTGCCCCCCGCCCCCGCCCCACCACAGTGTCAGGCCCTGAGCCTTTGCCTACCTGCTGTCAGAGCCCTGTGTGGCTTCCTCTCAGGTGGGTGATAATGGGGAGTGAGAGCTTTTAATCAAACAAACGAATCATGCTGATTATCCCTAGTTCAATAATGGATTACCCCTGCCAGGGAATCTCCTGTCTAGTGTTTAAGCCAATTAAAGTGCTCTGGGGGAGTCCCTAGCTGGGGGTTCAGGATCAGAGAAGGGCAGGCTAAGGGGAGGCACTGAGGAAGGGAATTTCAGGGCAAAACACATTTCACCCTACAAGGGAGACTGAGACCTTGGTGCGTGGGGTTAATCACACAGATGGATTGCTCAAAGTCCACAGAGCAACCAAAGGGATGACCCATGGTCACCAGGCCTTGTAAATTCACCATTATCTTCTCCCTGCTTTTTTTTTTTTTTTTTTTTTTTGAGATGGAGTTTTGCTCTTGCCAGGCTGGAGTGCAATGGCGCGATCTTGGCTCACTGCAACCGCTGCCTCCTGGGTTCAAGCGATCCTCCTCCCTCAGCCTCCTGAGTAGCTGGGATAACAGGCACCTGCCACCATGCTCAGCTAATTTTTGTATTTTTAGTAGAGATGGGGTTTTACCATATTAGTCAGGATGGTCTTGATCTCTTGACCCTCATGATCCACCCACCTCGGCCTCCCGAAGTGCTGGGATTACAGGCATGAGTCACTGTGCCTGGCCCTCCAGTCCCATCTTTTCTAACTTGAGCTCTTGCAATAACTTCCTAGCTGGTCTGCCTACTCCACTCTCTAACTTCTATATAGGGCAGCTAGAGTTGTCTTTTCTATTATTTTATTATTTACATAATTAGGAAAAAATTTAAAAATATAGAAAAGTGCAGAGATATTATAGCTAATATCCATATATTTGCTACTCCAAGTCAACAGATGCTTTTCCCCTATTCTATCTATCTATCTATCTGTCAATGAATCATCTGTCTATCTCTATCATCTATCTATCTATCTATATTTAAATAACAGACATATGGAAAAGTACAGATATCTCATTGTACATCTGTGAAATGTTCACAAAGTGAACAGTCATATAACTGCATCGCAAAAAGAAAAGGAACATTACCAGCCGCTCCTTTTGCCTGTTTCTTGTTATTCACCGCCCCCCCCCCACCTGAGCAAAGGTAGCCACTATCCTGAATCCAATAGCATAGACTAGTTTGCCTGCTTTTGAACTTTACAAAAATACAGTCATACAATGTGTGTTCTTTGTGTGTTGTGTTTATTTTGAATCTTCTTTTTAAGAAAGACATTTTTAAAGATAAACGGGAAGTCATCTGCATTCCAATTCTTCTAATTCTTTTTCCTTCCCCAAAGGCGACCAGAACCATAAATGTGATAACATATTTAGTTGATGTCTTTATGTGTTTACTTATTTATATAGCATTACTTTGGATGTGTTTTGTTTTTATTTAAATAAATGGTTTTGCAATATATGTTGATTCTACCACTTGCTTATTTCACAGAATGGGCCTTCTAAACCACACAATGGGTTATGTGACTCTCTTTCCTTTTTAAACACCCCCACCCATGCCTTTCCAGACCGTTGGTTCCTGGAAACAGGAGCAATGTTTTGGTACTTCTTATTCTGTGAGTCCAACACTGCAGCTGATGCTTTATAAAGATGTTTTGGGTGAAGGAATGAATCAATTAACAAATGAGCAAAGTCTCTCACTTCATAAAGAACTTTAAAGTCCTGAACAAATTCACCCTTCTCTACTGACCCCCTTTTGGAGAAAGGTGTCTCCTTTTTATCTTTTCTTTTACTTTTTTTTTCTTTTTGACTGCTTTGTCTATGAAACTGTCCAAAGACTTAAGTCCATCAGCAAGCCCAGCACAGAAATTTGACTTTATAAAATGTTCTTTCAGGAGAAGTAAATATTTCAGAACTGTGTACGATCTTTGTAGCTTTGCTCCTGATCTGTTCTTCTGGAAGAGGAGATAGTAGTATTCTTCCTAAGGTTTTTCTAATTATAAACAGAGAATTATCATAGTGATGTAAGGAGATTACAACATTAAATTCATATCTTGATAAATTGGTAAAACACTAGTCATCCTTCACGTTAGTCAGCCCTGGGGTTTCTATTGAATTCTGTTGGTTCTTCCAGGCTCCCCAGAGGTGAGATCATGACCAGAGGGAGATGGGTCACTGTTGACATTCTGAAGGGATATCTCACAGCTATGCTGGGTAAAGGAAAACTGGTCCCATCTGTCCAGCCTAACTACTGCTGATAGCACCAAGACCCAGGGCCTTATCCTCTATCAGGACCCAGGTTCATCCTTCCTGTCTCCTCCCCTCCCCCAGAGCTCAGCCACCACCCTCATTAAGGTAGCATAAGGAAACATACTCATTTTAGATTTTGATTGGAATCTTGGTTATGCCACCAACTGTGGATGACCAGGACAAGCTCGTGACCGCTCCAACCCTCAGTGTTCTTAAGTGTGCTGTAGATATAAAGTTGCTATTTCATAGATGTGTTGGGAGAATTAAACTATTGAGTGGTGCAGGAATGTGCAAATAATACTCAGTATTTTTCTGCTTGCATGTACAGGTAGACAAAAGGCTAGAAAGAAATACAATAGATGTGTTAGTACACATACATGCATATTATCTATGTTCTTGTGTCTACCTTTCTTTATAAATATTTTATCCTAGGTATTTTACGATCTTTTAATGAGATTGGAAGATACTTATATTGTTTTTCTTTTAATACTATATTTGTTATTATATTTGTTTTAATACTATATTGGTTTTGATAGTTGCATAATATTCTAACATCTGGTTGTACTGTAAGTACACCTAACCATTTCCACATTGTGAGCCATTAGGTTTATTTTCAATTTTTCATCAAGGAGAGTTCTGAGGTCAACCCAATCTGATTTTTTTCTTTGTAATCTTTTGCAAACAATGTGGTTTTTATTATTTTTGCTTTTCTTTGTTTTCTGCCTGGGATACTTATAAGTTATTTTTTTCCTTGCTATCAAGCTGTGGGTTTCTTTTTTTTTTTTTAAATCAATTATGATTTGTGCAGAGTATACCATTTTGTTTTGCAATTTTAGATCTTTTATTTTCAGTTCAAGAATGTTCTAATATAGATTTGATTGGTGTTTCAGTGTCATTACTTTTTTAGAGACTTTTTTAAGGAACACTAATCTTTTCTTTTTGTAAATTGGATCACTTTTCTCTATTCTTCATATATGCCATCTGTTTGCTCATTATTTTCAACTCTAGATTCTAAAAGATATGTTTCAAATTTATTATTTCTCTGAAACTTAGTTTTCTGCAGTATAAGTTCTGCCCTTTATTGCTTCTAATGTAAACTATAATTCTAAGAGTGTATTAATTGTTTCTCTGCCTTCTTTGGTATCTTAGCAAGACTTTTCTTCACCTTAGCCTGCATTTTGCTTTTGTGTTTTGTTTCTTTTTTAATCTCCTTTTCTTTCCTAGAAGCCATACCTTCTTACAATTTATAAAGAACTACACATATGCGTGCACACACACACACACATACACACACACACATATATATATATACACTTTTTTTCTTCTTTTTTATAGTAAATAAGTTCAGAGGCATACATTTTTTGGCATCTTTAGGCAAACTACACTCCATGGACCAAATCCAACCTATTCCTTGTTTTCGTAAATGAAGTTATTAGAACACAGACCCACTCATTCATTTATATATTGTCTATGGCTGCATGCTTTTACACTGCAGTGTAATTACAACAGAGACTGTATGGCTTACAAAACCCAACGTATTACTGTCTGGTCTTTCGTGAAAAACATTTGCCAACTCCTATGCTATTTTCCTCTGTTTAATCATTGTTAAATGGAAAAACATACTTCTAATCCATGGTCTGCCCCAGGGGACTATAGATTCTGCTGTCTCTGTTGATTTTGATAAAGTCATTCCCTCAGACTTAAGTTAGAGCAGAATCTGACCCATCAGGGTACTCACTCAGGGGAAACATAACATCCTCATAGTGGGTAGCTGACAAAAGATTTATTAAGGGATCATGTCCTAGGGTATGGGAAGAGTTTACGAACTCTAAAAAGGGATGACACAGGCTGGGTGCAGTGGCTCATGTTGTAATCCCAGCACTTTGGGAGGCCAAGGTGGGTGGATCGCCTGAGGTCAGAAGTTTGAGACCAGCCTGACCAACATGGAGAAACCCAATTTCTAGTAAAAATACAAAAAATTAGCCTGCCATGGTGGTGGGCACTGGCAATCTCTGCTACTTGGGAGACTGAGGCAGGAGAATTGCTTGAATCCGGGAGGCGGAGGTTGCAGTGAGCCGGGATCATGCCATTGCACTCTAGCCTGGGTAACAAAAATGAAACTTCTCGTCTCAAAAAAAAAAAAAAAAAAGAAAAACAGGGATAACACAGTACCGCAAGTCTAGTAGCTTGTAAGGCATTTGTACCTACCCTCAGCCTGAAGGATCAAGAGGAGTAGGGAAATGTTACCAGAGCCCAGAGAATAGCTATATGGAAAGCTGCCTGCCAAGAGTTATAGCTTTTAACAGAGGGACATCTAAATCACAATGACCGGTAGGGAGGACATCAGAAACCAAAGCAACAAAGGCCTCACTTCACTCTCCTGTACTTAGTGTCATTCTAGTGCCCTCCTATTGCTGAAGTCAACCAGAGACCAAAGAACAAGGATTCCTTCAGCCTAGGTATGCTTCAATGGTGGTTTGGATAAAGAAAATGTGGTACACATACATCATGGAATAATATGCAGCCATAAAAAAACAAAATCATGCCTTTTGCAGCAATATGGATGCAGCTGGAGGCCGTTATCCTAAGCAAATGAATGCAGGAACAGAATACCAAATATACAGTATTGGCTGCATGTTCCCATTTATAAGTGGGAGTTAAACATTCAGTACACATGGACACAAAGAAGGGAACAATAGACACTGGGGCCTACTTGAGGGTGGAGGGTGAGAGAGGGGAGAGGATTGAAAAACTACCTATTGAGTATCATGCTCATTACCTGGGTGACAAAATTATCTGTACGTCAAACCCCCACAACATGCAATTTACTCATGGAACAAAACTGCACATGTACCCCCTGAACCTAAAATAAAAGTTAGTTGGAAAAAAAAAAAAAGAACAAGAAGTCCTTTACCATATACCATACAGGTCTGCCTTCTGGGAGCATGGGATAGAGTAGGGGAGGATGAATAAGTGAAAGATATCCATCACTTGGAGTTTCTGTTTTCAGGCTTTTCAGGCTCTAGATCAGAGCTATCCAATAGAAGTTTCTATGACAATGGAAACTTCCTTGTCTATGTTGTCCAATATGCTAGCCACTAGCTATATGTGGCTGCTGAGTCCTGGAAATGTGATTATGAACTTAGGAATTGAATCTTTCATTGTATTTAATTTTAATTAATTTAAATTTAAATAGCCACATGTAAGTAGTGCATGTAATATTGCACTGCATAGCTGTGGATGGTCTTCTATTTTCCTTCATGCATTCACTACAATGTACTTTGCTGGGCTGTTGTGAGATCTTTTGTTCCCTGATTCTTTGAGTGTGAAACAGATCATTTATTTCTGGGCATTCTGAGATAGTCTTTCTCTCTCCCCTTTGGTAGAAATAATATCTGAAACCTCACAACCTCTAAGAAGCATAGCTTCCACTGCTCCTTTTATGACTTTGCCTAATGCCAGCTTCGTATCCCATCTTGGATCTCTTCCACTTCCCTCCATGTGACATTGCAGTCAGATGATAGTCTCTAAACTGAAGTAGAAAACCATTCCTGTTCATCTCCCACTTATGAATGAGAACATGCAGTGTTTGGTTTTCCATGGACACAGAAAAGGAAACAACACACACCAAGGCCTGTTGGGGCATGGAGGGTGAGGGGTGAGGGGACGGAACTTAGAGGATGGGTCGATAGGTATCCTGTTTTTTTTTTTTTGAAATAAAAAAAAAAAAAGAAGAAGACCATTCCTGGTAGTTTCAGGAAGGATGGCTTTAGGAAGCTCTTGGAGCATACCAGAGGGGAAGGTGTCTGTTTTGTTAATCAGCAAAGGTCTGGAGTCTCTGCTTGTTAGCTAGGGCTCAACAGTGCCTGCCAGACTTGATACTCTGGTTCGGATGTCAGTACACGCCATCAAGAATATTATTTTTATCAGTTTCCTTTCATGCTATAGTTAGTAAAACTTTTGCTTAGAATTTGAGACTTGGTTGATTATACTTCTTAGTTCCAACAGTGTTCGTGTATATAGTTGTCCCTTGGTATCTGTGGGGAATTGGTTTCAGGAACCCCACAGATACCAAGATCTGTGGATATTGAAGTCCCTTACATAAAATGGCATATTAGTATTTGCATATAACATAAGCCCACCCCCTAATATACTTTAAATCATCTGTAGATTACTTATAACACATAATGTAATGTGTTATGTAAATATAGTAGTTGTTATAGTGTACTTTTAAACGTGTTTTAGTTTTTATTTTTATTTTTTCCTTTTTGAATATTTTTGGTCTGTGGTTGGTTGAATCTGTGGATATGAAGAGCTGACTGTATTTTGTTGAGAAGCTGGGAGAGGTCATATCAAGGATGGCTACGTGGATTCTGTTAACTCCAGAGCTCCCCCTCACCATTTCTTCTTTATGATTGTCACTGTTGCTGTTGAAAACAGATCATGATTTTGAATGTGCATAATCTCAGGTCTGATGCAGAATTAATAGAAACTGCGTGATTTTCACATAGAGACATTAATTACTATTTGTTTTGCATTTGCATTCACAGGTATCTGCGGAGGGAAATTAGCATACTTTGTTGATAGGCCATTATTAAAATGACAGTTGGGAAAATATTTGAAAAATATTGTCTTTCTTTTTTTCTGTTTTCCTCTCTGGCATTGCTGTTATTATTTTTTAAAAAATCTTGTCTGTAACTTACATTTGTTGCATGATTTTGAAATTCCAGATAAGTAATGGAGAGCATTTTGGGATGTTGGTACTTAGAACAAAATCTGCAGTGTTGAAACTGGGGCTCCCTAATGGCTTTTGCGTTTGTGTGTAAACAAGCCAAACCAGTCCAGCTATTCAGAGTTGGTGAATCAGAGGCACCTGTGAAATAATAATAATTCATTGCTTAAACCTTTGGAGGGACACATCCAGCTCATTTAGCTGGGTGCTTCCTGAAATCGGGATCTGCTTGTAGTTGAGCTGAGAAGGCGAAACAAAGAAAAATTACAGTCTTTTCATCATTATACTAACAAAGAATCCTGAAAATGGAGTTTGACAACCAGGATTGTTGGCCTGGTGATGCCCCTGAGGAGCTGAGGAAACTTGGTTGAGTCACTTTATCTTTTTTTTTTTTTTGAGACGGAGTCTCGCTCTGCCGCCCGAGCTGGAGTGCAGTGGCTGGATCTCAGCTCACTGCAAGCTCCGCCTCCCGGGTTTATGCCATTCTCCTGCCTCAGCCTCCCGAGTAGCTGGAACTACAGGCACCCGCCACCTCGCCCGGCTAGTTTTTTGTATTTTTTTAGTAGAGACGTAGCCAGGATGGTCTCGATCTCCTGACCTCGTGATCCGCCCGTCTCGGCCTCCCAAAGTGCTGGGATTACAGGCTTGAGCCACCGCGCCCGGCCGAGTCACTTTATCTTTTTATCTGTCAAAAAGATAAAGACTGGGACTCACTCCATTGTCTTGGATCCAATGGGGTAAAGAAACTTGATAGCTCTCAAAAATCATATAGATTTGAGAGGTGGCTGCAGCTGTAATTTCTAGTTTTGTTCTTATTCAGTCTTTTGCTATGAGAGTGAGATTTGGTCCCACTTTTCATTTGTGCCCATATGCCTACAGCCAGACTATGTGCGGGCATGGGTGGGCACTGCCAAGAGTCTTTCCTGCTCCTCTGTGTTTCCCCTGTGATCATGAGCTCCGTTAAGAAAGACAGTCTTTCTAGGAAAAGAAGAGCCTTCCTTTTCATCAATATTAGGAAAAATTAATTAATTCACCACGTTCATTGAAAATCTTTGTTCATGGTTCCCATCCTTAGGGAATTCACCTTCTAGTACAGTTCAGGATATGTGTATTTTCCTCAAAGTTGGGAAGATATGAATTGGTTACTGATTGATTGGTTGACTGATTCATTCATTCAATCACCATTTGTTGGGCCTCTTATGTACTAGGTCCTATGCCAGGCACTGGTGATTTGAAAGTGAACAGGGTAAGAGTTACCAAACTCTTCATATGCTGTGCGTATGAATCCCTAAAAAAACTGGCAGATATTCAGAGTTCAGGATACTCCCTGCTCCGGTCAAGCATCTGGATTTAGAATCTGCATTTTGAACAATGTGGAAACACTGCTCTAGGGAATGCATATGCAGCAAGGGACACATATGCAAACACACACATGCACACACACACACACACACACACACAAACACGCATGTACACAGACACACATACAAACACACATGCATATAGACACATGCACACACACACACACACACACAAACACGCATGTACACAGACACACATACAAACACACATGCATATAGACCCAACCACGCAGAAACTCAAATGCACACATACACACACACACATGCACACAAACACACAATCACAACACCTGCATACACGTACACACGAACAGACTAAATCAGTGTGGGATAACCAGGAAATATTTTTCAGAGCAGGATTTCAGCTGCTTAGGGGAAACAGGCTCCTTAATTCCATCTGGCCTCCCAAGCCCCTCCTACATTCAGCCAAGAATTTCCTGTCCTCACTAGTGAAACTTGGACATAGATTTTAAAAAGTTCCAATAAAGTTCCAATAAGAAATTAAGTTCACTTCTCACTATAAATATGCACATTTTATAGGAAAAATATAGATACATATTATTATAAATTAAACCGTAAGCTTGGTCCCATTCACTGCAAATCTCTTTGAAAGAAACCTGCTTTAAATTGCTGTGTTATTTCACACTAGTTTTTGGCATGTCACCATTTGTGTAACTGATAAATTATTTTTGGATACAATTTTAGTAATGGCTACTTGCTACTGGCTATTAACTAAATGCTATTTACTAAAATTGAAAATTTACTCTATGGCAAGTACTATGCAAGGTGCTTTCCATGCATTATCTCATTGAATCTTTGCAGCAAATTCATAAAGTGTTATTGTTTTTCCCATTTTGCAGCCGATGCAACTGAGGCTTAGAGAGTGAAGCGTCTTGCCCAGGGTAGCACAGTAAGCAGAGGCGTTTCTAATTTTCCCACTCTTACGCACAGCAGTAAAATGCCCATCTTTGGACATAAGTCGTGGTCCCCGTGCTCGATTATTTTCTTATAATCAGATCCTGAAAAGGGAATGCTGTGTGATTCTCTGCCCCATCTTGGGCAGACCCTGCTTCCTGACCTTTTCTCCTTCCTCAGTTTCCCTCATTGCCCCAAGAGCCCAGAATTTTCCAGGCTCCACAAAGGCTGTGCTCTTTCCTTCCTGCATTTCTGTGACTACCTTTCTGCTGCAGCTGTAGGGAGGTGAGTCTGGGCTCCAGGGACCGCCCCTCCCCCACTTAGCCTCCGATGTCTCCTGATGTCTCTTTGGGCAGCAACATGTAAAGGCCAATAAGATCAGGTCGGGGTGACACAGTGACAAGGTGTCAGCACCTATGGCTGTACCTGGATTGTGACAGGCACCTGGGCAAACTTTCTCCATGACTCCCCTGGGTGGTGACTGACAAATAGCATCAGTCACCAAGTGGCGGGGCCATAACCAGAAGGAAATGTTAAAGGAAGCTGTGAGAAAGCCGCCAGGCCTCCTGCCACTGTAAGCCCCTGGGACACTGGCAGTAGGGAGACTTTCACAGGCAGAGGCAGCGGAAACCGGGATCGCCTTTGCAGAATAAGAACCAAGTTAATGCTAAATGCTTGTCCTCCCCTCTGGGAAAGCGATCTCTCACAGGGCAGTTTGAAGATATTTGGTTCAGAGCCAACAGGCATTTACTGAGCACCAACTGCATGCCACTGCCACTGTGCCCAGGATTAGGGTCGGCAACCTCTTGCGGGACACTGGGGAGGAGCGAATGAAGGAATGGAATGTGGGGGCCTCTGGAGCATTTTTTAAATTGGGATCATTTGTCTTCCTCAGGGCAAGTCTCAGGCCCTCATTTGGACTTGGCTGGGGATTGTGTGGGCAGGGAAGAGGGATGGGTATTGGGGGAGGAAATCATCATGAAATTAATTCTCTGCCTCTCCTCTCTGGAATGTCAATAATGTGCTGAGAACACTGGGGCGTGCAGTTTGCTGTCTGCTCCTTTCCCAACCTGGGCTCAGAGCCTCTCAGCCTCCTGGCCGTTCTGGGGCTTCTAGGTCCCTAGTCTTGTGACATCCCACTTCTTGAATGCTACTCCCATCTTGGAGAATCCAGTTATCTTCCCTGCTTCATCATCCTCCAGGAGGAGGCGTGGCCTGCCCATTGCCAGGGTTTTCATCATTAAGACTCTTGCAGGTCATTGGATGGGATATCATCTGTTGGTGACAAAGTCCATCTGCCTGTATTCCAGATGACAACACTATGGCCAATAAGGCAGGCCAGGAGCCTGGCCACTCTGCCCAAGGCTCACTCCAGCCACATTTTCATGCTGCCTTGCTCTAACTCCACTGCCCTCACTTTCTCTGCGGCCAGCCTCTGAACTGGCAAGGCAGCTGGGCCTTTATGTTACTATGCACTGGAATGCTCTACAAGAGCCTTGAAATAGCTCCCATTTAGATTTGTCTCAAACTCATGTGACCTTATGTGTGTACACTCTCATGGCAGGAAAAGGGCCTTCACATGCTCAAGTCAAACATTCCCATTTTATGGAAGGGTCAGCTGCAGTGTGGAGAGCTCAGGTGACTTACCTGAGATCACACAGCCAGGTGGTCTGTATAGAGCCAGGAGTGTCTCATAGACCAGTGCCTTTTCGAATTCACCATGAGGGCAGACACTCCCAGCTTCGCCTTACTTTCCTGGAAGTAAACATGGGGTTGTCGGGTTCTAGATCTACAGACATAGATGGCAGGTGCTTTCCCCTATGTCTGATGCTTATAGAAACCATAGAGAAAAGTGCATGACACGTGGGGCACTCTTTATGTTGTGTGGGGAGAGTGTTCCAGTCCCAATCTTCTGCTCCAGACAGCTCTGAGCTGATGGCTTAGTGAGGGAGGCACTCAATAGACAGTGAGGGGAACTCCTTGGATAGTGAGACCTACAGGACTTTGAGGATGGGGATGACAAGCTGGTGACAAAGAGGGCTGTTCCATTCTGTTTGGTGTCTATAATTGTTTACAATTAAGATAGTGAGGGCACCTTCAAATTTACATATACTAAGTACCAGAATGAATCAATCAATATGTCTATATCAACATATCTATATCTATCTATATAATTTTTAAAATTGTAAAAGTAATATATGCTTGGAAAATGCAGAAAATAGAAAAGGAAACACGTATACTTTTGACACACAGAAGAACATTATTAACCTTGTAGCTATATGCCCACAGTTCTCTATATACCGTTTTACTCAGTGGAGCTCATAGAGTCTATCCTTTTATGTCATGCTTGTTTAACTTAACATTTCATGTTATCGTAAGTTCTTTATCAACAATGCCCCTTTTGGATGCATAATATTTATGCATTATTATTGTTTGTTTAACAATTCAATGAATATCAGACATTTGGGTTATTTCTAATTTTTTCGCATGATAATGTGGTAATAAAACTTATATTTGGGCCGGGCGCAGTGGCTCACGCCTGTAATCCCAGCACTTTGGGAGGCCGAGATGGGCGGATCACGAGGTCAGGAGATTGAGACCATCCTGACTAACACGGTGAAACCCTGTCTCTACTAAAAATACAAAAATTAGCCGGGCGCGGTGGCGGGTGCCTGTAGTCCCAGCTACACGGGAGGCTGAGGCAGGAGAATGGCATGAACCCAGGAGGCGGAGCTTGCAGTGAGTGGAGATCGCGCCACCGCACTCCAGCCTGGGCGACAGAGCGAGACTCCGTCTCAAAAAAAAAAAAAAAAACTCTTATTTGCACCCAGAGCTTTTATATATCAGTATCTAATAATAATTATTATACCTCAGTAGCTATCAGAGATCATAATGCTTCTAAGTTCTTTTCAGGAGACTCCTGGAAATGAAGAGTAACTTGGTCACAGGTTGATCAAGTTCCTAATATACCACCAAGTCATTTTTTAAAAGGTTGGCTCCAATTTTCCATCCCACCAGCACCATTTGAGAGGTGCCTAAAGGGGCACCTGAGAAGCTGCCAAAGCGATACCCGGGCATAGTGTTGAGGAGGGTGGGCTGGGAGCTCAGACTGTCCAGGTTTGCACCACAACACCTCCAGCTTAGCAATTTGCAGCCTAAGGCAAATGATTTAGCATCTGTTTTTTTCATTTATAAAATGGAGATGTTATAGGACCTCCCTCATAGTGCTGCTTCAAAAATTAATGGTTATTGCACACAACACTCTTAGAGTGGTGCACATAGCAGGCACTCAACAACAAACACTACTACTAATAATATAGGAATTGGCAAGGTCTCAAGGACCCAAGCAAGTCCTTGGTTCATGCTCCTAGAAGACATGTGGAGGAAGGGCTGACCCTGTGCTCAGATGGAGTCAGAGCACATGCCCTCTCCTTGTACACTCTGCTGAACAAATTCTTATAATTTAATCATGACTTTTAATGTTTGAAATGGTGGCTTTTACATTTTACCGAAGCACCATTGCCGGCTGCTCTGTGTTATACTCCCTGTTTATATTGCAATGCAAATTATTCCTGGTGGAGAGTTTACAAACTGCACTTCCATTATTAATAGGGTTATGATTTCCCCCATTCCACTCTTATCTCTATTGCTTGTGTAATACATAATTCATGCTCACTACCCTTCTCTGGTCTTGGTGCCAGGGCACAGTGGTCTCTCTCTCTCTTTTCCTGATGACGGCAATTGGTATTCAGTGAGAGTATAATGACCATGTCCCTAGCGTCAGCTCTCTCTAAAGGTGTTCTCTAGAAAGGTTCAAATGCAGAGGTAATAGAAACCCTGGACCATTTATGGCCAGTCTTGAGTTCCAATTCTATTTGAGCTTTGAGTCCTAGGCAGACACATGTAGGACTTCCCAGGGCCCTAAAATAGAATTTGCCCGTCAGGAAAAAAGTGGTACCTTGGTTGAGGATGGGACGGAGGATTGCTGATAGGACTGAGGTGTCAGGGAGAGGGATCAGTGCAACTTGTCCTAGCTGGCTTCTCACTAGCAGGGTCTGAGTGTGTTTCTAGAGAAGACAGAGTCTTGATCCTCACCTCTTACATGTTGAATGTGTCTTTTTGTGAACAGGCAGGTAGGCAGTTTTTTTAAATCCCAGCTTGAAATTTGAGCCTCTGCTCTATCCTTTCCCACTAAGAATAGACACTGAGGGTGAATCCCATAAGGAAGTCCCAGAATGGGGTGGGACAGCCACCTGCTTAGGAGTGGGCCTCATTTGCACATGCCTGAGCTTGGGAACTGAAGACAGGGCAGACTTCTCTGGAAGCTCTGTGTGCTTGGTTGGGGTGGGTGCGGTCAGCTAGAGGATCAGGAAAGTCTCAGAGGAAACTGACATGAGGAAGTGGAGGGCACTGCACAGGCTACTTACAGCCCCCAGGACTGGGGCATCTGGTGTCCAGGGCCGTTGTCTTTGTAAGCTACGAGGCCAGGCCCTCTCAGCCTGGGGGACAAGCCTGGGGCAATTGCACCACCAGATGGAAATAAAATATTCCTTGATTAAAATTTCCCAAAACTTGGAAGCCCTCCATTTTCCTAGAGGGGAGAGTCCTGAAATGTCTGCACATTCTTTAGGAAACTGTTCTTTCTCACCTCACTGGTCCTTGCCCCACTTGCGCTGACCCTGTCACTGTCTTTAGCTTAATGCCTAAATTCACAAGAGGCGCTCCACCAACGGCAACAGCTCCAGTGGCGTAATTTCCCTGTGTGAATAACTCATTCTCTTCCGTGAAGCCTGGGCCCAGCTCTCCTGGGGTGGGAGGGGGATATTAGTGATACGCCGTGTCAGCCAAGGAGCTTCTCTGGCTGATGAGGGACGGCGAGGGCCCAGGGCACGGGCTGGGCTCACAGGTTCTTCTTTTCCAGGATCTCCTAGCAGCGCCCAGAAGCTGGGAGCAGACTTCATTCCCCTCTTGTTGGAGAGTCATAATTCCCACAGACTGGGGCTCACAGGGGGCCTCTGATTCCCCTTTATTAAAAGTCTTAAAGTGTGCCACTTGATGGGCCAGCTCCCCTGGGTGGGGCTGCGGAGGAGCCCCTTGGGATCTTGCTGGCCTGTTGTATGCCCACAGAGCCACCTTAGAGCAGCCACCAGATCTGAGAGAACCCCAGAGCCCATTCCTGGAGGCTGTGGTGGGGCACTCTGGGTCTGTTTCCTCAGCACATCCCTGACAGAAATCTCTCAAGAGGACTCAGCACCTACTCCGCATTTCTCTACAGGCTTTGAACCCCATCCTCTCCTGGCTCAGGTCTGTTCCTCGCTGTCTCTGCTTTCTCTCTCCTCTTCTGCTCATCACAAAAGCATGCCTGCAGTTACCCAAGCACACAGACATAGACACAAGCAAATACAGGTGCATACAGCACACACACACACACACGCACAGAGGAATGTGTGTGGAAATTATAAACCCAGGTCCTCGGGGTAGAGACAAAGCCACATATAGGCACATATTCCCACCAACGTGCATGTGCACACACACACACACACCCCTGGACACATGTGCAGCCACTATACAAATGTACAGAGGCATGCATTAGCATTCACTGTACCAGGGACACGGGCATAAACACACACAGACTCAGGCCATGCTCACTTTCAGGAAACTGGGCTTCTTCCCCAATGCTGGGGTGCTCCGTAAACCACTGCCGACGTCTTCAGACCCACTCACACTTCCAGGGCCCCGAGTAACCCACTGAATCATGAAGCACTTTCCTGTTTAAGTTTATTTTCTTCTGGAAAAAAGGAGCTACTTATTTCCAAGAATTGGAGCCGGGGGAGTCTGCTGAGCCACTCTGTGGCTGGGCACGCATTTTGGCATCCTTTCCTCCTGAAGCGCTTTGTTTACACAGCTCCTGTCTCTCCGGGCTTCAGGGCCCTAAGAGGCACTGCCTCTGCCTCTATGCTCCACCAGGGCGAGTTGGGTATTACAGTTGCCATTTTCACAGCTTCTGTTTATTAGACATTCACTATACCTCTTTGACCATTGCACAGGATCTGGGGATGACTTTTGCTACCTTCTTTGCGTGTCTTAATTTCTAGATGCAGGAACTCACAGCAGGCTTAGAGATTGCTCTTTAAGCTCCATCAGGTCTGGATGTAAGGAGTCTCCTTTGACCACCTGAAGCAATGACTCTGTGCTACGGACTCTGCTTTACGTGAATTAACCCACGTGACAGGGTTTTGTGCTTGCTTTGTTTACTGTTAACTCCCTGGCACTTGGAACAGTACTGGGCACAGGCACACAGTAGGAGTGTAAGGAATATTTGTTGCATGGATGATCTAACCTGATGCAACAACCCTTGGAGTTAAGCAATAGGATCATAGGGGAAACAAGCCCGAAACATAGTTAACAAGTTGAATAAGGAATTGAACCCGGGTCACTGGCTTTGCAGTACGAGCTTGTGATTACTGTTCTATACTTTTAAGGGAGCTTGAATTTGCTGGTAAGAGGGGTCCTTAATCTTTGGAACCATGCTACTTGTGATTTATGCCACAGCTCTTTTAATGTTAATGGAGAGATAGCCTAATGCATAGAAACTGAACCCCATAATCTGGGTTACGGGGTCGCTCCTTTGGCTGCTTTCACTGACTTTTGAGGTTTCCCTATTGTTTAGCCAATCCTCGCTCCTCTCTACTAAGGGCAGCCTGGGATCACAGGCTGGAGTTTCTTAGAGTGGCAAAAATGTACCTGAACCAAGCCCAGCTGTGTATCTGCACTGGCCCACTATGCAAGTCTCATTCTTGGGACCCCAGTGATTGTGGGATGATGAAGATTCATTCATTCATTCATTCATTCAGCACATATTTATTGAACATCTCATGTCATGGGTCCTATGTTAAACCCTGAAGAAAGTTAGTTTAATTGGATATAGTCACTGCCCTTGAGGGGCTGCAGTCTCATGGAGAAGACAGTCCTGGGATCAATAAACCCTGAGCCACAGAATGCAGACATTAAGGAGGTCTGAATGCCTAGAAAAGAGAGGAATTCATCATCAAACCCAAAGACGATCAACTACAGTGAGCCACAAAATTGCGTTAAAATGTAGATTCATGAGCTCCAGATATTGTACTTCAGCCAGTCTGGGGAGAGGGTCATAAATCTGCATATTCAGCTATCTCCCCAGGTGATTCTGGGACAAGTGGTCAGGGTGAGAGGACAAAACTTTGAGAAAACCTGTGCAAAGAAATCAGAGAAAGTGTCATGCGGAGAAGATTGCACTTTCAAGGATGTCTAAACCTTTGTCAACAAGCAAGAGAAGAAAAGACCTTAACAAGTTGTAATTAAAAACATATTTGTTGTAGGAATAATCAAATAATGAAGAAATAAATGATATAAAAAGTAAGAATGAGGCCGGGCACGGTGGCTCATGCCTGTAATCCCAACACCTTGGGAGGCTGAGGCGGGTGGATTACTTGAGGTCAAGAGTTCAAGAACAGCCTGACCAACATGGTGAAACCCTGTCTTTACTAAAAATACAAAAATTAGCCAGGTGTGGTGGTAGGTACCTGTAATCCCAGCTACTCCAGAGGCTGAGGCAGGAGAATCGCATGAACCTGGGAGGTGGAGGTTGCACTGAGTCGATATCATGCTATTGCACTCCAGCCTAGGCGACAGAGCAAGACTCCGTCAAAAAATAAATAAATAAATAAATTAAATAAATAAATAAATAAAAAATAAGAATGACTCACCCAGGTAACCACTGTCCTTAGTTTAGTCTGTGTCCTTTCAGGAATTTTTCTGTTAACGTCAAACATACAAGTAAAATTCCCAGGTACATAAATCCGTATCTCTAGCTATGGCTACATCTGTAACCCTGTCTAGGTGTTTACAATAGAGCTCATGGGCACCACCATCACTGTGGGCTCCACCATCACTGTGGGCTCCACTCACGCTGGGAGGAATGCTATGACCCCTAAGACGCCCAAGTGAACAAAAGAGTCCTCTCATTTTGCTCTCCTAAGGTTCAAAGAACCCTCCCTCCTTATCTGCTGTATTTTTTTTTTTAAAGAAAAATGATACAGTGGAGATTGACGGACACTTAATTTTATTAATAATTTTTATTGACTGTAATATGCATATGTGCACATATCCTACATGTACAGCTGTTGCTGAATTTTCTCAAACTGAATATGCCTATGCTACCGGGACCCAGATCAAGACAAAGAATGTGACCAGCACCCCATTCGTTCTAATTCTTCACACACCCCCTTGGCTCAGGACTCAGGCATGAGATCTGGTGGCAGGACAAAGGATAGATTTGAGGTCCAGACACCGTACTGTAGTCTAAACTAGCTCCAGCCTCTCTTCCTTTAGAATCATTTCTCGCTTGAGATATTCATCTTACATTTGTTTCTGGTGGATGCTCCCACCAGGTCATGTGAACAGAGACAAGGGTTGGCCTCAGCAGGGCCCCAAGTACAGAGCTGATGGCTCTCAGCAATGGCCAGACAACTGTTCCTAGGAGATCAGCGGTCCTGAGTGATCCTCACAGGGGCCCACATGCTGTTCACCTTCTTATCTCAGTCAGTTCTTGTAACATGGTCTCCCTGCTGCCACCTTGCACAAACAAGGCCCTGGAAGTGCCTGCTCTGAAGGCTGCTTTGAACTTGGGGTCTATGTGCAGATGGCCTCCCTCTTCTTACTTCCACCTCCTAAACCACCTCCTTTCAGATCTTGGGGAACATTCTCCCATGTTCTTCGAGGCTTGATTCTTCTTCAACTATCAGCAACAATTGCCCTTGCTAACTCATTGTCCTGTGGCTCTTTGAAGATTTGTATTAATTATTATTTATTTTTTATGTATATCTATATCTTCGTTTAATTTCAAAAGGAGTGCATGTTTGTGAAGAAAATATGTTAATTACATAGCAATGTACAAAGTAAAATATGAAAGTCTTTCCTATTTGCTCAGCATTTCCCACTCCCACTGCCCAGGGGAGCTTCCATGAGAGAAATGCTGTGAATACTAGATTTTTCTCTTTATTCTTTTCTTGTTTTTTTTTTTTTTTTTGCCAAAAACTGGATCATATAATCTGATTTTACAGCTATTTTGTCAGCCTTAACAAAATAACATGCACATCCCTCCAAATCAGTCCATATGATTTTACTTCATTCTTTTTAACAACTTCTTAGAATTCACTACTTTGGATGTGCCATGAATGACTTAGCTGTTCTGTTTTTTGGAGCTTTTAAATTGTCTCCTATTTTTGCTATGACAAATAAGGCTGGAGTAAACATGTTTTATGTACATATTTGTCCAAGTAGTTTGATGGAAAAGAATTCTGGAAGTTTGATGGCTGGGGTGAAAGCACATCTGCCTTTTAAATGTGTGCAGGACTTTAAATATGACAAAACTTATGCGTTTACCAAAAGATTAATAAACAGTTTTGGCCGGATTTGGTGGCTCACACCTGTAATCCCAGCACTTTGAGAGGCCTGAGGTGGGTGGATCACGAGGTCAAGAGTTCAAGACCAGCCTGACCAACGTGGTGAAACTCCATCTCTGCCAGGCCTGGTGGTGCGTGCCTGTAAACCCAGCTACTCAGGAAGCCGAGGCAGGAGAATTGCTTGAACCCGGGAGGCGGAGGTTGCAGTGAGCCGAAATCGCACCATTGCACTCCAGCCTGGGCAACAGAGCAAGATTCCACCTCGAAAAAATAAAAAATAATTTTAAAAAAACACAGCTTTTTCCCCCTCTCTAACCACTGTTTTAAATCTTTAACAATTTTTACCAATTTGTAATTGGAAAAGATTATCCCATTTTAATCTGTGTTCCCCAAGAACTTAGCATCTTCCCATATTATTTTCTTTTAAATATGAACTAGCTCTTTCAAGGAAAGAATTGAGAATGAGGTTGTAGCATTCTCAGGGAACAGGGAGAAGGTGTATGAGTCTGGAAATCAGGGTGTATGAGTGGAAAAGTTGGTAGAGGCCAGATCATAAAAGATGTGTGTGCCTGGTTTGGGCTTTACCTTAAAGGCAACAGGAACCATCGAGGAGTTTTAAGAAGGGAGGCGGGATGTTAAGATTTGCAGGTCAGCAGCCCTGCAGAGGACAGCTTGGAAGGTCTAAACTTGGAGACTGTGGGACAGAGGTAATGGCTAGTTTTGGGGATAGATAAAATAAGTCAAGTTTGGGAACTTTCTTGGCTTTTTTGATGGCACATTTGCTATGGCACAGATGGGTTGGTAGTATCGTTTTTTTCCCAAAAAAAGAGGGATTAGGCATTCTGTGGGATTTCCTGAACCTTTTGCAGTCTCCATTTGACAAAGGTGGCACCAGGCCCAGCAACATTAACAATGACTTCTAGATTTGCTCATTTGGACGCTAGAAGCAACGCCTGTGGGGTCTTTTGAATCCAATGCGTTGGGGAATTGGACTTCCTTCTTTCTGCCTGCCAATGGCCAGGCCCATGCTTCTCCTGTTGGATACTGATCTGAGTTTGGGTGACTGCTTTCATCTGAGATCCCATGAGCTAAATCTGTGATGAACCCTCAGTTCAGCCACTTACCTCTTTGGGGAGCATATGCTATGGTCCTGTGGGTTTAGGAGATTGAACATTCAGTCTCTGCTCTTTAAGAGCCTAGAGTCAAACTGTGGAGAAAAATACCGTCCCCATGAAACAGAATTGTTCTGATCCCATGGCTATAGAAAGACAATGCCCACAGTTCTATGGGATTTCAGCCTAAAGCAGGGGTGATGGTAGTTTGGGTCTCTGTGCAAGTGCATGTAAACACAGACATTTCATTTCACAGCCCACCAAGTACTCTCTTCTGGGTGATTCCAGTTTGATGTCTCTTGCCTCTTAGACCTCTACAGCTTCATATGATTAAACCCAGACTTTTGATTTTTCTCCCTATGACCTCAATCTAAACCTACCTAAGCCTTCTTCACTTTTGGTACAATGGCACCATGACCCACCCACTCGGCCCAAACAGAAAGCTGACAATCGCTTCATCAGGATAGATGTCTCATAGATCATTCCTCCTAAATATATACACAATCTTTCTGCCTCTGCCTATTTTTATCATCATCCTGATCCAAGCCACCATCATCTCTCAGCTTAAAAAAACACAGCAGCCTTCTAATTTGTCTCTGCTCTTCCATTCTTTCCCACCTAAAACCCACTCTCCAGGCAGCAGCTGTGTGATTAAAAAACAAAACAACAGAACTAGCTGGATCCTCCCACTCATGTGCTTAAATCCTTTCAATGGCTTCCCATTTCGATGAGAAAATAACCCCAACTTCTTGCCTAAGAGGCTCTGTTTGATCTGGACTCCGATAACCTTTCCAACCTCATCTGGGACCAGTCCTCCTAGCTTGCTGTTTTCACTTCCTCAAGCAAGTCAGCCTCCTTCCCTGTCTGTTGGCAGTGCTCTTCCTTGTATCTGATACCTTCTTTCACATGAGTTCCAGATACTCTTGTGTGGGAGCCTCATTATTCTCAAGGTTGGAAGGGAGGCACTTCAAGACCACCCCATGTAAGGAAGGTACCCGCTTATTCTTGAATCTCAGCATCCTGTTTTCTTCATATTGTTTCTTTCTTTTCTTTTCCAAGACAGTATCTCGCTCTGTTGCCCAGGCTGGAGTGCAATGGTGCAATCTTGGCTCATTGCAACCTCCACCTCCCAGGTTCAAGCAATTCTCCCTGCCTCAGACTCCCAAGTACCTGTCATTACAGGCGCCTGCCACCAGGCCCAGGTAATTTTTGCATTTTTAGGAGAGACGGGGTTTCACCATGTTGGCCAGGCTGGTCTCGAACTCCTGACCTCAGGTGATTCACCCGCCTTGGCCTCCCAAAGTGTTGATATTACAGGCATAAGCAATCATGTCTGGCCTCATTTTTCTTTTTATTGAGATACAACATGCATAAAGTACCTTAGGTACTCTAATTTTAAGTGTGCAGCTCAATGATTTCTACATACATACTCATATGTACGCATTCCTATCACATCACCAGATCCTTCATAGCACTCATATGTTTATTGCTACTTATCTGATTTGCAAAGACAAAAGATTTGATCACACATCATTAGGGTACAATTGCAAGGAAACAGATATGACTGCTGGCTGGCTGGATAAATTCCTACAAGCCATTTGGAGGGCAATTTTACAGTTTCTATTAAATTTTAAAATACATGTTTCCATTGAGGCAACAAATTTTCTTTCAGAAATTGATCTTATGGAGACACTTTTACATATGTGTGAAGTAGAGACATATCTGTCTCTACTAAAAATACAAATATGAGTGTACAAGCTATGCATCACAGCCACTGTTTATGGTGAGAACGTATTAGAAACACCCTAAGTGTTGCTTTACAGGCGGCAGATGAAAGAAATTTCAGCTTATTTATGCAAGGCAATACTGTGGAAGCTGTTATCAAGAATGTGTACTGTTTGGAGAAAATCTTCAAGCTATATCAAATGGGCAAAGGCGCAGAATGATACACACAGGGTCCTTTCATTTGTATAAAAGAGGGACATGGTTAGCTCTACATGCTTCTGCCTGGAAAGAAACCCAAAAAACTGGTAATAGTTGTTATTTCTGGGAAGGAGAATTCAGGAACTCATGTTCTGAGTGGGAGAGAGATGAAGTTTTGATTTTTTGTTTCCTCCCATGTATATGTAATACCTTTTCAAAAATAAAAATAAAGTTTTGGACCCCAGGGGAAAGTGTGTAAGGGGAAGAGGTCTGGCAGGCCAGGTTAGGACTGTGGGAATAACTTGGCCTGGATTAGTCTTCAGAAGCACAGAGAGGACTGGTTGGCTGAGAACTTGGCTTTCAGGGGGCCCTTTTGGGGCCTGCCAGGGAAGAGCAGCTGCCCAGAGCTGCAGCAGAAGGCAGTGGATGTTCCACTGGACATTCATGGGGATCCAGACTCCGCCTTCCTTCCCTAGGGCTTGCTGCATGGGGGGTGCTGCTGCCCACCTTCTCGGTGATTCCCTTTACCCCTTGTCTCAGATGGAGGCACAGGTGCATGAAAACATAACCAAGTACATGGCCAATGCCCTTCTTTGAGATGCTGACATTTGTCAGTTGGCAATTTTTAAAAATAAAGAGGTTGAACTCTAGAACAAAAGCGCGCTACAACAGACAACCAGCTATCCCTCAGAAGGGCCCTGGATGATCTTAGGAAGGATCTTAGTGAGGCTTGGGCATAAGCAAAAGATGGGTTTGAGTCACTGCTCAACCACCCAAGCCTTGCATCCTCGGGCAGCTCAGCAGAGTGCTCTGTGCCCTGCTTTCCTTGTTGGTGAACTGGCATCCACTGTCCTGCCTTGATTCCTGAGGACCATTTGTTACTGGTTATAAACCAGTAATGTCTGTCTACCTGCTCTATGAAAGATGAGGGCTGTGCAGAGGGTCAATTTGCATTACAGAATATGTTGGTTTCCTAGGGCTGCCATAACAAATGACCACAAACTTGGCTTAAAACAGCAGAATTTTATTCTCCGATAGTTCTGGAGGGCAGAAGCCTGAAATCACGGTGTGAGCTGGACCCTACTCTCCCTGGAAGTTCTAGGACAGGATGCCTGCTTTCTTCTTCCAGCTACTGGTGGTATCCACATTTCTTGTGGCTGCAGCACTTCAATCTGCCTCTGTCTTCACGTGGCCTTTTCTTCTCTCTGTGTCTCTCCTCTGGATGTCTCCTATAAGGACACTTATCAATGTATTTAAGGCTCATGTGGATAATCCAAGATGTTCTCATTTCGAGATCCTTAACTCAATTACATCTACAAAGACCCCTTTTCTAAGTAAGGTCACATTCATAGGTTCTAGGGGTTAGGACAAGGACGTGTCTTTTGAAGGGGCGCCATTCAACCCACTGAATAGAATAAGCAAGGAAAGTAGGCATGGAAGCTCCCAGGTATGTGCCAAGGGTGCCACCTGGCCTGTGTCATGTGCTGCGATGGTTCATGGAGGAGTCAAGTCTGACTGTGTCTCTGACTGTGTCTGAGCCACATGGCATGGCCATAATTTTGACCTCAGAAAAGACTGCTGCTTGTGTCTCTATTCTTCTCTCCTGACCCCTCTCTGTCTCTTGCTCTGCCTCTCAATCAAACTAGCACCAACCTTACTTCATGGGTCTGGGAGGTGGAACAGCATGAAGATGAGGCCCTAAAAATGCAAACCATTTATTTAAAGCTTCACACACATTTGATAACCAACTAAGGAGTATAACCTAGTTAACAGTGTTTTACAAATGTCAGTCTTCTGGTTTTTATATTGTATTACAATGATAAGAGGTCATCATTGGAGGGAGCTGGGCAAAGGGTTCAAGGGACTCCATGTGCTATTATTGCAACTTGAAATGAGTCTATATTCATTTCAAAGTTAAAAAGTTGAAAAAATAAACTCATGAGTACTTGAAACCCCTGCAAGAAAAAAAATAACCTCTATAAACCTTTCTAGATTAGAAAGTAGAATAATGTAACCCCCTCAACCGCCAGCAGGATGTGGGCTAATTCATCCTCCCAAGGTAGCCCAGGACCTCCCATTTCCAGGGCTGTGGGGAAGTGGCCTCACCCTGGCCCAACTTCATCCCCATCTCAGGCCTCTTGGGATCCTGTCCTGTGCAACCTCCTCCCTTGGAAGGCAGTTCTGCCAGGCCCTCCCCAAGCTTCCCCAGGCGAGGGCTGGTCTGGGTTGCAGACACATGGCTGAGCTGTGCCAATGCCACCCCGCCCCACAGCCCAGGCTGAGCTCTGATGTTGCTGCCACGTGCAGACAGCTCTGGCTCCTACTGGGCTTCTTGAGAACCTTGTGCTTTCCTGGCAGGCAACGATGGCCTCAGTGACTGCCACCCTGACTCAGAGCGATGCTCAGGGCTCCTGGGAGGTGCCGCTCTGGCTCGGGGCCATCCCACCTTACCCTGACGGTGGTGTCATTGATGCATCCTCCTCCTCCTCCCCAGGGCAGGGTGCTCAGTGCCTGCTTTCCCCGCATGGCAGCCTCCAACTGCCACTAGTCTGGGCAAGTTGGAGGCATCTTCCCTGAGCTGCTCTTCTGGTTTTTTTCTCCTCCCACATTGGCCACATGGAGTAAGTGAGTTCTGCACAGTATGGCTGGGTGGTTTGGTGTCAGAGGGGTTATAAATGTGGAATCTGTGAACAGACTTTGGGGGTTCTGAAAACTCCCTGAGTTTACATACAAAATGAATAAGCATTTGTTTTTCTGGGGGAGAAATTGATTCTCCAAAGGTCCAAGATCCACAGTGAAGAGTCTCTGAGGACAAGGGGCTATAACATAATTTAATCATTTTGTTTCTGCCATCATCCTGCCAGGCTAAAGTACTATTTCTACCAAATTAGCTCATCTCCATGCCTCAGTTTCCTTCCACGAAAAATCAACTAATTTACAAGATCATACCGTATATGACAAATATTTGGTGTTGTAAGTAATAAATGAGAAAATTATAGAAAGTTTCTGGCACAAGCCAGTAAGAACTCAATAAAGATGAGCTTTTATTATGATCTGCCCAGAGCATATATTATCTTACTGCATGCGTACAGCAGCCAGTATGAGACTGGAGTTAGCAATCTCCTTTGAAAGACCCCATTTGCCCAACATAAAAAGGCAGAGCTAGGATTTGAACCCACAGCCTCTTTCTTTTCCGCCCCACTCTGTTGCCATTTCTATTGCTCCCTTTGACTGAGTTGTATCTGGTCATCTGTCAAAACCCACCTCAAATGTCACCTGTCCTGGGAACCTTATTCCTGATCTTGTAGGTGTTTGTTGTCTTCCTGCATTTTGCATACCTTTATCATGCTTATCTCCCATTACTGTCTCTGCAGCTAGGTAAGGTCTGTGTCTAATGCATCTTTTTGTTCCTGTGCTCAGTTTGGTGCCTGGAGTATAACAAATATCTGATGAGTGGGATGTCCTCTCTTCATTCTTCCTTCCTCAATCATTTCCTGCCCATTCGTGGGGTATGGAGATGAGCGATCCATGTCCTCAAGGCACTCAAACCCTGAGATGCAGTAACAACGCATCCCCTGTGGGTGTCAGCCAGTTTCTGCCTGGACCGCCGGTTCAAACCCACAATCCTCCAATGAAGGCTGAGTCGGAAGCACTTAGTAGCCAATGAGGTGTTTTCATCAGGCACCTCTTTGGCGTTAGGGATGACCTAATGGGAAGAGTGTGAGAGGCTGGTAACTGGCCATTCCCCTGGGGATGTTCTAGGTGACAGAAAGGAGTGGGCTTGACATTTCAGGACCTGCCTGAAGCCCAGCAGCACTCAAGCCAGTTTGCCCAGCATATGGGCCCTGGCCTCCACTAAGGCTTCTTGGGTTTACAGTTTTCCTTCTGAAAATGGAAAGACAAGCCTCCAGATGTTCCCAAAATAGCTGTTTAGTGACCTCAGACAGTGAGTCAGGACTCTGTATTCTGGTCCCCTAGGTGTGTATGTGGAAAAGTTGGTTGTTAAGTAAGGGTGGAATACAGAGAAGGATAAAGGTTGGGAGGGGCAAGGGGAACCCCACATTCAGTTCAGTGTTAGTGGTTTTCTTTTCTTTGTTTCTTTTTCTTTTTCTTTCTTTCCTTTATTTATTTATTTTTTTTTTGAGACAGGAGTTCACTCTCTTGCCCAGGCTGGAGTGCGATGGCGTCATCATGGCTCACTGAAGTTTCAAACTCCTGGGTTCAGCTTCCTGAGTAGCTGAGACTACAGGTGCATGCCACCACGCCCAGCTAATTTTTGTATTTTTTGTAGAGATGGGGTTTCGCTGTATTGCCCAGGCTGGTCTCCAACTCCTGGGCTCAAGTGATCTGCTCACCTTGGCTTCCTAAAGTGCTGGGATTACAGGCATGAGCCACCCCGCCCGGCCTTAGTTATTTTCTAACAAACTAAAGTCTGCACCTGAGGGTCCATGTCCAAACTTGCACTCATGACTCTCCTCTCAATCCCATTACCAAAGTCTGGCTCATCTCAGACTATCCACCCAGAAACCAAAAGTTGACCTGACCCTGCCTGTTCCTCATCACCCCAAATCAAATTCATCACCAAGGTCTGTCTGTTTTACCTCTAAAACATCTTTTAAATCCATCCTCTTCTTTCTGTCCCAGTGGCCACCACTGGATTTTCTTACCATCTTCTCCCTCTAAACTAGTTTTATAGCCCCTCAACTGATTTCTTCCATCAATCCCATCTCCCCATGATGCCCAGACATTAGTTACAGAAAAGCTGGAGCCAAGTTACACTTCTGGTTAAAAAAATCTTTTAATGCTCATTGAATAAGACACCTAAAATTTGTGACTTCCTGTCGTGTACATGTTTCTTAACAAACTGTACAAATATGGAACTTTAAGCTCTTTAACTATGTAATGTCACTAACATTATATAGTTAATGACACGCATGCTGCAGAATTTGGGGTAAAATGTACTGATGACTGCCCCTTACTACGAAATGGATCAAAAAATAAGATAAGTGGATAGATGGACAGTGGAAGACTTGACAGATAATAGCAAAATGTTAGTTGTAAAATTCAGGTAGTGTGAGTATTTGGGAGTTCATTGTGCAGCTCTTTTAACTTTTTTCTACGTTTGGAAAATATAACAAAACGTTGGGGAAATTTTCTTTAACAGCTTTATGTCAGGATTAAATCCAAAGTCTTTACCTTGGTCTGCCAGACCCTGCCTGATCTCCCTGCCCTCTGCTATGGATGCATCTTGAGCCAACCTCTGTCATGCCATGTGCTCCAGACAAAGAGCTTCT
The DNA here is from genome assembly GCF_000951035.1 of Colobus angolensis palliatus. Lineage (NCBI taxonomy): Eukaryota > Metazoa > Chordata > Mammalia > Primates > Cercopithecidae > Colobus > Colobus angolensis. The sequence goes on from NW_012121820.1 coordinate 13,364,681, forward strand.
CTGTCGGGTCCTTCCTTCCTT
>NW_012121820.1:13364811-13462551 GCF_000951035.1 Colobus angolensis palliatus
TTCCTTCCTTCCTTCCTTCCTTCCTTCCTTCCTTCCTTCCTTCCTTCCTTTCTTTCTCCCTCTCTCTCTCTCTTTCTTTCATTCTTTCTTTTTCTTTCTTTTTGATAGTTTCACTTTTGTTCCTTAGGCTGGACTGCAATGGCATGATCTTGGCTCAGTGCAGCCTCCGCCTCCTGGGTTCAAGCAATTCTCCTGTCTCAACCTCCCAAGTAGTTGAGATTACAGGTGTGTGCCACCACAAGCCAGGCTAATTTTTATTTTATATTATTTTAGTAGTGATGGGGTTTCACCATGTTAGTCAGCCTGGTCTTGAACTCCTGACCTCAGGTGATCCACCCACCTTGGTCTCCCAAAGTGCTGGAATTATAGGCATAAGCCACTGTGCCTGGGCTCTTTCCTCTTGTTTTAGAGTGCTCATAGCTCTAATAACAATTTTAATATAGTTTATTATGTAATTATAGGTTGAACTATATGAAATGCCATTTCTGTAGGTGAGGTGGTCAAATATTGGCAACGTCATGTAGCTCAAACAAATAATTGTTTGAGGATCACTGATATAATCTGGATATTTGTTCCCTCCAAATCTCATGCTGAGATTGAATCCCCAATATTGGGGGGAACGCATAGTGGAAGGTGTTTGGGTCATGGGGGCAGATCCCTCATGAATGGCTTTGTGCCCTCCCCACTCTAATGAGTTCCCACAACATTAGTTCACGAGAGAGCTGGTTGTTTAAAAGAGCCTGGCACCCCTCCCCTGTCTTCTTCCTTCCTGTCTTTCCATATGACAAACTGACTCCTCTTGCCCTTTCACCATGATTGGAAGCTTCCTGAGGCCCTTACCAGAAGCAGATGCTGGCGCCATGCTTTTTGTACAGCCTATAGAACTGTGAGCCAAATATACCTCTTTTCTTTATAAATTACCTACTTTTGGGTATTCCTTTATAGCAATGCAAATCAGACCGAGACAACCACTCAACCCTAGACTCTGAGCTCAGTGCCTGGCAAATGGTAGATACTCCATATTTTCTTTGAAAATTATGTCAATTGATTAATTAATTGATGGACTGTGACCCACCTATATTTCTACCATTAAATTTCTTGATGGTGCATATCCCGAAGTGCTGAGAGTTGCATAAGCATGCAGAATTTCACACTATTTCCTGATTAAGCCAGTTCTTTGTTATAAAAGGGAGGTAAAGAATTATATCCCCTCAGTAGAGATATCCCAATAAAGCATCTTGCCCTTCCCAATACTCTGGTCAATGGGTGTAAGCTCTACTTCTGTTTTTCACAAACTGGTTAGAGTGGAGCTTGAATGACTGACAGAATTCAGGCACTTTCCAGAGCACATCCCACCACCAAGAGAAGGAGAGACATTTTTAATTCAATCCCAGATGGGCCGCTTTTAAGCACCATTAATGGGCAAAGGATTGCTTCTCGGATCCCCTGTTTTGCCATGGGTAAATTTACATAGTCAAGTTCACTTTCCAGAATTGTGAAGACTAAATCAAGTAATATATGTAAAGAGCCAGAATAGTCAGATTCTTTTTGTTTTCTTCAACTTTTACTTTAAGTTCAGGGGTACATGTCCAGGATGTTCAGGTTGGTTACCTAGCTAAATATGTGCCACGGTGGTTTGGTGCACAGATCAGCCCATCATCTAGGTATTAAGCCCAACATCCATTAGCTATTCTTCCTGATGCTCTTCCTTCCCCCACCACCTACCCCATCCTGACAGGCCCCAGTGTCTGTTGTTCCTCCTCATATATTCATGTGTTAGCTTTTTTATGCCTTTATATATTTTTGTAACCCTCTTCCATACACAGTAGTCATGCATGGGCAAGAAGTAAACTTTAGCCTTGAGAGTATGGGGGAGCCACAGACTGGAGATGCAGTATTGTGTGTCAACCTCGTGCCCTTAATCCTATGTCCTGGTATTTCAGTTACTGTCAGGGAAACCAGTCGGGGGAACTGGGCACACAGGGCACTTCATTTCTAGGAGTGGAGTACCCCTCATGTTCTAAATGGACTGCCACTAGATCAAGGAAGGAAACCAATAGAATTCTTTTTAGATTAGAGTCCCATGTGGGTTCATTTAGTAAAGTTTGAGCCCTTTACCTACAGGCTACAAATTGACCTAAGTAGCTGAACAGCAAGCACAGGATTTACCCCACAAAAAGGTTTTGATAAAAGATCGAGGTATAAAGAAACACAAATCACAGAAATTCTTTAGTGATTATAGATGGTATTTTTATTGAATTAAAATTGGTGCCAGCTTCTTCAGAGTACATACTTTAGTTGCTTGATACACTTTTAGACATTCTGTCTAAAACTGGAATCTTTTGTTCTAATTACAAGCAGCCTCATCAATTGATTAGAGAAACAGCCTCACACAAAGCAAACACAAATGCAGAAACTTCTTAATTTGTCAATGGAAGATAATGGCCTTGTTGGAGGACTGTTTTGAAGAGGTTCTCAGTCTTGAGTGTTCATAGAAAATACCTGGGGAACTTGTTGACATCTACTATGCCCAGACACCATCCCTAAAGAGTCAGATTCTTGGCCAGGGCAGTGACCCACCCCTGTAATCCCAGCACTTTGGGAGGCCAAGATGGGTGGATCAACTGAGGTCAGGAGCTCAGGACCAGCCTGGCCAACATGATGACACCCTGTCTCTACTAAAAATACAAATATTAGCCCGCCATGGTGGCAGTCACCTGTAATACAAGCTACTCGAGAGGCTGAGACAGGAGAATCACTTCAGCCCAGGAGGTGGAGGTGAGCCAAGATCACACCACTGTACTCTAGCCTGGGCAACAAGAGAAAAACTTTGTCTAAAAAAAAAAAAAAAATCAGATTTGGAAGGTCTTGGGTGTGGCCTTTGACTCTCCATGCTTATCAACCGTATCCTGATAATTCAGAGGAAAAATAGCCCAGGGACCACAATTTAGAGACAATTGGTTAGTGATTGTGGCCCACGTCCTAATCCTAGGACCTGTAAAAATGTTACCTTATTTGGCAAAATAAGATTAAAGTTACAGATGCAATTAAGCTTGCTAATCAGTTGACTTTAAAATGAGATTACCCTAGATTGTCTTCATGAGCCCAGTATGAGCAAATGAACACTTAAAAATGGAAAAACTTTCCTGGCTGTGGTCAGGAAGAGATGTGTTGAGGGAAGAGGATTCAGAAAGATGTGATGCTGCTGGCTTTGAAGATGGAAGGAGTCCATGAGTGAAGGCATGTGGGTGGCCTCCAGAAGCTGGAAAAGAGAAGGAAATGGATTCTCACATAAAGCTTCTAGAAAAGAGCACAGCCCTGCTGACGCTTCAGTTTCAGCCCAGTGATATCTGTGTTAGACTTCTAACCTACAGAACTGTAAGATATTAAATATGTATTTTTAAGTCACTAAATTTAAAGCTTTTGTTAGCAGGAAACTGACACTTTGTTGTTTATTTTCTCTTTTCTTTTTCTTTACCTTCTCCTGTTCTGCCTCCTCCTTCCCCTCCTCTTCCTTCTCTTTCTTCTTTTTTTAAGAGACATGGTCTTGCTCTGTCATCTAGGCTGGAGTCCACTGGTGCCATCACAACTCACTGCAACCTCAAATTTCTGGGCTCAAGTGATCCTCCCACCTCAGCCTCCCAAGTATCTGGAACTACAGGTGTGTGCCACCATGCCTGGCTATTTATTTATTTTTTTAACATTTCGTAGAGATGAAGTCTCACTATGCTGCCCAGGCTGATCTTGACTCCGTCTTCTTCTTCTTCTTCTTTTTTTTTTTTCCTGTCAGCTATTCTCTGCTGAGCCCCAGGGAGATTGTCAAACAATGTGGTGATGTGGCAACCCATGATTCTTCACAGAGGATGGGTCAACAGTGTTTATTTGGGGGCAACTTTATGGTTTATGCAGACCTAGAAGGTAATCTATCACTGTGGCTTTTGTCTCTCACTCATTGGTCAGTTCAAACATGTGAGCCATTTTTTTCTTCCCTCCAATCACCAGCAAGCAAGAGATGGGTGAGGAAGGCAGCTGTTGGCTAGACTTCAGGCAGCAGGAAAGCATAGCATTGGCCACAGTCATTCTTCATTGGTTGTAGTCATAGGTGGACAGGGAATTAAGGAGTGGAGAGTCAACCTTATTCAAAGAAGAGTAAGGCCTAGTGGCGTAATGCTTACATTACCTTGGATTTCTGTTGACACATCTCCTTGCTCTTTCTTTGACCCTCAGAGCTGGACCCATTTCCTTGGTAATAAAAACCCAGACTTGATGAGGCAAAGGATGATGTGAACAAGACAATTTAGTTTACGGTAACAAATGATGAGTCCTAAGCATTAGAAATGGGTCTTAGGGTCAGGCGCGGTGTCTCACACCTGTAATCCCACCACTTTGGGAGGCCGAGGTGGGCGGATCACGAGGTCAGGAGGTCAAGACCATCCTGGCTAACACAGTGAAGCCCCGTCTCTACTAAAAATACGAAACATTAGCTGGGCATGGTGGTGGGTGCCTGTAGTCCCAGTCACTCAGAAGGCTGAGGCAGGAGAATCGCTTAAACCTGGGAGGCAGAGGTTGCAGTGGACAGAGATTACTCCACTGCACTCCAGCCTGGTGACAGAGTGAGACTCTGTCTCAAAAAAAAAAAAAAAAAAGTAATGGGCCTTGGAAGCTGCCACGCCTTTACCTCACACCTGGCAGTGGGCTTGGGACTAAGTATTCATCACCTAATTTCATCTTCACAACCCCTGAAGTAGAGGAAATAAAGGCTCAGAAATGTTAAGGAATTCACCTTATTATCATATACCCAATCACAGCCAGAAGTGGCACTGGAACCCAAGTCTTTATGACCTGAAAAACAGATGATATTTTTTTCTCTTTTGGGCTTCTGGTAGACAATAAATACCCATTGCTTTTTATAATATGCATTTCTTTTTTGGCCGCTAATCTAATGATGAATAAATAATGGATCACTGCTGTAGAGCCTGATTCTTTGGCTACACCCAGATAAATGTCTCATTGGCATCAGTAGCAATTAGCTTCAATAAAAGGTTGGCCTGATTAATAATAATACCACCACCTGCTATTTATAGACGACTGTCCTCCAAGGAGTCCAAAGTGCTTTGTAGACATGATCTAATCCAGTCTTCCTGTGTTACCGTAAGTTGGGTCTGGCCTGTGGTAGCTTTGCCTTTTCATAGAGAGGTCTGAGATTCTGAGAGGGCTATATCTTGGCACTCATATACAGAGGGCTGGCATCCTCTACTGGTGGTCCATCAGTGGCTTGTTCAACTTCATGTGACTTTGGTCTCCATGTCTATCCTCATGGATTCTGATCCATATGGGCCTTTGGCATTGCTTAGACCACAGGAGATGGACAGAACACTTCACAGGAATTTTCAAAGTTTATAAGGACTCACTTCCAGGTGGAGGGACCTGTGAATTGCTCCTGGGAATAGCATCATATTCCTTGCCTCCTCTTCCTCCTTTGTTTCCTTCTTCTCTTTATTCCCCTCTTCCATCTCCATCCTTCTCCTCCTCCTTCTCCTTCCCTTTCTCCTTCTCTTCTCCCTCCTCCTTCTCCTCCTCCTCCTCCTCCTCCTCATCGTCATCATCACAACAAACACTTATTTGGTGTTCGCTATGTTCCAGGTCCTATGTTAGGCACTTTGTAGGGACTGTCTGACTTATTCCTCACAATATCCACCAATGGATAGGTATCATTACTGATCCCATTTTACAGAGTAGAAAACTGGGGCTTGGAGTAGCTAAATGATTTATTCCATTCTTAGTTCATATTCTGTAAAATGGGCACACTAAGACTCAGAAATGTAAATAATTTGCCAAGACCACACAGTTAAGTAAAAGGTGGTGAAGTGTATTTTAGTTCTCATTCCTTCTATTTCCAAAATCTCTAACTTTAATTTGTCAGATCCTTTCAATCAGTGAGGGGTCAGATGGATGAATGGATGGATAGATGATTGGATGGGATGAAGGAAAGGTGGATAAATGGTTGGATGAATGAATGGTTGAGAGGGGGAAGAGTGAATGGGACCGGGACTTTCCTTCTATGCCTGATGGTGGCAGAGTGCTGCTAATAAAAATACATACACAGCACAGTCCAAAACCTTCAGGGACTTATATAAGTTGACCTGGAGTTGCTTACCCACAGAAGAAGACTTAACTCTAAAATGGAGCATTTTGAGGACTAAGTACATACTAACCCAAGGAACTCAGATCCAAGCCCTGATAACCGCATGGGTTTCAGTGGACGAGCTGGGATCATGGATAAGAAGGATCCATAATTGTAGCAGGTTGAAGGAGGGTAGACTGATGAGGATTTCTTTATCCTGTAAGGTATCTCAGCAGTTTTGAAGTATGGGATGGAATTTGAAACATTTAATCTGGAGTAGAAGAAGCTAAGAAATCAGTGGTAGAAACATGATTATTGGCACCAGAACATCAGTAGCAAGAAATCAATAGCTTAAACTTGGGATGTGTGTGCAGAGGGGAGGAGGTGGCGCTAACAGAGCCTGGGAGCATGGGAGCTAAATCCATCTTGCACCAATGGGAGCCATGGAGAGTTCCAGTCACTGGCCTAAGCCAAAGAATGATGGGGAGGATACTCTGGCTTCTCCCTTCCTCCTCTTCTTCAGTCTCCCACCAGTAGCTCTGATTAGGGTGGGCCAACCCTAATCATAAGCCAGTTTTGAGAGATTTGGGGAATGTAATTTTAATAACTCAGCCATATACAATATAGAGCTGAGCAGAGGAAGAGTCTGAGATCTGAAAACAAACAGGCAAATCACTGGTGTACAAGTTGTCCTGGAACATTTATTTATTTCTCAGCCTAGAGTCAGGTGTCTGGACCAGATGGACTTTTAGGTGCTGTTTACCACTCTAGAAATTACAGACCCCAAGAGAAGAGTCTATTCTATCAAGATTTAATCACAATTCAAGGGCAAGAAGCATGCTGCCATTCAGATAAGCATCCTGCACAAGAATGCCACTTCATGGCCAGGGTCCATCTTCCTTTGGTTGAATGCTTTTTGGCAGCAGGTCACCAGGGACTAGTTTACCTGGAGGCGGAGGCCATGGGATTTGTGCCACTCAGAAGAGCTTGGCTGCCCCTACATCATCTCCTCTATTCAGTAACATGGTGACTGAAATTCCAAAATGGATGAAAAATTCCTTGGGTTTAAAATGACAAGTTTGAAAATGCTTTTGCCAGGATAAATAAATACACAGGAAAGTGCATAAGTACAGCTTTTGACTCTCTACTGTGGACATTGCTCTTGTAGTCGCCTGAAGAAATGCGGGTTTGCATCAGTAACTTCAGCCTTTTTACCAATCTGATCTTGCTGACAACAAGGAGAGCAGCCTCAGAGGATCCTGATGCTGAGCTAAAACTGTACCCTTCACTGAGGCTCAGGAGTCAGGGTGTATTTGCTTACTAAGAATTTTACTTATTTATGCAATTTTTTCCATGGAATGATGTGACAAATACTTCTTGCCTTCCTCCCTTCCTCTTTTCCTCCCCCCTTTCCTTTGTTCCTCCCTACCTTCATCACTTAAAAAAAGGATACTCATTATTTCAGTCATATATTGCTACACAACAAACTATACCAAACTCAGTGGTTTCAAACAACAGTAATTTTTCATTTTGCTCATGCATCAGCAATTGAGGCAAGGTTTGGTGAGTCAGTTCCTCTCTGCTTCGTGCTATGAGTTGGGGTGACTTAACTGAGGCTTGGGCTGAAGGATTCACTTCCAAGATGGTTCACTCACAGGACTGACACTTCGGTGCTGGAAGCTGTATCAGAGGCTATCTGCTGGGGGACTCAATTCTCTTCATGTGAGCTTCTTCAAAGGGTGGCTTGGACTTCCTCAGAGTTAGGGGATGGTGTTCCAAGTGGTCAGGTGGAAGCTCAAAATCTTTTTAGGACATCACAGAAGCCCAGGTCTTCATTTCTGCAGCATTCTGTTGGTAAAGCAAGTCACTAAGGCCAGCCCACATTCAAAGGGAGGAGAATTAGATTCCACCTATGAATGGGAAAAGTGGCAAAGAATTTGCAGCTTTCTTAACCTACTACCCCACCTTATGGGAGGTGGGTGTACAGTGTGGGTAATTTCACAGTAACAGAGCAATGCTGCACATTCAGGACCACATGGAGGGTTAAGTTATTAAGCTCAACAGCAGAATTCTGGCTGGACCAGGGAACTGAGAGGTCTCTGTATTAATCAGGGATGGTGAATTCACATCAGGCACACCTGTGTTTGAATTCCAGCTCTGAAACTTTATAGTGGAGTAACTTTAGGCATCTGACTCAACTTATATGATCACAGTTTTCTCAATTCTAAAACGGAAATAATTTTATATAACTTTATTGCTTTGTGAATAGTGAAGCAAACCTCTCCAAAAAAAAAGAGGGTGCACTTATTAAAGTGCCTGGGTTATAATGGACATTTAATAAATTGAAGCTATCTATTTCTTTGAGTGTTGAAACTCATTTTCCAGGAATCCTTTGAGATCCACTGAATTTGAGCTCATTAGAATTACTTTTGTCATCATTTTGTAGGTCATTTTTTTTTTATTTCCAAGAACGATACATATGCAGTTCAAATATTTGGAAAATATAGATAAATCACATAAAAACAAAGTAGAAATAATCTGTAATTATGCAACCCAGAGGTAGTCCTTAAAAAGCCTTTGAGGTGTGTACTTCACGTATACAGCAATCAGCTATTTTCAGAAAATGCTGCCATCTCAGGCCTTAAGGCAGCAGTCACTTAATCTCATGAACCTAAGGGGCAGCTAGGGGTTAACTGACCTAGGCTGGACTTGGCTGTGTAGGTCTGCTCTGCTCCACGTGGCTCTCATTTTCCTCCTGGGAATGAAAGCCACCAGTCCAGTTATGTTTTTCTCATGGAGATGGGCAGAAATGCAAGAGAATGAGTGGGAATGTGTGAGGGCACTTATGACCTAGGATTGGGACTGGTGCACACACATTTCAGCCCCATTCTGTCGGTCAAAGCAAGACCCATGATTGACTCCAAAGTCAATGGCAAAGGCTGTAGATCCAGAAAGAAGTTTAGAACTAGGGTCAATAATGTCTTCTACCTTAATATGTACTTTTTTTTTTTTTTTTGCACAATTGGTTCAAATTACACATCCTTCTTTTTCACTGCTAGTTTTTTTCACTTAATATAGTGTATAAAAATTCCCATGTAATAAAATAGGTTTTTGCACTAAAACTTTTAAGGATTGTATCCTTATTCCACTAAATGGATGTTCCACAATTTGTTCAATTGGTTTCCTCTTATTGGTCATTTGTGTTAACCCTAGACTTCCTAGATTTCCAGTATTAAGAGAATTGTAGCTCTGGATTTATGCACATCCATCTTCATAATTCTATTTTGCCATGCCAAAGTTGTTGGTTTTGATTTATATTGCCAACTCTCCACATTTAGAAAAGCAATACCCACTTACATGTTCCCCACTGGCAGTATATTATAGTACCTACTTCCTTGAATTCCCACCTACTTAGAGTATAGTTTTTACATGTATGTGTATGTATATATTGTAAAGCAACTGTTTATTTTGCAATAAGAGCATAAGAAACACTCGAATATCTTTTGTACAGATTCATCAGTGCTTCCTTTTCACATTTGTCTTCACTTGTATATGTATGTGTGTGTAATTAGTACACATGCCTGTCTCTTTCTACACACATACACTGATATTTCTATCTTATTTATATAATTTTTTCCTGAATTGTATGAAAGAAAATTTAGAAACACTGTGCCCCTTTACTAAATACTTGAGAATGCACAGGACATCCTCTTACCTAACCATTAACATTAATACAATACTGTTATCTAACCTGTAGTCCATACTCATATTCCATCAGTCGTCTGATATTCTTTTTAATGATTTGTTTTTCCCATCCAGGATTTAATCTTTAATCACACACTGCATTAGTCTTCATGTCTCTTTGGTCTTTTTTATTCTGAAACAGTTTATTTGCCTTTCTTGACCTTGATGTTTATGAAGGGTACAAGTCAGACATTTTGTAGAATGTCCCTAAAATTGGGTTTGTCTGATATTTCTTCATAGTTAGATTCAGATTATGCATTTTTCTGGCAGAAAAACTAAACGAGTAATGTTGTGATGATATTTATTTGCCCATTTTTAGAGGTATTAATTTTGGTCTCTTGGTTCAGTAGGTATCTGTCTGATTCTCCATTATGAGGTTACTGGTTTTCCACTGGTGCTCCCTTTGTAGGTAAATTATTTGAGACTATACAATACACTGTTTCTCATCAAACATTCAACCCCTAGATCTAGCATTATAAATAATTTTCTAACTTTATTGTTCTTCCTATATTTATAAGTTGGCAATATTCGGTAAGGAAGACTTTCTTCTTCATTCAAATTGATTATTTACATTATCACAGACTCATAGATTCTTATTTTATTGACTGAATTATTGTCCACTTTTGACGCTCAAATTGTCCCAGATGTTGCTAGTGGGAGTCTGTTCAAGCTGGCGTCCATATCTTTGTGATACGTACCTATCATTCTTTGAACACTTTCTTCTTTCCTGATGCAACATGATGTTTCAGAGTTACCTTTTATTTTTTTCTGCTTCATCCCTGAAATCTGCCTATTTTCCAACAAGTCCTCAATACTTTTAAAGGAGAATAGTATTTAGAAGCCAAGATCTGAATACTGTGGGTATAGAGGGCTTTTAGGTGTACAAACACTGATATTATCATTTTTATATTTGTAAACTTCTATAATAATGAAAAATCTGGCTCCTAATATTCAGATATATGTCAAAAAGGTATTTTTGTTTTGTTTCTAAGTAAACTTTAACATTTTGTCTTTGCCTTTTACATTTTACTTAAAAAAATTTCCGATCAAGTGTTTTACACATTTACACATTTTATCAATTGAAGTGTTTGCTTTTTCCTTTTCAATTTGGAATTCCTCATTGTATGTTCAAATTATTAACTTTTTTTCTGTGACATGTATAGATACCAAAATGTTTCTTCTAAGTTTATCACTTGATTTAGAATTTTTATTCTGTTTTTGTTTCCCATAGTAAAACATATTTTTTTCTTTCTTATTATTTTTTCAGAACACAGAATTGATTAATTATAATCCCTGGTTCTAACACATAGTTTTGTTGTTCATACATGGTCTTTGTATTAGTCTGGGATCTCCAGATAAATAGAAACAATAGGATATGTTTGTGGTTGTGTTTATGTATATATACATACACACATATACACACATATATATATACAAATACACACACACATATTTGTGTGTATCTTTGCATCTATCTTCATGTCTATTTATGCCTATTTATATAGCCTATATATCCATCTATTGCTATATATATTAAGATACATGTATTTCAATTTTTCTATTGATTGATCTATCTATCTATCTATCTATCTAAAATAAGAAATTGGCTCAAAAGATTATGGGAGCTGAGAAGTCCTAGGACCTGCAGCTGATAAGCTGATGACCCAGGAGAGCTGATGATGTGGTTCAGTCTGGGTCTGACGGTAGAACACTAATGTCTTTGCTTGAGGTCAGGCAGGCACAGGGAAAATACTTTCTTGGGGCCGGGCGTGTTGGCTCAAGCCTGTAATCCCAGCACTTTGGGAGGCTGAGACGGGCAGATCACGAGGTCAGGAGATCAAGACCATCCTGGCTAACACGGTGAAACCCCGTCTCTACTAAAAAAAAAAAAAACTAGCCGGGCGAGGTGGCGGGTGCCTGTAGTCCCAGCTACTCGGGAGGCTGAGGCAGGAGAATGGTGTAAACCCAGGAGGCGGAGCTTGCAGTGAGCTGAGATCTGGCCACTGCACTCCAACCCAGGCGACAGAGCGAGACGCCATCTCAAAAAAAAAAAAAAAAATACTTTCTTACTCAAACTTTATTCAGGCCTTCAACAAATTAGATGAGGTCCATCTAACATTGAGGGTGGCAATCTTCTTTACACTCTACTAATTCAAATGTTAATCTCATCCAGAAACACCATCACAGACATACCCAGAAGTAATATTTAACAAAATATCTGGGCATCCCGTGGCCTGGTCAAATTGATTCATAAAATTAACTATCACAGCCTCCTAATCAACTACCCCAGCCTCCTTTTATTTAGTTGTTTTGCCTGTATTTGTAATTGTGTTTAACTTAGCAATTTTAATAATGTTATTACATTATTAAATAGACATCTGTGAAGTTCCTTCCCCAATTCAGCTAGTCTCTTCACAAGATGCTACATATAAACATGGTGGGTCCTCCTCTTTCAGTCCATTCTCACCTTCTCTCTTCTGAGGTCATCATCATCCTGAATCCATTTTTATTTAGTTTTATTAAATAAAAGTGGAGTTTAGTATTACAAGATAGGTTTAAAAAATTGTGGTTCATAAATTCATAAAAAAGGGGGCTGGGTGCAGTGGCTCACGCCTGTAATCCCAGCACTTTGGGAGGCCGAGGCAGGTGGATCAAGTCAAGAAATCAAGACCACCAGGGTGAACATGGTGAAACTCTGTCTCTGCTAAAAGTACAACAATTAGCTGGGTGTGGTGGCACACATCTCTAGTCTCAGCTACTCAGGAGACTGAGGTAGGAGAACTGCGTGAACCTGGGAGGTGGAGGTTGCAGTGTGCCGAGATCGTGCCACTGCACCCCAGCCTGGCCACAGAGTGAGACTCCATCACCCACCCACCAAAAAAAAAGGGTATGCAATTCTTTAAAAAACAACTAGAATTGATTTATAATGTACATACAAATAACATATACAAAACATTATGTGTGCAGTTCAATGAATTTTTACTTACATAAAACCCATATAACTACTTCTGATACAAAAATATAACTTTTCCAGTAACCTAAAGAACTTGTGTGCAATCTTTGGTACTCTTTTCATTTAATGTAATTTTGCTAAAATTTATCACATGGTTACTTGTTACATGCTTGTACTTCATTTATTTTGAGAGATGCATGATATATAATATATAAATATAGCATTTTTTTTGTTTGTTTTGAAGATGGAGTCTCACTTTGTTGCCCAGGCTGGAGTGCATTGGTGCAATCTCAGCTCACTGCAACCTCTGTCTCCTGGGTTCATACGATTCTCCTGTCTCAGCCTCCCTAGTATCTGGGATTACAGATGTGCACCACCACACCCAGCTAATTTTTTTTGTAGTTTTAGTAGAGATGGGGTTTCACCATGTTGGCCAGTCTGGTCTCTAACTCTTGACCTCAAATGATCTGCCTGCCTTGGTCTCCCAAAGTGCTGGGAAAACAGGTGTGATGCCACTGTACCTGGCTAAATATACCATTTTTACATGTCATATATCATGCATCTGTCATTTGTGGATATCTATTAATGGATATTTGAGTGGTTTCTAGGATTTTCGCTATTGCAAACATTGTAGCTCTAAATATTCCTGGCTATGTGTCTTGATATATGTGTATTACTGCATCCAGGAGTAGAGTTGCTAGCTCATAGACAATAAAAATGTTTAATATTAGAAGATACTACTCAATTGTCTTCCAAAGTGGTAATACCATGTCATGCTCCACCAGCAGTGTGTAAGAAATTCTGTAGACCTAAATCCCCTCCATAAGTTAGTATTATAAACTTTCAATTTTTTGCCAGTTGAGGGTATGTAAAATTGTAGATCATAGTTGTCTTGAATTGTATTTTCCTGATTATTAACACTGTTTAACAATTTGGCAAGGGTTTATCTTTTTCTCTTTCTTATTTTTTCTTCTTGTTCAGATCTCAGGTGCACAGAATTGAATAATCATGATCCTTGGTTCTAACACACTGTTTTGTTGTTCATGCATTAGTCTGGGTTCTCCAGAGTAACAGAAACACTCAGTCTTTTAGGAAATGCCTGTTCATGTCTTTTGCCCATTTTTAACTGGGTTATTGATGATTTTATTTTTGATTTGTAAGATAGCCTTGGTTTCATGAAATAAATTCTATCAGCCTTTGCCTTCATGCTTTCTGCCTTTGCTTGCTAATTTAGCAATGTCTCTCCACCCTACAATTATTTAAATATTAATTTGTTTATTTTCTTCTAGTGCCTCCTGGTTTTCTCTCTGCTGTTTCCATCACTAGCAAGCCCCACCTAAGCCACATTCCTGAGCTGAAGGTTTGTGTCTAGGATGTGGGACTTTGCATGCACAACCAGGTATCTAGGCCTATCTGGGTCTCCACCCTGGTCCCTTTGAGGCTCCACCCAAGCTTGGCTGTGTCCTGGCCCAGGGAACTGCCTGGAGCTACCTGGTCTGTTTCCAGCAGATCTGAGTCATTTTCCTTTCCAAGAAATTAAGGAGTATAACATTTACTGGATACTCTGGAAGATTCAGCTAAACTACTTTTACATATGAAGACACTGGTTCTGAGAGGTGATGTAATTTGCCCAAGATTTCACAGCCAGACATATGAGAAAGGTGCGAAGATACTGAATGTTTCCTTTGGACAAATGGATTCAAATTTGAAAACTTTACAGTGGATTCAGCGAGCATGCACTAAATTCTTTTTTTGCTGCTGAATCCCAGAATATGATGAAAGGAAGTCCATACAGCAGTTTAATCAGTCTCCCAGCTCTTATCTAAGCCCCCTCTACTCCACTCTTCATATAATATACAGAAGAAAACTTTTATTGAATCCAGCCCATATCTTTTTGCTGCTTCAAATGCTTCAAATGCACTTACATTTAAATCTAAACTCTTTATAATGTCCTATATGTTTAGTACCTGAATGCCTGTCTAACTTTATTTCCCACGCTCAGTCTTGCTCAGCCTCTCTAGCCATACTGACCTCGTTTATGTTCTTTGCATGTGCACTGTTCTTTCATACCTTAAGGTCTTTGCCTTTGCTGTTTCCTTTGCTGGGAATGCTTCTTTCCTGGACCTTTGCTTAACCACCTTCTTGTTACCCTTTAATTGATGTATTTGCTTATATGTCACCTCTTCAGATAACTCTCTCCTGTTCCTTCTAAATACTACACCCCTCTCTCTTTACAATGCATCGCAACACTTTGTTTCACTTCTTACTATAACTTATTAAAATCTGTAATTATGTTGCTTACGTGTTTCTTATTATGGCTCTGTCCCATTTCTCCAATGGATTGCATGCTCTAAAAGTTTGTCACATTCATCTGTATCCCCAGGGGCTGAACCAGTGCTGGCACATTTCTCAGTCAATATTTGTTGAGCCAGTAGCTCAACAAATAATTATTGAGTCCAGTAGCTACTCAATAATTAGTGGTTTCCATTTCCTTCTCTCCTCTATGCAGCACTGCCATACACACACACTGGCACACATAACCTGAAGGAACTTGAATAGGACAATGGAAATAACAGCTCAGTGGTTATATCTAGTATGTATCAGAAAAACTGGCTAAGCCGGTTGAGCTTGCCACTGTTTTACGGTTTGCTTTGTTTAATTTCATGAGGTTTCTTGGCCTCTGATGCTTCTTCTGTTATGGGTCTGCATATTCATGGAGAAGAGGAGTTTATATTAATGATGATATTATAATACCTAATCTTAATAAGCATGAACAAGCTACTACCAAAAAGATACCTAGTAGGGTATAATAGCAAAATGATTCTTTTTTCTTTTTTTCTCTAGAAAGAGATTCCAATACATTTTGAAAGTGAGGAGGAATCAAATAGGTACACCTTTCAAGTACTTTATGGTTATGGTGCCCTTTCTGAATACTTGGTCCTCAATGAAATGACAGAAGGTATAGTAGGGGGAGAGTTCTCATGTTTCCCATGTGCTGAATGAGGAAACAGATTTGAAATTGTTAATCCCCAGGAAATGTCCTAAGCAAAACTGGGATTTGCTATGCTAATTTGTATTCAGGAATGTCTTTTCAATAATAACCCCGTTCTACCTTCCAGTCTGGCTGGAAGTTCCAGAGGTAAGAGGCTGCTTTGCAAGGCCCCTTTCTTCTTAGAAATCAGGAGCAAGCAAACCTAGATCTTTCTCTTGGTGATAGTTGGAAGATTTCATGCTCCAAAGAATGGGCTGTGGTTGATACTTATAAATAATTAGCCAATTTTATTACATTTGAAGGAAGAAAGCAGTTACCTTATCTCTCTCTTCCTCCCTTTGGCTTCTCCCTCCCTTCTTTTTTCTCTCTTTCCTTGCACCAGCTATGCGCTAGGTGACATGGTGTGGGTAAGAGATAACATAGGAAATGTCCTGCCTCTTAGGTGTTCATGAATTTGTGGTGGAAAGAGGCAAGTTAAACATTGTACTGCAAGATGATAAAAATTATGGAAGGATATGCACAGATTTCTAGAAACCTAAACAGTGGTGTGCTAATAAATTCTTAACTGGCTGTAATTGGGAGAGATCTTGATTTGTAGCATCTGCTGATTCCCATGGTGTAAATGCTTCCACCTTGGCAGATTTCAGGCTACTGAACTGACATGGCTGCACATGGAGCTGGCAAGAGGTGTGCATATCCTGCTCTCTAGTTTACGGGGGCTGGATTAGCACATCTCTGAGAAGGGTACCTCATAGGGCTCATTTAGGAGTGGGGTGGTAATGTCAGGGGCTTTTCCAGGACAAGATGACACCTGAGTTGCATTTGCTTATTTGGAAATGGGGAGGGTAATAAAGGGAAAGTTATAACTCTTTTTCTGCTGGGTACACTGAAGAAAATGTAGAAAATGCAGATAAACCAAACGAAGAAATTAAACTCTTCTATAATTTAAAAACTGAGAGATGAACACTTAACTTTTTATTATTATTATTCCTTACATCTTTTCCTCATTTTTTCTTTGTGGATTGAGCTTTTATTATTTGAAACTGGGCTTTTCTATCCAAGTCAATCTTTTGTCTGATAGAAGTAGTGTTACTATTATTTACTTTTTAATTTTAACTGATAATTCAGTTTAAAAATTTTTGAGGACCGTTTAAGTTTTTATTCTGATTAAATTTAAGAATCTTTGTTTTCAGATATTTTACAGATATATCTAAAATTATAACTCTTATGTTCACTCTTCTATCACCTTGATTAAAAATTTATTTTAACATGTCCTTACCTTTTCCTTGGTTTTCTTGCTTTTTATGGGGTGTTTTTAATACCTTTATATTCTTTATTATTATTATTATTATTTTATAATTTATGTATCCAGCATTAAACTCAGCTCTTCCTGCTTAAGAATTTTATCATACTTTTACTTTCTTCTCTACCATTTTCCTCTTCCATGTTGCAGTATTTTAATAGGTTCTGTAATTTTAGATACAAAATATTGGTATATAATTAGTATTGCTGCTGTTGTTTTGTTGTTATTTACTTTAAATACTGACTTTCTCCAAAGTATTGACTCTGGCACATGATTTTACTACGAAGATTAAAATAACGATTTAATCTTACCTGTATTTTAATTGATTTCAGTGCTCCCTAGCAGACTTTTTACATCATTTTTAGTTCTGGTTTTAGCATCATCTTTCAACTGGGTGGAGTGCACATTCTTGTAACTTTTCCAAAAGGAAGACGCCAATGATCTATTAGAGAATCCCTTGAATGTTTGAAATGAAATGTGGTTTTGTTAACATGCCTCACAAATGGAGATCTAACTGATTGAAGGTGAAAAACCTAACTCAGTCAAGGGTCATAAAATAAATAACTGATGACTAGAAGCCTTGACACTTTACTATGAGTGTGACTCTTTTTTCTTGAGACAGAGTCTCGCTTTGTCACCCAGGCTGGAGTGCAGTGGCATAATCATGGCTCACTGCAACCTCTGCCTCCCAGGTTCAAGCGATTCTCCTGTCTCAGCCTTCTGAGTAGCTGGGACTACAGGTGCCTGCCACCACGCCCAGCTAGTTTTTTGTATTTTTTAGTAGAGACGGGGTTTCACCATGTTAGCCAGGATGGTCTCCATCTCCTGACCTCGTGATCTGCCTGGCTCAGCCTCTCAGAGTGCTGGGATTACAGGCATGAGCCACTGCACCTGGCCTATGAGTGTGACTCTTAAAACACAGCTCTCATTTTCTATTTGTGCCTATGTGTTTTTGAGTCCAGACATGGACTCTATATCCCTCCTTGCTACAGTGCATCATCATATGCTGTTACAGAGTTACAGGTCAAAAGTCCATCCTGGCTGGGCACTGCTGGCTCTGGGCTTGGGATGATCACTGGGCAAAATCAGGGCCACCTGATTCTGGGCACAAGCCAGAAGGGGAAACTGGTGGTGCAATGATAGGTGGACTCCTCAGGTGCCAACCCCTGGAGAGCTTCTAGCCCATCTTCTGAGTACCCCTGATGTCTGCCAACATCCTTGAGGGCTTTGCCTGGTTATGCCTTCTTCTGGGCTCTCTGAGAAGATGGCAAGCCTATCACCAAGACATACATACAGCGGGTAACCTCTCTGGTTGCTATCATTAACTCCACACAGCTTCATGTCGATAATCCTTCAGGACTTGTGTGTTCAACCCACTCTTTACGTAATGATTTGCCATGCCATTCTCCTGGGTCCTTTTTGGCAGAGTGTGAGTTGCTTTGCATTGATGACCTCATGCATGCATCCCACTATCTCATTATTCCCATGTACAGATGAGGAAACAGGCTGAGAGAGGTCAGGGCATTTGCTCAGGGCCCCTTAACCAGTAAGCATCAGAGCCCATGTCAGGACACAGCACTCT
Organism: Colobus angolensis palliatus; assembly: GCF_000951035.1. Taxonomy (NCBI): domain Eukaryota; kingdom Metazoa; phylum Chordata; class Mammalia; order Primates; family Cercopithecidae; genus Colobus; species Colobus angolensis. The sequence continues at coordinate 13,383,510 of NW_012121820.1, forward strand.
GGCTCATTTTTTGTGGTCTCTCCCCTGCTCTGTACTGCCTTTTTCCTTTTTTAATCTTAATTTCTCTCCCATTTCTCCTACTCTCTCCAAGAATGAAAAAAAAAAAAAAAAATCAGACCTTAGCCATTTGTTTCCCAAAAACATGGAGCCTGTTTCATGACTATTGGGAGCAGATGCTAACATACATCCCCCAAGAGTCAGTACAGGACTTGCATGCAGAACTTCCCAAGGTTCCTCTTGGGTCCCCAGGGTACCTCTAGCCTCTCTGAGATCTGCACTTCTCTGCTTTTTACATACAAGTTGAGGGGGTGCAGGCTTTTTGGGTTTCCAGCAGCTCAGTTCTACGGGTTCCCTGTTTACTTCCCTCCCATTGAGGATGGAGCAGGGAAGGAGGCTGCATGGGCTCACCCTGGGTTTCAGCCTCAGGCTGGAAGCAAACCCACCCTTACTCCATGGGTCCCAGAGCTCACCTCCCTCCATGTTTTATTACCTTGCAAAGAAGGATTGAGGAACTGTTTATAGGCCTGGCAGGAGCACTAAAAGTTTGCAAGCATTTCTGTCTCTTACTTAATAAACCTTAACATGCTCTTCGTGTACCCATTCACCTAAAAAAAAACCACACACACACAGAAAAATGGGGTGGGGTGGAGGTGAGGTTCAGGTATTGTCATGAAGCTAAAAATGTCTTGAATTCCACATGAAACTTGACCCAACCTAAAGGGTTCATTAACAGAAGGAGAGTGTGTTGCAGGAAGGCCTCACTGTGTGCTTTCCTAAGGCCCCGGGACTCTGAAGAGGGGCCTCAGAGGCTTGCTATGTGCTCCAATGATGCTGCACTTCCCAAATTCCTGGGCCTGCTCAGAAAGTTCCCAGGTTCTCTGAGGTTTGGAAAGATGAGATGGTGGGCAGTACAGAGTAGGGAGAGCAAGCTAGCCTTAGCCCAAATAGCAGAAAGTGCCTAGGGAGTCAGGCTAGATGACAGAGTATCTACTGTGGGCCTGAGGGATTGAAACCTCGGTTCTTGGCTTGAGAAGTTCACATTTCACGTAGAGTAGACTTACATAGATGACACAATACCAATTACACTTTTTGAGCAGTTCTCAACTCAGACAGGATTCTAAACTCTACATGTGTCCACGAAGTCCTTTCAAAGTAAATACTATTATTGTCCCCATCTGAAAGATGGAGAAGCAGCAGGTGTTCAGAGAGGTGAAGTAACTTACCTAAGGTTACACAACTAGTAAGGATAGCGCTGGTATTCAAGTGAAAAGAAAGTTGGCTTTCAGAGTCTGTGATCTGGAGGACTCTATAATATAGTGTTTCCTGGTCAGAAATTGGCACAGGACCCCAAGGCACTGACCGTGGCTTGGTGGAACCAGGCATTATGGACTAGGGAATTCAGAAAACATGGAAAAGACAGAGAGGGAAAGTAATCTAGCAACAACTGAGCCCCTCTGTGTGTCAGGTAGCTTTTATGTATAGAGCACCTTCAATATTCACAATGTTCTTTGAGATAGAGACTATAATGCGCTTTGTGCCGATAAGGCAGACAAATTCGAGGAGATTAAAGTCACTTGTTTGTAAATGATAAAGTTGACCTCAAAAATCAACATCAGGTTGGCTTCAAGGAAGAAGTAATTTGTATGTATCATGGATGGGGAGACAATTGAATTCATTCATTTCATACATTAATTCATTCAATGCTTGTTGCGAAGCTTTCATCTCATATATTTTCCTGGGAAGCTAAAGTATTCAAAACCCTAAAGCTACAAAAATATACAAAATTGAGATTGTCTTTGACAATGTGGATTCTGGTCCTCAATCCTGAAAAGCTCCAGCCCATACCTTTTCAGGATTCCTGAACAAGTTGTGGTTTCCCATGCCTCTGACAGCCACAACACCCCTCCTTGCTCTTGCTTTAGGCATTATTAGACTACAAAACAGGAGCTGAACTTCCTCAAAAACCATGAGGTCGTTTGTATGCTTGTGTGGAAATGCGAGTGGGAGAATTGTCTTGTCTATGGAAGAATTTTTCTTGGTAACCTCCCTTAAACTGTCACATGCATTGAGAAAATATGAGAGAAACTCAAGTCATTTACTTGGAGAAGATTGGGGGTCATTTGTGAAGGATGATGAGCCCTGCGCAAGGCTGGGATTATGGATGGAAGGGCAGGCATTTCAGGGGAAGGGCGGCCAGTGGGAATACCTGTTTTGTATATCTCTGACCCGTTGCCTTGCTGGAGGTAAGTTGTCTGCTCCTGTTATGGTTTCCAACCTGCACTGACTCTTGGGGGATGTATGTTAACATCTGCTCCTAATAGTCATGAAACAGGCTCCATGTTTTTGGGAAACAAATGACTAAGATCTGATTTTTTTTCATTCTTGGAGAGAGTAGGAGAAGTGGGAGAGAAATTAAGATTAAAATTATTAATAGGCTAGCATGACTAGCTCTTCAAGAGATTCATGAATTTGAAAAAAAAAGAAAGAAAAACAACAACAACAACAACAAAAACAAGATTCACATACCATTCCTGAAGCTCATGTTAGAATTTATACTAGGGCATAAAACCATCTTAGGTGGAGGTGAACTGACATGTTATCTTTGGGTTTATAGCAGCTACATTTTCGTAACCCAAATCAGAGCTTTAGTTTTTCTTATTAAGAATGTTTTTCTGCCTTACAGATTTGTCTGACAAGGAAAAGTTAACGGAGATAATGCTAAAATGTGGGACAACCAACTGGTTGTTGAATATATGACCTTGGCTCCTTAAATGATAGGACATACTGTTCTTGCCCTTCTCCCTCGTATTTTTGGTGCAGCCCAGGAGATGTCATTTTGCTTTTCTCTCCCATAATTCCATTTTGAGTTTTTTTCTAGTCTTTAAGAAATGGAAAATTTAATCAGGTTTGAAGAGTAAATCCAGAAGAGTCTAAGAGACACAGTGTTCAGTAGTGACAAAGACCACAAGCTCAAGAATCAGACTGTCTGAGTCTGAATTTTGCTTCTTTTTAGTTACATGGCATTGGGCAAGTGAGTTAAACTTTCTGAGCCGCAGTTCCCCCGTATGTAAAGTGGGGGTAATTCTAGAAACCTCTTAGAAACATTTCCCAATGCAGAAAGTGGTACCCCGACTTGCATACTTCTTGATGGACATGAGTTGTCTGCTTTGTGAACACACATCGTCAAGGTTCTGTTGAACGTTAGAACTAAGACTTCAGAATCTCAGACCCAGAAGTAACTTTGAGGGCGCTTGGCCATCTCTTTTATTTTGAAAACAAAAACAGGCTGAGCTTATGTTCTTGAGAAAACAGAGCCTGAGGCAAGAACTGAGGGTCTTATGACTTGGAAGGTGCAGATCAGACCAAGGAGAAGGGGAGGAAAGAAAAGTAGGTCAAGAAATCCTGGGAAGCAATGGGAAGTGAGGTGTCCTCATAGGTGCTCCTTCACAATAGGCCAGGTCACCTCAGAGGAAGAACCTGGGTGGACTGGCTGCAGAAGAAATGGAGTAGTCTACAGGACAGGAAAGGGAAAATGTTACCTGCTTGGCTCCCTTCCATCTCCTTTTTCCCATTAGTCAAGATTCAGCCCATGGACACTTAATTCCCTGATTTCTGGGACATGTCACCTGACCCTTTTGGTGTTTGTTTTGTTTGCCAGATGCCTCCAAGGCAGACTGGTGTTCCTGCTATGTCTGGAAGTGGAGGAGGAGCCAGAACTCTGGGCGTGTGGCTAGTTGGCCCAGGCCCAGGGCTCAGCATTCCCAGGGAAAGTGGCTGGCCCACCCGTCAGTGACAGCACAATTTGGGAGGCAGGAGCCGCTGGGGAAGAATTCTGGGGAGGCATGTAAGATTGGCAGTGGATGTTCTCAGAGAGGGGAAGGAATTTGTCTTAGTTATATAGTAAGTCATAATACAGAACAGAACTCAAATTTCTGCTATACAAGACTTTATGGAGCGATGGCCCGTTAATCCTTGTCAACATAGGCCCTCTAGATAAAACCAAGTCCCAGATGATGTAGAAGGCCCCAGTATACCTGTTCAGTTACATTTCTGGCCACCCCTAGGAGATAGCCTTATTCCCTCTCAGCGTTTTCTTGCAGGAACATGCCATTCTCATTTCTCCATGTTTTGGCATAGAGTGCCTCCAGTGCCAGAGATGCCTTCTTTCTTACTGCAAATTCTAGTTTATTTTTCCCTCATAAGACCCAAGCTCAAGTGTGATGTCCTCTGTGAGGCCTTCAGTTTTCCTGTATTCTTGAAGCCCTGGAGATGCATCTATTATTTCATTGATTATGCCATAGTTGTTTGGGTTCTATGAGATCTTTGACAGCTGTTCTCTTTCTGTTCTTATTCCTTGGTGCCCAGTACAGTGCCTGATGCTTCAGAGAGATTTAGTTGAGGAGAGAAAAAAAAATAATTACATGTTAGGTAGAAAAGATATGAATTAAGAATGGGCTTCTAGGGCCATAGAGATGCTCATATTTTAAAGGAGGGAAGTCAGAGAAGAGACTTTTTGCTGACAAAATGATGCAGAATGTAGGGAGTTAGCATTTAGTGAGGAAAAAGCTCACCTGGCTTTCTGGCTACATTCTAGAGGGCCAAGCATTCCAAAGGAGCTGTTAGTATTGCCAGTCATGTTTAGAATGGAGGAACCTCATCAGTATCTCAGTCCTTCCTATTAATTTCTAGGTTTTTAATTAATTTATTTTTCCTCATTGAAACCCCATAACAATAAATAGCCTGTATGTAAATATGACCAGAATGCTGGGTTGATAAGAATATGCTGTGGACATGTTGTAGTATTATTAATGATCTTATCATCAATGAAATTGCGATTTTTTTTTTTTTTAAAGAGAAAGCCCTAAACTTAGCTTGTTCATGTGTCTGAGATCATCTTGTTTGCCTTCGAAAAGTTGCTGATTCTAAAGATTTTTTTCTTTCTTTGTGTTGCAACTTGAGCTTCTTTTGATGTTTGCCTCTTTGGATATTACTTAAATAATTAAAGCAGCTATTTTTGACCTACTTTACATATAGAAAGTTTAATTTTTATCATGGAATTAGAAAATTATTTTGTTCTACCATATTAAATTGGGAAAAGATAGATATGTAGATTAGTAGATAGAGATTGATTCTGGATTATTTTATTAAAAATATGGAGACTGTGAAATCAAGATGGACACTCAGCCCCACTGTGATTCTCTGCAGCCTCCAGGTGCTGACTTCCCACCAACTTCAAAGGGAATTGAGGAGGAAGAAAGCACACTGTGTTGGGAATGTACCCCAGGCCTTTGATACCTGGTGAAAAGTAGGTTGCAATGTCCATGTAATTTACTTTTATTTAGGGACACTATGCAAAAGTTCATTTGTCTTTATGGGCAGACCTCAGGGCCAGTTCTGTGAGTGAAGAAGCATGGCCACAACCACAAGCCACTTTTAAGTTTTAGTTCTATCATGTAGCAGCTGGGCAAGTCACTTAACTGGCCCAAGCCTCTGTTTTCTTATTTATAACATAGAGATTATAAAATTGAACTTTCAGAACTGTTTTAAACATTAAAAGTAAAGTTTTAAAGTACCTAACACATAATAGATGCTTAGTAAGTGGTATTTAATATCACTATGATTATTATGCATGAGTGGGAACTCTTGTCTTCCCACCTGAGATCCACAAAGGTCTTTCTCTTTAATCTACTCATGAAATCCAAGCTTTTCCAGTCAGCCTCTCGGCCCAGCTGTCCTGTGCCATAGCACCCTGGAAGGGACCCATGTGACCGTGACTCCAATGTCACTAGCAAAATGGGTCTCCTCAAAGTGTAAGAGATCTTTTATCACTGATCTTACCCTTCTCTTACTAATTTTCAAAAAATATAGCCTGCCTCACTCAACCTACTTGTAGCTTTCTTAACCTTAGGATATTACTGGAATATGTTTAAGAGAAGCAACCATGTACTGCAAACATTCCGTCACATCACCCAGAATGGAACCCAGGAAATGTCACTCTAACTTTTATGTTTGGAGAAGAGGCTCTCTACCTGTTCAAGAACGAGTGATCTTCATCCTCACTATCTGTTTTCAGGTTCTGTTTCTTTTGTGTAGTCGACTAGACACTTATCCTGAAGTCCTATTTAGTTTTCCTCCCCAAATGAAATTTTAGGCTGCCTAACGTGCTAGGCTATGCTGTTCCAGATGTGAGCAATACACTACCATTCTTATTCGTGCATTTATTCAACAGCCTGCTATTGAGAATCTACTCAATGCCAGGCACAGCTCTAGGACCCAAAGGAATCAATGAAAGAAAGGAAATAATGAAAGGGAATAGAAAACACATTATTCCTACACTCAGGCAGATAGTAATCAAAGATACAACATTATAATTAAGTTAAAGTGCTATGGAGAAGTTATACATGGTGCTATTAAAGTAAATAATAACAGGAATTGACTCAGTCCAGGAAGGTAAACGAAGGCTTAACTAAGGCAATGATCCCTCAGCTTCTGTCTGGAAGATGAGTGCATTAACTAGATGAAACAAAGGAAAGGATAGAAGTGAGAGATTATTTCAGGTAAATGACATGGATGTTCAAATGGCCAATGTAAGAAGGTATATGATGTGTGCAATTGAATTTTCCAGAAAATGAGGAGAAGATGCAGGAGACAAGCAGGTAGCATCCAGATTGTGGAAGAATTTATAGGGCTGCTTAAGGATTTCAGTCTTCTGCCCAATAGCAGTGAGAAGCCTCTGAAGTGATACAACTGGTTGGAAGAGAATATGATCAAATTGGGACTTTCAGAAAACGTTATTGGGTCCCTTGTTAATTAGACATCAACCATCTTACAGATATACTTCCAAGACCAGCCTCTCAGCTGCCTCTGAGACAGGGAACCAGGAGGAAGCATGAGTCAGGGGCTCCCCATAATTGGATGCCTCTAACCTTTGCTGCCCTGTTGGTGATGACTTGAGTGCACCATGATTGCATTACCATCTTTATCTTGGCTTTTCATGCCAAGGAGCTTTCAGCATATTCAGTTTCCCTTTACCAGGAGGGCAAAAAAAATCAACATCCTTGATACTAGCATCAGAGGAATCCAAATACTGAGTTTGGCCTCATTAAAGGTTGAAGTCATTGGTGAGTTAATCCCTGTTAAAAACTTTGATAATTTTGAATTTTTTTCTCCATTATATTTATTGGCAGTAAAACAACTTTCTAATAACTAAACCTCAAGATCCATGAAAAATAGGAATCTCTTCTTATACCATTTTATCTTCATCCTGCTGCACAATAGTTGCTCAATAAATATTTGTTATATAGACATGTATATTGAATTAGCTTTTAATCACACAATCCTAGTTTATAAATAATTTAGACTTTTTCCAATATTTTCTTATCAAAAATATGTCAGTCAAACTCTTGATTAGCCAAGTGGATCATCCTGGGGTGTATGCTTTTGGACACAAGGGATACACACAGCATTATATAGATAGGAATGTGTGTATTTGAAGTAGTAACCCTACAACTTGGCTGGGACCAATTTTCTCCAGACAGAGATAAAAAAGGTGCAACACACTTTAAAGAGAGGAAAGAAGAGAAGAACAAAATTTTAGGGATCATAAATTAACTGAATGTCCAAATTTTTAAATTATTTAAAGCTTTGAGCTGGCTTGAAAAATGAAAGTATGGCTGAACGCAGTGGCTCACACCTGTAATCCCAGCACCTTGGGAGGCCATGTCACATGGCTCATGAGGTCAGGAGTTCGAGACTGTTCTGGCTAACATGGTGAAACCCCATCTCTACTAAAAATACAAAAAATTAGCTGGGCATGGTGGCACACACCTGTGATCTCAGCTACTTGGGAGGCTGAGGCAGGAGAATCACTTGAACCCAGGAGGCGGAGATTGCAGTGGGCTGAGATCATGCCACTGCACTCCAACCTGGGTGACAGAATAAGACTGCATCTCAAATTAAAAAAAAAAAAAAAGAAAAAGGAAAGTATATGCGACATTAAAGCTTTCAGCTGATTTGATATAGGAAAGTATATATAGTATCCCTGATAATGACCCTGGGGAAACTCAATCTTAGATGAAGAAACCCCTAAATGGAAGGACTTGAATTCATTAGAGTGAGGGGACATATTGTTCAGGAAAGAGATTTCAAACTTTTTTGACTGAAATAATTAGTAAGACATATATTTTACATTGTGACTTATTATACATATATTATGTGTGTATATATGTGTGTGTATAGGTAGATAAGTGGATAGATAGATAAATAGATGGATGGATAGATGGACAGATGGGTGTAAGAATGGGTGGATAGATGAATAAATTAATGAATGGACAGACCAACAGGTGAATGAATGGTTTAATAGACAGACACATAGATAGATACAGAAGTATAACAGATACATACAGAAGAGAAAGATAGATACAGAAGAGAAATAACAGATACATACAGAAGAGAAATAAGAAAAATAAGAACATCTTTTATAAATTATGTTTACATCAAGAAAACATTTATATCCTGATATCAAAGCAAAATGTACTTTTGCTATGTGCAATGCATTTTGATGTTTTGTATTCTCTTCTTTCATTTTTTGAAATTTTTGATTAATCTTAACTTATCATCACAATACTAGATAGCATTCCATGATTTATAAAACATTAAGTTAAGATATAGTTATGGCTTAATGTAATAGAGATTCTACTTAGAGTAGTGAAGGAGCCATTTGCTGGGAGTGGGTGTGAGTCTGAGGGGAATGTGTGGATAGTGAGTTTGAATTCATGCAGTTGAAAGATCCTTTAGCCCTTGTGGAGATCTGAAGAAGAAGTTACCTGGGTTCAGGGACTGCTAGCTCCTGTCTACAACAGGAAGACATTTGTTGAGAGAGTAAGATGGGGCTTAAGAGTAAGACAGGATGAGTTAGGGTTAGGGACCTAGTCTATAACCCATCGAGATATGGGTCCAGGCTGAGGTCCTCAAGGTCACTTTCATCTTGAGAGAAAACTGGTTCTTTCAGTGTGGTGGAGCCCAAGCCCATCAAGCCAGTGTGGTCTCTGTGCTAGTTAAGGTATTGCTAGTTGCCATGATGGAGAAAACCCAAAATCTCACTCATGTGACATAAAAGAAATAAATTTCTTACTCACATAAAGTCTAATTGGTGGCAGAAGGTGGGCTCCTCATGGGTAATTAGGTCATTTGGGCATTGACATTAACCATTATATTGAAAGAGGGAGAGAACTGAGGGCAGTGTGTGAGGTTCCAATAGGCCTGAAAGTAGAACAGATTATTTCTACCTACATTCCACAACTTGGTGCCATGGATGGGTACAAAGGAGCCTGGGAAATGTAGTCCCTTGCTGAGTAAGAGCTCTTCAGCTGTCATTTATTGATACAGAAGGAGAACAGGAGTCTTTGGCTGACCATTGATTTCTTCCACCCCAGCTACCCTACGGTGCTGTGGTTGTGAATCTGGCTGATGTCAAAAAGCCTCAGGGCTCAGAAATAAGAACACTGTTCATACATTATGTTTACATCAAGAAAACATTTATATCCTGATGTCTTGGTCACCCCTTTCAAACTAGGCTGTCTTTTAGCATTACTTTTCCTTTCAAAGTTGACCTTGGTGCCCATTTTCATCTGTCAAATAAGTTTGGATATGAGGGGCAGAATGCTCTTTTCAGTCTTTCATCCTATGGGATGATCTGGGTCTTCTATCGCCTTGTCTCTTTAGGCTCAGTACAGGAGTCAGAGATAATATAACACATTGATTTAAAGTACTGACCTTGGAGTGATGCAGACTTTGGGCAACTACTATGACTTTCTTGAGCCTTGATTTCCTCATCTTTGAGATAAGGATACTTGTATCTATTTCCTCCCAGGTTGATATGTGGATTAAATGAGATTATATATGCAAAGTACTTAGTGTAGTACTGTGTTAGCCCATTTTCATACTGCTATGAAGAAATACCCAAGACTGGATAATTTATAAAGGAAAGAGGTTTAATTGACTCACAGTTTTGGATGGCTGGGGAGGCCTCAGGAAACTTACAATCATGGTGGAAGGAGAAGCAAACACGTCCTTCTTCACAAGGTGGCAGGAAACAGAAGTGCAGATTAAAGAGGGACAAGGTCCTTAGAACACCATCAGATCTCATGACAATTCACTTTCTATCATGAGAACAGCATGGGAGAACTGCCTCCCTGCTCCTATTACCTCCCACTAGGTTCCTCCCCAGACTCATAGGAATTATAATTTGGATTACAATTCAAGATGAGATTTGTATGGTGGCAAGGAGCCAGACCATATTGAGTACCTAACTCATTGCTATCCTATAGCTATGGTTATTACTGATATTCTTATTAGCCACTTGACACCAACATAAGTGTGGGGCCTTACATCAGTTAAGAAGAGGAAATATACAGAAAAAAGTGGCCTGGAGAGAAACTTGCTCCCTGAATTTCCAATATATGTCCAAACTGATGACTGGTGTGAGAAAGATCTATTCTGGCTTTTGCATACTGACTCAGATCAGGAACAAAGCTTGTATTATTAAAAAGTCAAAAACAAATGATACTAGTAGGGCTGCAGAGAAAAGGGAATGCTTATACGCTGTTGGTGGGAATATAAATTAGTTCAGCCACTGTGGAAAGCAGTTTGGAGATTTCTCAAAGAACTTAAAACAGAACTACTATTCAACACAGTAATCTCATTAGTGGGCATATATGCAAAAGAAAACAAATTGTTCTACCAAACAGACGCATGCACTCACATGTTTACTGCAACACCATTCACAACAGCAAAGACATGGAATCCACCTAGGTGCCCATCCATGGTGGATTGGATAAAGAAAATGTGGTACATATATACCATGGAATATTACACAGCCACAAAAAAGAATAAAGTCATGTCCTTTGTAGCAACATGGATGGTGCTGGAGGTCACTATCCTAAGTGGATTAATACAAGAACAGAAAGTCAAATACTACATGTTCTCATTTGTAACTGGGAGTTAAACATTGGGTACACATGGACATAAAAATGGCAACGGTAGACACCAGGGGACAACTAGAGGGGGCAGTCAGGGAGGGGAGCAAGGATTGAAAATCTAACTATTTGGTATTGTGCTCAGTATGTGGATGACAGGATCAGTCATATCCCTAATCTCATCATCATTACAATATACTCGGGTAACAAACCTACATATGTACCCCGTGAATCTAAAATAAGTCTGGTACACCTGAGTAATCCACTTACTTGGTGAGAGCTTCAGCCAGAAACTAGGCTCCTTCAATCCTAAGACTGACCCATGGATGTGGATGGGGCACTGGAGCATTCCTGTTCTGGGAGCAAAGGAGGTGTTTTTTGGTGAAGATATTTATGAAACTGATCCCTTCTGGTGGGGCTGAGGTCTCAGTTCACTGAGAAGTAGGCCATGCAAGCCAGAGGGCTCAGAGGTGGGTAGCCCAGAAAAGAAAAGGAGCTTTTTGCTTGATTGACATTTATTTCACTCCATCGCTTTGTCTCCCTCTTACATAGAGTCATTGTCATTAGAGTTGGGGAATGGACAAAGGATTCCCAGTTGGTCTTCAAGCCAGCACAGTGGGAGGTGGGCTGTTAGATGGCTAAGGCAAAGTAGAGTAAGAGTGCCTGGTGGATGGTGATGATGTGAGATCTCACCTCCAAAGCCAGTTCCTACCTGCACAGCATCTTTGGTCTGACATAGCTTCTTCAAGCAGAGCTCAAGAAAAAAGAGGCTCTCAGTTGCCACTAAACCAGGCCACCCTGCATTGGAGTCACAGCTCTGGTCCTGATGTTCATTCTTCAACTGAAGGGGCAAGGGAAATCTGTTTCCCCCTCCGGAAGCTTCTGCCATAGGACTGGGTAATACACAGGCATCTGCTAGTGTGGGAAATGGACAGATGGTGGTGATGCTCTAGTGTGCCAGATCACTTTCCAGTTATGTTCTCTTTCTCTGGGAGAGAGAGACAGGGAGAAAGAGAGAAAGAGAGAGACTGGGATTGAGGGAGAAAAAAGAGGTTGATGACATGCAGCATGAGCTGTGCACTAGTTGTAGAGAAAAAGACTGCCTATTGGTCCATGGCAAATTCTAAATTATGAAACAAACAGGCCTGGGTATGGGGATTCACACCTGTAATTCCAGCACTTTGGGAGGCTGAAGTGGAAGGATCACTTGAGGCTAAGGGTTCGTGACCAGCTTGGCAACAAAATGAGACCCCATCTCTATTAAAAAAAAAAAAAAAAGCCAGGAGTGGTGGCACATACCTGTGATCCTAGCTACTCAGGAGTCTGAGGCAGGAGGATTGCTTGAGCCTGGTCCCAGGTTAGAGTGAACTAGGATCACGTTATTATAGTTGAGCCTGGGTGACAGAGTGAGATCTTGTCTCTAAGAAAAAAATTAAACCCTCCAAATCTCTTTAAAAAACTTGTTTTATGCCACAAATAAATTTGTGAATCACTATTCCATATGACAGTAATTCAATAAGTTAGACCCCTAAATAAACAACAAAATATCCAGTTGGTTACTAATTATAGAAAAAAAAAAAAGAATTTTTGACCCTTATGTCCATACCCTGCAGTTTCATATCACAAAATTATCTGAAATTCTAAGAAATTCTCCATTAAAGGAACCACTTTACATTTATTGAAGCCAGTGTTTCTGCAGTTGAATTTGGCAGAAAAGATTTTTTACCCCTAAATGCCTCACTTTGTGGGAAAGGTGAGAAGAAGAGCTCATTAGTAATGAGGGGTGACAGGCAGTTCCTCACCTGCACACCACACCTCCAAAAGTAGAACATCTGGTTTTCCTAGTTGAAGTTTGAAATTGCACCATCCCCTTCAGGCTTCCTCTGCCAGCCATTCCCTTGAGCCCCCAGATTCTGGGCTGGAGAAGGAAGGCAGAAATAATACCGCATCATCATCAAGGTTTGCAGGGTAGGAAAGCAGACAGCTCCAAGTTTATGTCATGAAGATTCTATGATGAGGTCTGTGGAGCTATGAGAACAGGATGAACAAGATACTCATCTCCTGGGCGTCTGTCTACCTATTTATCCCCTTCTATTCCTTCTTTGCGTGGTAATTATTGAGCCTTTAAGAGGTTAAGGATATAGCTGAAAGTTAAATACACTCTGTTCTTATTCTTAAGGCACCCATGATCTAGAGGGGGTCATCGGTAAGTAAGCAAGCCATTTTGCTCAGTTGGGTTCGATGCATGGTGGACAGAAAAAGGGCCATGGGTGTGACAAACACAGAGGGTTGTAGCCTACACAATCTGCAAGGTTGAAGGAAGAGCCAAGAAGACTTCCCCAAGGAGGAGCAGCCAAGGTGAGTACAGAAGGGTCAAGAAGTCAGCTCAGTGAAAGGAGGTGGAGATCAGGGAGTCTCAGGCAGACGCTTTTCGTGTGGCTTCTTTGAAAACTCTAGTGACAATGGCAGTTCTGAACCAAGGAGGCCACTCTTGCTGAGGTGAGACTTACTTTTTATTTCCTCTCCAGTTGCTTCAGAAAACTCAGTTTTCCTGCCCCGACAAGTGCCAGATTTACAGAGCTCTTATAGCCAGTTTCAGCTGGGTCCCTGCTGAGGGAGGCAGTAACCTTCTTAATGGGAATGTCTTCAACAACAGGGGTCAGGGGCACCCAGTACTTTTCTTGTGTAAAATTAATTAAGCTCTAAGGTCAGGAGGTGACGGGTGGGCTCATTAGAACAAATGATTTCTGTTTGAGTAAAAATAGCTTTGGGGTTCTTTCCAGATCTTGCCTAAATTCAGTAATTATGTCTGCCCCATGCTTTAAGCAAACACAGCAGTACAATAAGTGTGTTTAGAGATAAGGGAAGGGGTGAGAGGAGACTCAGTTGAGCTGGATTGGGTTTTTGTTTCAGCTGGGGCTTGCAGAAGGACTTGACTCATGATTCTCTGGCTGGATTTCTTGGAGGCATGCTATGAGCAGAGATATGTCCATTCCAGGAATCTTAACTGTGAGCCGGGTCTTGTGCATAGAAGCTTTCAGGAAATGTTTGCTGTCATCATTATCATCATTGTAGTGGAAACTGTGGCTGTGTCTCCAACATCTATTTTTATAAAAACTTTAATTTGTTATTTAGATCAACACCTCCCCAATTCAAATTCATGTATTTTGTGAGAAGAAGACTGAACTCTTGTACATGGTTCAGGGCTATTTTCATTAGAAAAACCACATTTTTTGGCTACAGTGATTGGTTCAGGGCTGAGCACATGGTCCCATGTGGGCCCATAAAATGTGAAGGTAGGATTTCTAGGAGTTTTTGGAATTGCACTTCCTCATTTTTCTTAGACAGTTTTTCATAATAACTTGTTCTTCCCATCTCTTGACATGGCGTGAGGAAGTGTGGACCTTTCATGGTTGTTAGCAGACATCATAATCGTGAAGTACAACCAGCCTTAGGATGAAATTAACACCACGGCAAACAGAAGAGAGAAATGATGACAGTGTTGAAATGCTGAATCAAACCAATACTTTCCTACATCAAGCCTTTGTTATTCACTCAGACATCCTCTTTTTAGTAAATACTACTTTGAGTTAAATTTGTTCATTATTTACAACTTGAGGCATCTCATATGATAGAGAGTTTGATTCCAGAAAGTGGGACATTGTTAGTAACAAACCCTGAAGTATGGAATTGGTTGAGGTGGCACAAGGGCACCACAGAGGACTGCAGATGGTTAGTCAACTGCCCATATACCTTGGGAAAGGATCATCAAGGCTGCAGCGTTAGAAGACTTGGTAGAAAAAATAGGGGTACTGATGCATGAATATGAAGATTCTGTAAGAAAGAGAAATGTTTAGGCTGCAGAAGACTTTCCTGAACACGGAAAGAGAAGAAAATACAACTGTGTTGCAAGAGACCACTTACGAGAAGCAATATCCCCCTGTTTAAGCCAATTTGAATTGGGTTTTATGTTCCTTGCAAGATTACATGCTAATCATAGCAATTATCAAAGTGTCTTGTGCATCCTGCTATAGGAGCACTTACAAATAAATATTTGCTTATATTTCCATTTGCTCTGAATATTTTCCCATTGAAGTATTCATCTCTTAAAGGCAGGAACCATATATATTTATCTCAGCATTTGCAACATTGAGTATAATGTCTGGCACATAGTAGGTGCACATATATGCTTGAAGAATGAATGGTCTCCACCAGAAGACATTAAAGTAGAGGTCACTAGCTGAAATATGGACATGGTTCACTCAGTCAGCACATACTGTGAGCATTTTACATGTGAAGAATTCTGTGACAGATAATGATTCTCCACAGATCTGTTCTTCTGGTGGATTTTCTTTTTCTCCCTGTTCTTTATGTTTTGCTAAATCACACTCATTAGAGGTAACAGAACTCCTTTTCCACCATTCTTTCAATACTATATGGCATTAATACAAGAAACAGATGTGTATCTTTTTAAATAAACTGAGATGCCAGAATAATCTCCAATGTCTTGATCTGTTCTTCTGGTGGATTTTCTTTTTCTCCCTGTTCTTTATTTTTTGCTAAATCACACTCATTAGAGGTAACAGAACTCCTTTTCCACCATTCTTTCAATACTATATGGCATTAATACAAGAAACAGATGTGTATCTTTTTAAATAAACTGAGATGCCAGAATAATCTCCAATGTCTTTTGGAACTGACCCTGCAGAATGTAACCACTTTTTCCAGAGAGTTGATCATTCCCCCCAAGGTGCAGGAATCTACTTGAATTGCAAAAGCCTTTGGAGAAGATCAAACTGTGTGGCAGCCACATAAATGTGCTTCCCATATTTCCTTTCAAGAAAGAATCTGCTGTGAGGAGTGTAGTGAGCTGACAGATGCCAATTGCTGCAAATTTGTGATCCACTTCTTCTTTCTTTCCTCCTCTGTCTTCAGAGGTGTCAGGCCTGGTGTCAAGTGTCAGACCTGCATTGCAGTCCAAAGGTTCTCTCCAATCTTCTGCTTTCTCTCTCTTTTATCCTTTACAGGTCCTTCGCCCAATAAATCTCTTGTACATCTATTTCCATTTTGGCTCCCACTTCTCAGAAGACCTAAACTGATGCACAATGTCTGGGCCGTTGGATGGCTGGGTTGGCAAACTAGAGTATGTGTGATGCTTGACATACTTTGTCCCATGTTCAGAAAAGTCCAGGAGCTGCCCTTCTCAGGATTTGTTTCCAGTGGAGGCATTTTCTTGAGCAAAATTTGAAGGATGGGAAAGGACAACAACCAGCTATGGGGAGCACTTGAGAGAAGGGAAGACAGCAGCAAACAGTCATGGAAAGAAAATAGTAATTCAAGACAGCTCCTTTTAAATTAATTTAAACAATCCAAGAGTTTACAGGCTGGGCTTTTTTCCTTGTAGAGATGGTATCTTACCACATTGCCCAGTCTGGTCTTGAATTCCTAGCCTCCGAAAGTGCAGAGATGACAAGTGTAAAGCACTGTGCCCAGTCTCTACTCTGTGCTTTTAGCAGAGGATGGATATGCTGGGAAAGCTTTGAGCTAAGAAAAGCTTCAGGTTCCCTGCGCTTTGTGTCTGTAGACATCCCTTGTTCCAGACTCATTTCTTATTCTGCATCCCTTTTCTATTGCCCACTGTCAAAGCTGGTTATGCGCCATAGCAGAAGGAAGGTTAAATGGAAAATAATACTGATCTGGATTCTCAACTGACTTTTGTTGTGTGACTTTACACCAGAGACTGAATTTCTCTGAGTTTGTTTTCTCAGCATGAGATGATAATCCTGTCTTACAGTGTTGTTGAGAAGATGAAACAAGGCAACGTAGGCATTGAAGGTCTAGCACAACTACAGGCACAGGGTAGGGGTTAGGTGATATTCATCAGTGCTCACTGGGGGTAAGTTTCAGAGTATGAGGAACAGCAGGGAGCACGAAGTCCTCCTGCTCTGCAATTACAGAAGGGAGATGATGAAGACCTGTGGGTTCTGTGGCCATTGGTCTCTTCCCTTAGGTCTCTGGGTTATTTTGCCCAAGATTAAAATAACTGTATTTACTTTAAATTCTTTTCTTCCTTCTTATTTTTGGAGCACTGTTATGAATACTTTATTATATATATGGAATCTAATGAAGGATGAGGTGAGGTTTTAGGACTAAAGATAGTTTAATCCAGCATGCCCCATAGAGCATCTGCAGAGGAGGAAACTGAGGCCCAGGGTTGAAGAATGACTTGCTCAAGGCTTTGGCACATCTGGGAGGACTCCTGGTTTCCTGCCTCAAATACATCTGCATCATTCAGGAATTGACTACATCTTTTGGAATAAGTTTTATCTGGCTGTTTTGAATGAGAACCCTGGTTTTTAGGGCCCTGGTATCCTACTCCTCTGAGGCCTTTGTGATCTTTTTCGCAGCTTGAGTTACTTCCTCCTATTTAATGCTCCTCCAATACCTTGTGCATTGTCCTCTTACAGTCCTCAATGTCTCTGTCTTTCCTTTTCATTCATGACAAAGGCCACATTTTGCTCAGATCAGTATCCCAATGCGTGGAAAAGATGAGAGTCATAAATGCCCACTTGCTAAATTTCTTGAATTCATATATTTTTATAATGATGAGTAGTCAGAGGGAGAATTGGGCAGCAGGAGTGAGGATAGGGGCAAAGTATAATTATGTTACTTCATTTATTTTGGGAAAGACTTCCTGGTTGTATATACATTCCTAAGACCTTTTGCTAGGAGGAATGAGAAGCAGAGAGCATATTGGTCAAGAACCTGAACTTTGGAGTTAATCTGCCTGAGTTTGAATCCTAATTCTGCAATATACTAGCCATGTGACCCACCCAGAGCAAGTTATTTAATTTCTCTGTGTTCTTCCCAGGGAGAGGATCCAGAACTACTATTCAGGCTACTGGGATGTAGGCAGATGTTTACATTAGCATGCATATAAATGTATGCGTATATGTAGAATTGCACATGTATATGTGGCTGTGCATTTCTATGTAGGCTGGCACCTACAATTCTCTTACATTTTCACTTCTTGCTTGGTGAGTTTGGTGACATCGATCGTTCATTCAATGAATATACATGGAGTAAGCACCTAGAAGGTGGCAGACCCCATTAGGAGCTGATGAAAGAGCCATGAATTAAACATGTTCCCTCACTTGAAGGTATGCAGTCTCTCACTGGTGAATAACTGCGATGCTGCACGTTAAGGACAGGGGCAGAGTCCTCTGGAAGCGCAGAGGAAGGTGTGAGCAATTCTCTTGGAGAGTGGAGGGAGGCCATGACAGGCAGGTGGATTCTTGAGCTGTGTGATGAGGACAGGAGCTGTGGGTAGGGACAGAGCTGGGAGGATGTTTCAGGTAGAGAGGTGTGGAAAGCAAAAATGAGGCTGATTGGAGACCAGGTGATTGGAGAATTTATTTGAATGTATGTGAGTTACTCTTTTCAATAGCTGTTAAGACATAAATACTGAGTGTTTTGGACCTAACTCCCTAATAAAAGGATCAGGTTTTGATTTTGGCCTAGTCTTGCCAGGAGAATATTACTGAGACACTAAGTGTGTAAGAAACTGAAAAAATGTGAGAAATTATAACCTAGACATTAACATGAAGACACTTTCCAGGATTTGTTTGTTTGTTTGTTTGCCTTTGTTTTCTTCTGTATCGAAAGGCTTGTTATCAACTGTATTTACACGTAGTATCAAGATTGTAACAACGTTATTTTTCACCAAGAAGGACAATCAGATGATCACAGTTGTGTGTATACATGCACACCAACACCCACACACATACAGACATGCACACATACACACACATACGTAGGCAGGCAGAGTGAGTTAGGCCATAATGGCACCTTCAGAGGGTAATTAACTTTGAGAAATGAAAATGATTACAAATCAATTAAGATATCATTTCTAGAGAAACGAGGGGAATCAGGATCAGACATTTCCAGGGAGGGATGGTTTCCTCAGCAATATGGCCTTCTCTTGAGGAAATGATTTCAAGCTCTCTTGACCAGTGGGTGAATTGTACCATCAAGATGAATGGAGTGCAGGCAGGAATCCCACATACCTGACACTTTTCCAGGGTTTCACACCTTTGTAATCTCATCAGCTTTTCCAGTGAGTCCATGATGTTTCACTACATCATCCTAGCTTTGTGTTGAGTTCCACCCATTCTAATTCCTGCCGATATATCCAAACTTCCTCCATCCAACAAGACCACCTTGCAGTACTTTAAGACTCAACACACTGTCCTTCCTACTTTTGTTTTCTGTCTTAAGACTCAACACACTGTCCTTCCTACTTTTGTTTTCTGTCAAACGTCTTCAAAGTTGCTGTCATCATTGTTGTCAAAAACTGGCTCTGGATCTGTCACTAAGTGGCCTTCAAAAACCTCAGACAGGGAAAGCATGGCCAATGAATAACATCAACAAAATCACCTCTTGCCACATATTTTCCTCTGCTTTTGGACTAGTACATGCCCTAGCTTGCTCACTTTATCTACCACTCTGTATTTATGGATCTGAAAGCTCAACTTTTTAATAGAAACATTGATCAAAAATTCCACGTCTTATTCTACAGCATTTCTTGACTCCAATCTAGTTGGTGTTGTGACCACAGCGTACACCTAGCCTGACTTGAGTTTTGGAAGTAATTACCTACCTCTTCCTGAAACATTACCGTCTGATTTCTGGGAAGTCTAACATTCCTGATCATCCTGCTGTTTCTCTGAGTGCTTCTCTCAGGCTTTCCATGACCCTTCTCCACTCTGTCTACATCCTTTCCCTCTGGTTGATCTGAACCACTGGTTCATTACCACTGTGGAGACTGATTCAGAGACTGTATCTCAAACCTCTGATTTTCCTCCTAAGTTTTTATCTTCCAGATAGGTCACACCATCACACCTGAAAGTTCATTTCTGTTGCCCAGATCTGCTCCTTTTCCTGAACTGCTGTCTCTGTTAATGGTAACTCCATCTTCTCAGCCTTGGAGCTTTAAAAATTCACGTATGTCTCATTTCTTTCTTTACCTTATCCCTTATTCCCAATATATTAACACAGCACCCATATGACACTAAGAAGTAGAACTAATCCACCTCCTTTCTGTCTCTCTCTCTCCTCCTACCTTCCCATGTCCCTCCTTTCAGACTTTCACCAACTCTCACTTATTCAACAGACTCTTAGATGATCTTCCTGTGTCTACAAACTGTTTTCCATCCTGCTACCAGATTATTTCCCCAAAGCTCAGGTTAGAATATTTTACTTCCCTGTTTTTAACACTTTATAGATTCCCATTGAGGAATGTCTCCTCCTGCCTTCAAATCTACCAGCAATAGAGTCTGTAATGACTTTGCAATGTGTCAACTTGGCTAGGCTCGACTACATTTCCTAGGGTCCTCTTTTTTATGTTTCCAGTTAGGGTGAGCCACAAGGGAAATTATTGTGAGACCAGGAGGGCAGAAGGAAAGTGGCAGCCATTTTGCAGCATGCATGACTGGGAATCTGCTGATTCACCTTGTTGACATTAAGCAGCATTTGGGCATGAATTGCTCTACTTGCCCCTGGATCCCTCTTTAGCTTCTCTGGCTCCTAGACTGGAATGTGCACTTAGCTCCCTGATAAAGAGACCCCACTTCTGCAGGACTCCTTCATCACCAAGGTCAGAAGCGACAAAAATAGGCAAGGATTTTAGCCTGCCTTCATGGAGTTCCAGCTCATTTCTGCTCTTATTTTTAATTTAAAAAAACCCCAGTATTTTGATATAACCCACATACCATACATTTTGCACATGTAAAGTGTATAGTTTATTAGTCTTTAGTATATTCAGAGTTGTGCAACTATTACCACAATCAAATTTAGAACATTTCATCACCCCAAAAGGAAACTTCATACCCATTAACAGTCATTCCCTCTTTCTATCCCCTCTCCCATCCCTTCCCCACCCCCAGTCCTAGGCAGCTACCAGTCTATTTTCTGTTTCTTCTATGGATTTGTTTTTTCTGAACATTTTATATAAATGGAATCATACAGTATGTAGCCTTTGCTATCTGGCTTCTTTGTCTTAGCAGTTTTTCAAAGTTTATCCCTATTGTAGCATGTATCAGTGCTTGATTCCTTTTTATTGTCGAATAATACCCCAGTATATGAATATGCCACATTTTGTTTACTCTTTCATTTGCATGGTTTCTACTTTTTGGCTGTTATGAATAACAGTGCTGTGAACATCTGTGTACAAGTTTTTGTGTGTAAATGTGTTTTCATTTCTCTTGGATATATACCCGGGAGTGGAATTGCTGGGTCATATGATAACTCATTTTGAGAAACTGCCAAATGTTTTTCAAAGTGCCTGATAAGCAAGGCAATAGGATTCTAATGGGTCTACAACCTTTCCAACACTGGTTGTTATCTGTGTTTTTGATTATTGACATCCCGGTGGGTATGGAGGGGTATCTCATTGTGGTTTCGATTTGCATCACCTAGTGGCTACTGGTGGTGATCATCTTTTCATGTGCTTATTGATTATTTATTTATCCTCTTTGGAGAGATGTTGACTCAGATAATTTACCCACTTAAAAACTGTGTTATTTGTTCTTTTATCGTTGAGTTCTAAGAGCTCTAGCCCACTCTTCTTCTTCCTTTCCTGACTGCCTGCCATGGAGGATTTGAGCTCCAGCATCAGATGCAAAGAACAACAGCCTTATAGAGACTGCTTAACCAGCTTCCACAATTGTGTAAACTTGCTTCCATGTAGCAAGCCCATATATTTCCTACTGGTTCTACTCTTTGGTTGAATCCCTGCTGATAGAGTCTCAGCCCCACATTCTAATCTCATCTATCTCCTACTACTCTCTACATACATGGCTCTGCTCCAGCCAAATTGTGCCCCATGAGCATCCTGTTTTCTCATACTTGTTTATTTTACAGTATTAGTTTTTCATGGTTTTTCCACTTAAAATTTTACCTATCCTTTGAAACCAACTCGTATTCTCTGTCATCCATAGAAACTTTTCCAATCCCATCACCTTCCTCTTTTGAACCTTATAATATCCCTTATCTTCTTGAATATCAATTTACTATCATCCTACAGGACAGTTGAAGGAAATAATGAAGATTACACATAGACAATATCTTCACAGAGTATCCGGCATATGACAGGTGATGAGTTATGGCTAGTTCTATTCATTTTCCATCCCCAGAGCATATGGAGAGTTCTGTAAATACTGCTGTACATTTTCTAGTTTTGTAGGTCTGAAAATGAGGACAGAAGGCTCAGATGATTCATGTTTTTATAGATTTTCTTCTTTTCTGTGGCTTAGGGATCATTCTGGGACAACTTGCTCTTTGTGCTCTGGGTTCCAATGCTGGACACACCTTTTCTGTCAAGGTCTGTATTTGCGAGATGGTAGTACTGATGACTTCCAGCCATAAAATGTTTCCTTTTATCCCATCTAATAATTTGAGGAGGTTGTGGATTCAATAAATAGCAATGGATCTAATTAATAGCATTGGATCTAATTTATAGCAATGTCTCATGTTTGCAACAAGCTTCAGAGCTTCCAAAGTTGTTTATCTCTTTAAGTCCACACAATAGCCTTTGCTGTGAGATAGGCAGGGCAGTTGAGCATTTTGAGGCATGGGTGGCTTAAGTCATCTAAAGGTCAAGGTGAATAATTAGAACACGCATGTCCTGACTCCCAGGCTAGCGTCTCTTTCTCTGCACTCTCCAACAAGCAAAGTGGAAAGGAAAAATGGAGCTATTGCTCTAATGCCAAACCCAGTTGATCATGGGTGGTTTCAGTGGAATCTTGAAACTCTCCCTGCTAGATCTTACCCCATCCATCTCCGCACTTCTATTGGTGCCCCCGCTATCATTCCCTGGAATCCAGGCTGCTAATCACATGGGTCAGAAGCGAGAAACACATCATGTTTGTTAGTTGCTTTATTTATCTATTCCTGCATAACAAACCACCTTAAAACTTGGTGACTTAAAACAACCACAATTTATTTTTGTTATGATTCTGTGGGTTGGCTGGTCAGTTCCTCTGCTGGCTTCAACTAGGCTCACACAAGTGGCTGCTTTGGCTGCAGGGTCAACTGGGCTGGGAGATACAAGATGGAACATTCTGGCCAGGCGCAGTGGCTCACACCTGTAATCCCAGCATTTTGGGAGTCCAAGGTGGGTGGATTACTGGAGGTCAGGAGTTCAAGATCAGCCTGGGTAACATGGTGAGACCCCATCTCTACCAAACATACACAGTTAGCCAGGCGTGTTGGCAGGCACCTATAATCTCAGCTACTTGGGAGACTGAAGTAAGAGAATTGCTTGAACCCAGGAGGCAGAGGTTGCAGTGAGCCAAGATTGTGCCATTGCACTCCAGCCTGGGCAGAAAGAGTGAACTTCATCAAAAAAAAAAATAAGAAAAAGTAACATTCTTAAGTCTGGAAGAGTTGGTGTCAACTGTCATCTATCATGCCTTGGTTTACCTCCATGTGGACTCTTAACTCTAGTAGGCTAGCCTGGTGGTCTATGTGGTGGTCTCATGGTGGTGGTCCTAAATCACAAAGCCAGAAAACACAAGGCCCATTGAAACTTGGGCTGGGATCACGATCACATACACTATCATTTCCATCACCATTCTATTGGTCAAAGCCATCACAAAGCCAGCCTTACTCAAGGATAGGGGAAATATACTTCACCTCTTGATAGGAGGAAACTCACATTCATATAGTAACCACATAGGATGAATTGTTGGGGTTATCTTTGGAAACAATGGTGCATGGAATCATCGTGCATGAAATGAGGTAGAGCAAGTGGGCACAGCTTTCTCACTCTTATCTACATTAGGAGTTTTTGGTAGGACCCATCTGATATCTTTATATGAGAAGAAGCTTGGTGTTCTCACCCTTAAAGACTTCTCTTCCTCTGCCTCGTACCTGGTAGCCAGAGAAGACCTCTGCCTCTATCCACCCTGTACTAACTCAGCACTAGGCACTAGGGACTGATGAACATTCTCTTGGACATTCTCAAGTGTATTGATCACTTTTATTTTTTGGTATCCTAGTGACGTGTTTAGGCGTGAAACCAACTGGAGTTAATCATCTTTAGTAAAGTTTTATCTACCTGATTCAGCACAGATTAATATAGTTTGCCATTTTGTAGTTTGAAGGAAAGTCTCAGCATAAAGTGTGTTTCCTATGTACTGCTATGGTTCCAAGCACTCCTGCTAATTAGTGAACCTAAAGGAAGATATGTTTTGTCAGGTTAAGCATCCAAATACTTTAAGCTTCCCTCTCCATAATGCCACCAAAGAGCTCCCTATTTTACCAACCTCTCTAATATCCTAGGATGGTTTTTAAGTAACTCATTTCATTAAGCAAATGCAACTATCTTTATTTTCTATCTCTTGCTTCTAATCTGCAGGCACTCTTTTGGTGAAAAACGCTCAATCTTGTCATCTAAAGATATTAAAATTACATAATCTGTTTAAACCCTAATCTCTCTCTCTCTCTGTCTTTTTCTGTCTCTCTGGTTAACGCCTCAGACATCCTTTTTTTTTCTCCTTACATCCAATGTTTTACCCCTCCTACCTCACTTCCTTGCTTGGATAGCATATGGATGCAGTGGAGAGTTTATGTATCCTTGTGGTATTGGGAGAGTGACAGCTGGTATACTCATTTCAGTGTTTAACCCACTTGTGGGGTGGGGGGCAACTCTATGCCACTAGAACTGGAGAGGGAGGTGCTCGTCTTTAACCCTTGCTCTACTTTCTTTTGCGTCCTCCAGCAAGGGATGGTTTAACCCTTCCTGTGTGCAGACACTGCCCTTCTACATATCCACATCTGTCCTGGTCTATGATGATTTCTTCTAAGCTTCACTTCCTAAATGGAAACATAGAGTTTAATGAGGTCTGAGAAGATCCTTTTCTCTCCCTTGAAAGCCTTGCTCTGAAGACTATTTTCTGTGGACTTACAAGTCTAGATTAAAACTCAGAGCTGAGCATTGAAGGCTGCCTTTCCTTTCTTTGGAGCTGTAAGCCAGCATAGAGATGGTCTGAATTCCCAAATCAATTGACATTTCACCCCCTTTCACAGCTTTAAAAAATTATCTCATTCAAATAGTATTTCACTTTTCTCTAAGTCATCACACACATTTACTTTGATAGAGCAAATTTTTCTCATTCCTTTCCATACATCTTATTAATGACACTTCTAATAATTATTTTATCTTTGTAACTCACCAAATCTCAAGATTGTTAGCAGAAGCATGCTTAACACTGACACAAACACAATTGAAGTCACTCAGTAAATACTTAAAGAAAGCACTGTGAGCTGTTCAAAATGGTAGAGTGCAGTTTTGTTCCCTTGTGTTCTCCAGGGCATAGCACTCTGCACTTACATGGTGTCTAATAATGTTTGTTGATTGACAGACTTATGCACAAATATATGAGCTCTGTTTACAGTCAGCGCAATGCATCATGATTCGTTTGCTTTGTGAGAACATGGACTTTTAAGGGAGTCAATCAAGTAGACTGACTATGGGATGATCAACTGTGCATCCCCATTCTATTTTGGGTTCTCCCTCTTCCTGGAGTCTGCTTGCCTGCCTGCATAAGTGCCTGATGGACTTAGCCTCTCTCATGATCTCACTCTGGGGGATTGGTTCCCACTACAGTATGATCTCCTTGGGAGATTTCAATTGCTTTTGAATTAGTTATAGGCTCAGAAATGAGGAGACTCCCGTTATTACAATGCAGGTTTTAAAATGACTCCATTTCAAGTTGCCAGCTAGGCAGCATTAACCCATTGTCAGATAATTCTGTAAGGTCATGAAGAAGACTGACTTTTCAAAAAGCAAAGCAGAAATGAGCCAATAAGGTCAAGGAGTGAAGGAAATGACCTTTGAAATGCCTTCCACGTATGAAAGCCATGCCTCGTCTGTTTTACCATCTATAAAATGGAGGCAAAACTTCTGATCTCTCTTTTTAAAAGTGATTTGGGGAGTAGTCAATGATTATGCTATGTAAAACAATTCAATGAGCATAGTACTCCACTGGATTCTCCAGATTCATGAAATTACACCACAGTATCTATAGTAAAGCTTGTGCACACACAAAACAGCCTTATGCCAAATAGCAAAGGACTGTGTCTGGAATAAATGGCATTTAAGGAATTGTTCCTGACATAGTCTCTTTTCACTTGTCTTGAAAATAGGAAAAAGAAGGACAAGAGAGAGCAGAAAGACTGGAGAAAAAATATACCACAAATATCAAAATGTTAACTATGGCTTACAAGGTAATTTTTATTTTTATTTTTTGGCTTTTTCTGTATTTTGAAAATATTCTAGGATTTTTTTTTTTAATCAGGCCAAATGCTATTAATTAAAATACTGATGAAATCAAAGAATACCATAAAACATATAACCATAAAACAATAATAAAGATAATAGCTGTTTTACTTTGGCTACTCCAAGAGTTGACTCTGAGACTAGGTACAAGTAGTTTATTTGGGAATTAAATCTAGGAAGTACTAATAGGAAAAGTAGGAAAATGAGAGAGAAGGGAAGAAAGCCAATACAAGGTGTATGAATGAATAGGTTACTTCCATGGGAAACTGGGGTTTATTTCTGGGAACCTCTGAAAGATGGTGTAGAACACACCATAGAGTTGTACCATCCTAGGTCAGGAAGATAGGATCTTTGTCCAGCAGATAAACAGGGAAAGCACTTCTGGCTTTCTCTATGTACAGATCAAGCCTGCTTCTGCAGCCAGAAAAGTCCTTAGGCAAATGTTGAATTTTAGGTGTTTGTGGTATGAATAACATTGAGTATCAAGAGAATATGAGCCAGGCATTGACAAAAATCTGCTGTGCCAATGAATCTATTGCCAAAATCCAGGAGAAGATTTAGTTAACTATGGAACCATGACACCAACTTGAGAATCATAACCAACAGGCAGCCCACCTTTACCTACTTACAACACAGAAAATCTCATGACTGAAATAAAGTAGAAACCTCAGCCTTGACCTTCTCCTTGACTCCTATGTTACATGTTACATGACTCTTTAAGGTGGTCACACACAGGTATTCGGTAGTACTATCAATTACATCAATTTGGATTCAACAACTTCTAAAAGACACTGGAAATACATAGAGGAAATAGCCTCGGAGTTCAATTTTGGAAACTGGGAGATTGCCTTCGCATAGATGTCTAACAGACAAAGGTAAAAATCTTGATTTTTACCATCTCCTGCTTGATTCCAAGTTTTTACATCCCAGTAAATAGCAATAAATCCCTCCTCTCGTTACTTAAGCCTAAATATAGTCAATATTCTTGGTTCCTTGATTCTCTTCAACTTTCATATGAATCTATTGGCACTGTCATTAGGCTATAAACTCAAATCCATTTATTTCTCTCTTTCTTCACTACAACTACACTGCAAACCATATTGCAATTATCTTTTACTTAGATTACTACAATAGCCTTCCTGTTGGTCTCTTGATCTTTCAAAACCATAAATCAGATCATGGATCTTTCCATGTTAAAACCCTCCCAGTGCTCCTTATGTACTTCTGACATAAGCCAAACTCCTGACCATGGCTTACAAAGTCTATTGTCATCTGATTCCTTCTTTTTTTTTTTTTTTCTTGAGATGGAGTTTCAATATTGTCACTCAGGCTGGAGTGCAATGGCTCTATCTTGGCTCACTGCAACCTCCACCTCCTGGGTTCAAGTGATTCTCCTGCCTCAGCCTCCTGAGTAGCTGGGACTACAGGCGCCTGCCACCATGCCTGGCTGACTTTTTATTTATTTTATTTTATTTTTTATTTTTAGTAGAGATGGGGTTTCACCATGTTGGCCAGGCTGGTCTCAGACTCCTGACCTCAGGTTATCCGCCTGCCTTGGCCTCCCAAAGTACTGGGATTACAGGCGTGACCCACCATGCCCAGGTGATTCCTTCTTATTTATTTGGCTTTGTCTCCCACCATCCTGCATACTGTAGCCACACTGGCCTGTCTGATCCTTGAATATATAATATATATAAATGTCCACTTTAGGACATTTGCACTTTTTGTTCCCTGCAGTTGGTCAGTTCTTTCCCTAGATTTTCACATGGTGGCTCCTTCTAATCATTTAGATCTCATCTCAGCAGCTATATCATTGGTCTTTCCTTCAAGATCACCTCTTTGAAATTAGTTCATTTATAACTAACACATTGGCTTGATATATAATATCCTTAGCCAATGAATCCTTAGTACTCAGGGAAATGTTTGGCTCCTGGAAGGCTCTCAACAACTAATTGTTGGTGGAGGAATTTAGGATGTAAATGTATAGTCACACAGGGAAGGAGACTCAGGGTGGAGGCCCATGCTGGCAGTCTTACTATTTTTCCATTAGTTCCATTGGTCCAGAGTATTGAAGAATCAGGCAGTGGAAAGCAGGAAAAAATCACTCATAATCTAGAAGAGCCACATGGTTTTGGTGCTTGTTAGGCCTTTAGAACTGGGCTAATGCTCTTCTGCTACAGAACTAATAATTTGATCTTTTCATAATCAAGGGAGCTTTGGGCAGGTCGAGAGCTGAGGTGTAGTTCTGACTGTTACAAAATGTAATTGTGAAATTCTTTTTTTTTTACTTCTTCAGTGATAATAAACTAGAACAACTATCAAGCAAACAAATATGTGTGTGTGTGTGTGTGTGTGTGTGTGCGTGTTTAAAATTTTGGGAAATGATAGACCGTAGGAAATTTGGGGGTGTCTTTCATAGAATATAAAGAAATATTGATTCTGTTAAATAAAAGTAGAAAGCATTAAAAGGTAAACTATGCTGAGACCAAAAAAAAAAAAAAGCAGGAAGAAAGACAAAAAAGAGTTGATTTAAAAAATGCTAAGAATGTTTATGAAAAAAATTCATCTTGTAGTCAAAATTATCATGGGAGGCAGTAAAAATATAATCAATGTGCAAAAAAACATGAAAAAGATCTCCCTAAGAATAACTAAACATATGAAGAAAAAGACAAATTGACAAATTGGCTCAGAGGTCAGCAATTACAGCCCTCCAGATAAATATGACTCCCACCTGTTTTTATAAATAAAATCTTATTGGAACACCATCACAGTAGTTGCTTTAAGTATCACTTGTGGCTAATTCATGCTACACTGGCAAATTTAATGGTTGTAACAGACCCTATATGATCCACAAAGACTAAACTATTTCCTCTCTGGTTCTTTAGAAAAAAAGTTTTTTTGGCCACTGAACGGGGTAAAAGAAAATAGTTATGGTGGTAAGAGAACAAAGATCCAAGTTCCCAATGTTTGAAATATTTGGCAAAAGAAATAATAATACTTGTACTAATGAGATTTATTACAGAAAGAAGGAATACTTTTCTTATTGGGCAAAGACTTACATGTAAGATAGAACAGAACATATAAAATCATTTAAGCTGTCTATGAACATATGAAAATAATGTTATAACAGTAATCTGAGACATTACTTAGATTATCTAAATAAAAGTTTGGTATAACTAAAAGAGACATGAGAACATGCTACAGTTCTCTTGTTTTATACATATAGTAACTACTCATTCCTAATGCTTCCTTTCTATGTCAAATGTCCCTGTTTGGATGATAAGTTTATATGATTAGTCCATTCACAGAGGTTATCACAAAGTAACTGGCAAAACCGACTTTAATTATATGGTAAGTTGTATTTTAAATAAGGTTTTTGGATAAATATTAATGAAAGACAACATTTTGATCAATGAAAGTGTCAAAAATACCTTCACAATTACCTGATTAGATAAAGATAAACAAAGTACAGTTTGTATAATTTTAAAAAAGCAGAAAAAAGAGGAAGCTATCAGGAATAAAATAGGACACAGAAATATGATTAATATTTTGATACAACAATAAATGTAAATGTTTAAAATACCACTTTGTAGAGAATCAAGTCTCTTAGTTGTATTAAAAATAATCTTCATTTAACCTGAAACAAAATTACAAAAAAAAAAAAAGGGAGACAGAGAGAAAAAAAATAGGACATGAAACAACTGAGGAGGAAAATATGAAAGAACAGCAAAAAAGGAATGACAAATTAATTTCAGACAAATTAAGGTCCAAGTCAAAATGCAGTGAACAAGAAAAGGAATCATTTTATAGTGATAAAGAACTTGGTAACATAATACATATCTAGAACCCATATAAGTAGACATTAGCAAAAAAACAGACCACGTGAGCAAAAATAAAGAAAGGCAGTAATAATTGTCATGATATAGCACATGTAAATATGTATATTCATCTCTCTCCATATATAATTTTTAATAACTCACATAGAATGCTCTTTTCAAACACAATAATTATTCTATATTATATCAAAATACATGCCTCTAGATTCCTGACAGAAGAGGTTTGTAGGCTATTTTTTGGATTATAATGCACTAAAAATTGAAATTAATTGTTTGAATTTAAACATATCTTCCCATCCAACCTCCCTCCAAAATAATTGGAAACTTAAATAAGGAAAAACAACCATATGCTGCAGAAATTTCAGTGCACAGTCATAAAATTGAAGTAAAAACTATTTACAAAATTTAAAAAATACCATGTTTTAAAGCTTATGAGATACTGTTAAATCTGTTTTGAGGGACGAACTCCGTATTTGAAGAAAATGATAATTCTACTTAACAATTATAGAATGGAATACAATGTAGCAAATAAAAACAATGAATGAGAGCTCTATATACAAACATAGAAAGGTCTTTAATACATATTTTAAATGGCAAAGACAATAAGATTTACAGTAATATGTTTCACATGATGGCTGTTATGTTAAAATACAATAAAATCTTATACATGTCTAGAATTTTTAAAAATGGTGATTTGGAAAGATACACACTAAATTGGAAAGAGTGCTTATCTCTAGGGAGATGAAGGAGGGAAAACAGCTGTCAAATGGGCCTTTTGCTCTTTGAGAATATTTACAATTAGAATAAGTTTATATCATACCACAAGGCATACACAAAAATTCTCATAGCAACTTTGTTCATAAGAGTCAAAGCCTAAAAATAACTCAAATGTCCAGTAACAGTAGAATGGGTGGATGCATTGTGGTATATACACACAATGGGATACAGGTAGCAAAGACCATAATGAATGCAACAACATCGATTAATCTCTCAGACATAATTTTGAATAAAATAAAATACAAGTCAGGGCACCATGGCTCATGCCTGTAATTCCAACACTTTGGGAGGCCAAGGTGGGTGGATCACGAGGTCAAGAGATCGAGACTATCCTGGTCAACATGGTGAAATCCTGTCTCTACTAAAATTATAGAAAAATTAGCTGGGTATGGTGGCGCATGCCTGGAGTCCCAGCTACTTGGGAGGCTGAGGCGGGAGAATTGCTTGAATCTGGGAGATGGAGGTTGCAGTGAGCCTGGGCAACAGAGTGAGACTCAGTCTCAAAAAAAAAAAAAAAATTCAAAAAGGTATTTACAGTGTAATTTTATTTACAGAAACTTTAAAGACATATGAAATGGATGAATGATGCTGTAAGTCAGCATAGTGGTTATCTTTGGAAATCTGAAAGATACTCCAAATCATAGACCAATTGGGTGAAAGCACAGGGGAGCCCTCTGGAGTGCTGAAAAGTTCGACTTGATTTGTGTGGTAGTTACGTGCATACACATGTAAGAATTCATTGAGTCATGCACTTAAGATTTGTGTATTCTGTAAGTTATATCTGCATGAAAAGAATACACTCATATTACTGAATAAACTGAATAAATAACAAGAAAACTAAAACAAAAGAATTAAAGGTAAAATGAAAAAGTTTCTCATGAAAAATAAAATCTATAAGTATGTGCTTTTCACAGAATTTTGTGTGGCTCTAGATCCACTAAGTTAAAAAAGTCTATAAAAATTGGTTTGAATGACCATATACCCCTATTGTACTGTACAGAAACACAATAGAAAGGACCTCCCTAAAATCAAAGGGCAGGATTACTGTGATGAAAATCTATCTAAAGATAGCTACAGTATCAAAAATTATAAAAATGATGTGTAACAAATAATATTACAGAGGCACAAACTGAGATAATCAAATAATAGAGTGACAGAAATGTAAAATACGCATGTATAAGATAACTAAAAGTATATGTAGTATAGGAACAAATACACTATTAAGATTAAGGCACTGAGTAACAGAATAGACTAAATTGAAATAGAATTAAATAAAATTTTTTAAAATAAAAATACAGGGTTTGAAATTATACCCTCAACTGACATAATGAAGAACATATTTGATAAAATTCCCATGCATAAGTTAGAAAGAATCAGTATCATAGTACTGGCAATTTTCCACAAATTAATTCATAGGTTAAATATGATTTCAATGAAGATCCCAATCCCAACAGGGTTTTTAATTTGTTTCTTTTATTGAACTTGACAAACTGACCCTAAAATTTATATGAAAGTAAAGATTCAAAAATAATAAAGTTCAATTTTAAGAAAGATAATTCCTGGAATCAACCTTACCAGGTTGATTATAGAAATTTAGTAATTATTAAATATTTAGTAGTTATAAAATGTAGTAATTAAAATAATGTGGTTTTGTCTCACAGATAGACACATTAGATAAATGTAACCAATAAATGCTCTCAAAATAGATCCACATGTGTAAAGACAAACTGGTGTTTGACAGAAGCGGCGTTTATGTCAATAAAAAATGAGCTACTCAATTTATGAAGCTGGAACAATTGCTTAACCATGAGGAAAAGTAAAAGTAAATTCTGACTTCACTGTAAAAGTATAAATTCTAAGTCCTTAAGACCCAAGCAGGGAAGCAAACTTGAAATGATTTAGAAGCAATGTAGAAGAATACCTTTATGGCTTTGGGGGAGGAAACATTTCTTAAATAGGGCATAAAATATGCAAGCGATAAAGAAAATGATGGATGTACTTGACTTCAAAATTTTGAAAAAAATAGACAAATTGCCATAAGTTAAATGAAAGATCATTTACAAATTGGAGGAACTTTTTGGCAACTTGTAATCAATAAAGGATAAAAATCCAGAATATAAAAGAGCCCCTTATGAATCAATAACAAAATAAAAGGTCATCAATAGAAAAATGGGCAAAGGACATGAATAGGTAATTTACATGTAAGAGGAAACCCAAGTGACCAATTAACATATGAAATGCTCAGTTTCATCAGTAATCAATAATAGAGAACAAAAAGCTGTCATTTCACATGGATTACAGTAGCAAAATTACTTAGTTTGATCATACCAAGTGTTGGTCACAACGTGGAGAATCAAGAATTCTTCTGTACAAAATTTATGCAACCACTTTTGAGAGCAAAATGGCAATATGTAGTAATGTTGAACATGCACATATACTTGTACTTTCACTTTGAAATGTATTTTGTAGAGAAACTATTGTATATGTCCTGAGTAGGTATAAGGACATTCTCTAAAACACTTGCTTTCTAATGTCTAAGAAGCAGAAACACACCCTTTATTAGTGGTAGAATAGAGAAGTTGTGGTTCGTATAGACATTGAAATACTGTAAAACAATTAAATAATATATCAAATCTCAAAAATATGACATTGAGTGGAAAAAGGAAGTTGCAGTAGATTACTGTATTGGTTTTATCAAAAACTTGATGACTTAAAATAACACATATTTATTATATCACAGTTTCTGTAGGTCAGAAATCTTGGCATGGCTTAACTGGACTCTGTGCTTCAGCATCTTACCAAGCTACATTCCAGGTGACAGTCAGGGTTGTGGTCTCATCAGAGGCACCACTGGGGAAGGAATTACTTCAAATATCCCTCAGTCTGTTGGGATAATTATGTTCTTATGGCTGCACAACTGAAAGCTCTAGTTTCTTTCAAGAAATCTTCTACAGCAACTAGAGACCACTCAAAATTCCTTGCCACATGAAATTTTCTAATATGACTACTTCCTTCATGGCATATTGCTTCTTCAAAATCAGTAAGAGAGAAAGAGACTTTAGCAAGATTATGATACATGCTTGACATAATCACAAGAACAAATCACATACATGGCATTTGCCTCATTACGTGGATCAGAAGAAAATTAGAGGTCCTGTTCACACTCAAGGGGAAAGGATTACACAAATGTATAAATACCAGAAAGTCTTGATCATGGAAATCACTTTAAAGTCTGTCCCTCACAATTACATGTATCATTTATATAAATGTGTCAAAACATAAAAATAAAACCAGTAACTTATTTGAATTTCTAGGATATTATGCTGAATGAAAAAAAAGTCAAAATGTGTGTAATGTATTATTTCATATATAAAACATTCCTATGATGATAACATTATAGAAATACAGAACAGATTAATGGTTTCCAGGGATCAGGTACAAGGGGAGGCCAAAGGAGGGGGACAGAGGTGAGCGTGAGTGTCAAAAGAACAACAAGAAGTATACAGAACTTTTCTGTATCTTGACTGTATCAGTGTCAATAACCTGGTTGTGAAAATTGTACTATGATTTTGCAAGATGTTAACATTAAAATTCTGGGGAAAACTGGGTAAAGATTACCACAGTTTCTCTGTATTGTTTCTTTTTTTTTTTGAGACGGAGTCTCGCTCTGTCGCCAGGGCTGGAGTGCAGTGGCCGGATCTCAGCTCACTGCAAGCTCCGCCTCCCGGGTTCACGCCATTCTCCTGCCTCAGCCTCCCGAGTAGCTGGGACTACAGGCGCCCACCACCTGGCCTGGCTAGTTTTTTGTATTTTTTAGTTGAGACGGGGTTTCACCATTTTAGCCAGGATGGTCTCGATCTCCCGACCTCGTGATCCGCCCGTCTTGGCCTCCCAAAGTGCTGGGATTACAGGCTTGAGCCACCGCGCCCGGCCGTATTGTTTCTTAAAACTGCATGTGATCTACAATTATATATAAAAAAAAGTTTAACCAAAAACAAAAAAGAAAGTAAAAAAAAAAATTTACAAACTAAAACCCAATAAACAGAGTACAAATTCTGAATGGTAAACAGAAAGCCGTAAGACAATAATAGATGGAGGAAAAAAACTGGCAAAGACCAGATTGACATAAGGAAGCTAATTTTCAAGGAGATAATTAAAATCATCATTGGAGGGAGTAGGTCTCTGCAGAAAATCGAGGCGGTACTTGAAGGGCAAGGTTGAGAGACTTTCAAAATATAGAAGAAAGGAAAAAAG
The DNA here is from genome assembly GCF_000951035.1 of Colobus angolensis palliatus. Taxonomy (NCBI): domain Eukaryota; kingdom Metazoa; phylum Chordata; class Mammalia; order Primates; family Cercopithecidae; genus Colobus; species Colobus angolensis. The sequence goes on from NW_012121820.1 coordinate 13,418,693, forward strand.
ATTGAATGACTTAATGAGTACATATCGGTCATTAGTCTTCTGTTTATATTACCTTACATAGAAAACTTGTGAATACAAGTGCAAGTATTGCATCATATGTATTAAGTGATATATATGTATATACATATATGCATAATATTAGATGTATATTCTCCAACTACCTTTCAAAGATGACATCAATACTACTCTGTAAGGTAATATACAAAGTTATTAAAATATTTTTTGAATTACTACTATTAATGATTTTAATTTTCCATTTTATATTTTTAGATATGTAATTTTCTATGAGTATAAATTCCAGATACAAAATAATAAATGATTAAAATTAGTGTGATTTTGTGAATATTGCACATCTGCAATTAGGTAAAACATATATATAACCAAAAAAACTGGAAGGAAGTATTGTATACCAAATGTAACTGTGATTCTGCCTGGGGGATTGGGTTTTAGTTGTTTTTATTTTCTCCACGTAGTACTGTGTAGTTTCCAGATTTTATACAGTGATCAGATGTTCATTTTATAATCATACAAATAAACTTAAAATTAGTATATAAAATTTTATAGGTACCATATAATAACAAATATATACAAATATACACTGAAGATTGATGGGAAGGAATACAACAGAAGTTCAGAATATTAGAGACAACTTTCTAAGTTCTTTTAGGTTTCATATATTTTCAAAACTTGCATCAAGAGCGTGTATTATTTCGGTAATGGAAATACCTCTAAAGAAAGTGGAAGTTATTCATTAACTGATTTGAGTGTGGAAAAAGATTTTCTAAGCATAAAACAATAAAAAAAAAAATCACGAAAAGAAGGAGATATCCAAATAGCCAATTACAGGTTGGTGCAAAAGTAATTGAGGTTTTGCCAATGAAAGTGGTGGTAAAAACCACAATTACTTTTGCACCAACCTAATAAAACATGGAAACACATTTCACCTCCCTAAATGCAACTTCCAAAATTAACTATTTTTTGGACATGCACATTCATTTTCTTCTTTTCTATTATATTTAAGTCAAATTTTAGATGATTAAATATTACATCCTCATGATGGAATATTATGCATTTGTTAAAGATCTTATTTCAGAAAATGTGTAGCAAAATGGGAAAATACAATATTTGGAAAAAAGATAAATTATTGTATTTGCAATTTATTTTGAACTTATCTAAATATATATTTTTATGAATGAAGAAAATGAACCAAAATATTCACCATAGTTATAGTTTAGGGTTGGGATTTCAGGAGACTTTAATGTTCTCTCTCAATGCCTGTGTTTTCCAAATATCTAAAATCAAACCATAAAATAATTAGATGAAATAATAGATATAATAAAACTATCCAACATAGAAGTTTAAAAGATTCTGTTCTTGGCACTGCAATTTCACTAATGGAGAGTTCTCTAGAACATCTTATAAGATTCACTCATTCAACAATTACTTATTGAATGCCTACCATCTGTCAAGGACTATAATACGTATCTGGAATAATACAGAGAAATCCTCTATGTTATGAACAAATTGAAGATCTTTCCCCCAGGCAGCTTACCTTCAAAGATGGAATTTGGAAAACCATCTACTTCAAGCCCCACTTGTGCATAGTTATCGCAGACCTAGCCTAGGCCAAGCACTAGGCTAGTACAGGTAATCAAAGGGAGCAAGACTGACAGAGTCCTCATCCTCACTGAACTTGAGTGCAAAAGAATGTTCCTGAAAGCATGGTTCAATATGCCAGGAAGACTATCCTCACAGTTATAGTGTGAAGTTCGGGAACCTGCATTTCAACTGTTCTTCAGATGATTTGGATGCACAATGTAGTTTGAGAATCACTGTGCTAGTAGAGCTTCAATGTCAAAACGATGGATAGTGCACTGCCCAGAAATTTTCGGAGAGTGCATTAGTTTGCTAAGGCTGCTCTAACAAAATACCACAGATTGGGTGGCTTCAATAATTTACTTCCTCATAGTTCTAGAGGCAGGATTGGTTTCCTTTGAGGCTTCTCTCATTGGTTTGCAGATAGTGGCTCCTTCGCTGCCTCTTCTCATGGTCAGCCCTATGTGCATGCTCACTCCTACTATCTGATTCTCTTCTTATAAACATATCAGTCATATCGGACTAGGGCTCCAACCTAAGTTTCTCATTTTGATGTAATCACTTCTTTAAAGACCTTATCTTCATATATGGTTACATTTCGATACTGGGGGATCAGGACTTCAGCATATGAATTTTAGGGGGGACACAATTCAGTCCATACATTACTCTATTCTTTAATCATCTTTAGGGACCTCTCACATTCTCGTCCACTGTCTGTTTGCATACCTCCAGCGATGAGGAATGCAATACTCGACTGTCTGTTGGCGGAGAGAATCTAAATCTGTCTCTGAGTAGAAGACCACAAGGCCCAGACATTTCCAGCAGTACGTGGTTGAACTCCAGCTCTCTCTCTTCCCTAAGGTGCCTGTGACATTTTTCATTCTTAACAGGGATTTATTGCCTTCATTATTATTATTATTTTGTATTTTAACTGACCAAACAGAAAACTTTCTGGGCCCTTTGTGGAGGAATTACAAAGGCAGTTTTCTTAAACCAGAGCAACTCAAAAGAATCAGCTCACTCCTTTCTCTGGCAGCCAGATTTTCGCTCCTGGGTCACATGTCACTTCTAATTGTGGGCATGATGCTCGAGTTCCCCTTGGGCCTAAATTTCATCCGAGTAAATCCTCTCCTTCAGCAGCTGCAGGATTGTGTCAGGGAGAGTGATCTTCAGGCACACACTTCTGCAGAAGAGAGCAGCTGAGCCTGGCGTGAACCCCCGGAGTCAATCATCTCCCATTGACCTGTTATCGACTCTGATATGGCCTCGCTTAGTCAGACGTTAATAAACAGAGACCAGTGGGTGCAAGAGAAGGAGCCGGGGTCCTGGAGATGGGGTTTTATTATCACTTTTAAAAAATGGCGAGAAAGAGAGAAAGTACTGGGACAGCTGGGGTAATGAAAAATACCCTGAGTAGAATTCTCTCTGGTTGTATCTAGTTTGGCCAAATGGTTTTTGGGAGTCTGGTGATAGATGAATTGTTTCCCTAGAAAGCCTCAGAGGTAATTTGCACACCCTGAGAAAGGTCTTAAATATCCTCAGGGAACCTCAGAGTCCTTTCTAGTGTGCAGCCCTCTGATAGTTATGTGAACCAGAAGCTCATTTTCACCTCAGCATTTTGTTATGTAAAATTTCTAATACAGCAAAATTGAGAGGAATTTACAGTAAACACTTGTATACGCATCACCTGGATTCTACCAGTAACATTTTACTATACCTGCTTTATCTTGTATCAATGTATCTCTCTGTCCAGCCATCAATCCATTTTATTTTTTGGATGCATTTCAAGGCAAATTGAAGACATCATTACATTACCTCTAAATACTACTGCATGTAGACAGAGTTCAGTATTTGTTTACATTTTTTTTCCTCTTAAGGGGTAAAGTTTGCTTACAATGAAACACATGAATCTCAAGTGTGTGTTTATTGACTTTTGATGAATGTATGCACTTATCCAACCTAAATTACTATCGATACAGAACAGTGTCATCACCCAGAAAGTTCTCTCATGCCCCTTCCCAGTAAATTCCCAGCACCTTCCATTTCCCAGAAAAACTTTGTTTTTAAGTTTTTCTACCCCAAGTAAGTTTTGTATGTTTAGATGTTCACAAAACCATGAGTCATATATTATGTATTCTTGCATGTCTTCTGTTGCTCAGCACAGCATTTTTGAAGTTTATCCATGTTGTGCATACTACATCAGTAGTTTGTTCCTTTTTATTGCTAGATAGAATTCCATTGGGTTAATATACCAGTTTGTTTATCCATTTTTCTATTGTGGATAAGTTGGCTTTTTTAAGCTGTAGCAAATATGAATAAAGTGACTATGACTATTCTTACACAACTATAAGAGCCAACTTTTTGCCTTTCCATAAGTACAACATAATATTTTCAACCATATCATCCATCCATCCATCCATCCATCCATCCATCCATCCATCCATCCTTCCTCCCTCTCTTCCATCCATTCAAACACCCATTGTATATTCACTGTATACCAGGCACTGTTCTACCACTGGGAATACAAAACCAGAAAATACAGCCCTGTCCTTCAAAGAATCTAGTGGAAGAACTCTACAGATAAACAGACAATTACAGAATCATGGAATTAGAACTAAAATGGAGACTTGTAGAGAAAGAAGCAGCTAACCAGGTAGGGGAGAGTTAGACAAGACTTCCAGGCAGGTCAAGACTGAGCGAGAGAAATAGACTGCAGGATTCCCAGTAACATTACATGGAAATTTTAATAATGAGTGTCATGATGCTTTGTCTTCAATAAAAGTCTTAGCCCTCACTATAGAACTCATTTCAATGGAGGTGATTTCACAAGGGGCCTTAGTGAGTTAATTTGCTCCTTGAAATCAACTCTCCTAGAGCTTATAGTCTTTATTTGCATTCTTCCTGCAGGTTTGTCTCAAGTTTTCATCTCACTTGACTTGCGACTTTCAGAGGAAAGATGGTAGTTTACATTAGAAGGTTATTTTGTTCTCAAGTTTATAGAGTTTTCCGAAAAGCCCTGTGGAGCTGACTCATAGAATTAGCCAGATTTCTTAAGTGCAACAATTCCAGGATGTACTAATTCTGAGATATAGATTTCTTTTTAGTCACTGATAGGGTTACCAAATAAAATACAGGGCACCAAGTTAAATTTAAATTTCAAAAACAATTTTTTAGTATAATTGTGTCCCAAATATTGCATGGGGCATAAGTGTGTTCCAAATATTGAATGTGATATATTTATACTGAAAAGTGATTTATTAGTTGTTTTGCTGAAATTCAAATTTAACTGGGCATCCTGCATTTTTTATTTGCTATATCTGACAAGTCTAGTCATTGGGGAAAGAAGCTTTCTGCCCAAGTGAATTCTACCCATGATAAAAGCCAATCCCATAAAATATCAAAAACTAGTCATGGAGAAAATTTTTAACTGTACTATACGCCGCCAAGTCTTTTAAATAGATTATATAGGCCTAACATAAACATTTCTTGATCACCGGAAGTCATTAGTATGAATGTCAATTATTGCAATGTGTGATGTCCTCAAAGGTACTTGGGGTGTTATGGCCTCTCTGTGTGCCACCAGTCATTTGTGATTTTAGAATTTTGAATCTGACTTTTTAAAATTGCGTTTTTAAATTATAAAGCTATCAGTTAAATCTGCTCATGGCAATCAATATTTATTTTCCCAAAGTCTAGAAACACTAAACTTTTCTCTTGCCTAAACTGATGTCAGTAAAAAAAATGAGATCTGAATATTGCTAAAAATATTTATAAACAAAGTTTATAAGCTAGCATGGAAAAAATACTGAGTTTGTGATGATTATTTAGCATTTCAGAGATTTTTTAAAATAAATTTTTAGTCTTTTATTTTCTCAAGCATTCATTCACTCACTCATTCAAATGATAAATATTATTATCTAACAGATGTTTATGTAGACCTCTACAGCTTCAGAATTTTATAAAATAATACTTATAATTAGTCATTAGAAACACATATCTTTAAAGATATGTCTTTAAAGGGCTTTAAAGGGTTAGAGGGTGATTAAAGTCTCAAGGTCAGGCCAGGCACAGTGGCTCACACCTGTAATCCCACCACTTTGGGAGGTGGAGGCAGGAGGATTACCTGAGGTCGGAAGTTCGAGACCAGCCTGACCAACATGTAGAAACCCCATCTCTACTAAAAATACAAAATTAGCTGGGCGTGGTGGCACATGCCTGTAATCCCAGCTACTCGGGAGGCTGAGTCAGGAGATTTGCTTGAACCAGGGAAGCGGAGGTTGTGGTGAGCCGAGATCACGCTATTGCACTCCAGCCTGGGCAACAAGAGCGAAACTCCGTCTCAAAAAAAAACAAAAACAAAAACCTGAAGGTTTCCATCTGAATATTATATATCCTCCAAGCAGCATATTCATTCTATTTTCATAATTGCATAAATAGATCAGTGGATTTCCACCTGGCTTCATGTAATCATGCTAAGCAGTGTTATTTAAATGGTGAAAGCACAGTTCTCTCTCACCTAGACCTTTCTTGAGTATGCTCTCAGGATACACATTAGATCTTAACTTCTTTTGCACATTTAAGTTTGATCTTCTTTCAACCAATCAGAGAAAGAAAAACAATTATTTTAGTTGCATATTTCAAGACAAGGACTCAGCTTGTAGCTGAGTTGACCCTAATCCTCAGCAGTTCACAGTCTCTTTCTCTGGGAATCTTTGTGCTAAAAGTCTAAGTCCTCGTGACATTTTCCAGGGCACACAGAAGTCACTGCTGGCAGATATTCATAGAAGTTGGGGTTAACATTCCTGCATCAAAATTCTTGAAAATGGATCTAGTAGATTACCCAAAGGACATATCCTGCTATCAACATCTGCCAAAATCCATTACCTGTAAAGATGCTGCTTTCTATAAAAGAAATGTCCTCAGCATTTCAGTGATAATGCAGATCCACACATGAATCAGGGAAGACCCATAATTACACCACGGGATTGTGCGTAATGATCAGTCTAGCTCCATCATACTGGACCATTGCTCACTCCTGACCTGGATTCCTGACTTGAGACAATCATTTACCTGCCATGCTTTTTCTGGGCAATGAGTTATCCATCTTTTTTTGACGTAAAAGCTCTGCTAGCACAGTGGTTCTCAAATTGCAATGTGCATCTAAGTCACCTGCAGAGCTGTTGAAAATGTAGGTTCTTGGGCCTCACACTATAATGATGAAGCCAGACTCTCTGGTATATTGAGCCATTCTTCTAGAAACACTCTTCTCTATCTAAGTTGTCTGAGGTTGGGAACTGCATCAGTCTTGCTCCCTCTAATTCCCTGTATTAGCCTAGTGCTTGCTTGGCTCAGGGTAGGCCCTCAATAAATATTTGGTCAATGAAGAAATCAAGAAAGACTAAAAAGTGATAGCTGGCAGAGTAGCCCCAGTGAGTAGTTTAAGAAGAATTTTAAGTGAAGGCATTCTTACTAACATGAGGGATCAGTTGAAGACAGTTTTTCTGAAGCTTCATTTTTGTCTTTTGAATTTTTAATAAATATCACTGCTTCTGTTAAATCATAAAAGTACTATGCCAGGATGTAAAATATGGTTTCATTGTAATACCTTATCCTCTGTCACCCTTCCTTCCTTTCTTCTTTCCTTCCTTCCTTCCTTCCTTCCTTCCTTCCTTCCTTCCTTCCTTCCTTCCATCTTAAATATAAAGAATGTTGTAGAAAAATGTTTGCTCAGTGCTCAATTTTTGAGTAGTAAGATTTTGGGTAATTTTTTCTACTTTTCAATATCACATAATTTTTGTAATAAGTTTACAATCAAAAGAAATTGAAGTCAGTAATTATTTAAACTTAAAAAAATAAACCATGCTTTTTGACAGACTAGAAGTTAGAATCAGTCAACACATTTGATCTCGCAGCCTACAAAGGTGATTGAGAAGACAGGGTGTAGACATGAAGTCTAGTTGTGATGGCCTGCATCTTCTTCTAAAGAGTTCTCTGTGAAGGCCTCCAATCTACATTTTAGACCATGCCTCTATAGGACTCAAAAGCTCCCTTCTCTGAACCCAACATTTAGGATTTGCTTGCAAATTACCTGTGCTCTTGACTCATGGACTGTGTATTTCAAGCCTTCCAGGTGCACACTAAGGGAGCAGTCTGCATGAGGCTCAGGCTGGTGGTGAAAGCTCCAGCATTGAAGAGTAAACCCTAGATTCACTTGAAGATCTTTAGGTCTCTGACACTGGGGTCTCTCTGGACATAAAAATAGAAATGGAAAGACCAACTCATGTTTTTAAATAGGTCAAATCATCCTTTGTAGAAACTTCTCTGGGGACTTTTCCCTTTTGCAGGGAATGGAGACCAAGTGTGTACTATTTAGGAAAGAACTAGTCCCAGTGGAATAGTCCAGGTTATACCCCAGCTGACCCCAAGATCAACTTTCCACTTTACTCTTTGCAACCCTCTTCCACAAATATCTTAGTCTGCCATTAGTTTTCCTGTCTGATTTCCAAATATATTTTTCTTGAAAGGCTCTGTTCTTCCTGGTGCTTCCAATGAGGAGAAGGCTACCATGTACTTTCAAAGCTAGATCCCCATTCCTTTCCCATGAAATGCCTTTCTCTTGCTCCTTGGTAAATCCTATTGTGGTATAACCAATACTATAATCAAACACACTTCCCTACCCCTTTGGAAATACAGAAAAATTACATTTCCTAGCTTCCTTTACCATTTAGTGGAGCCACATGACCATTTCTGGCTAGTGTGATGTGCATAGCAATGACATAAGGCAACTATTGGTTGACTCTTAAAACCTCTTGGGAGATCTATATTCTGTGTCATTCCTCATTGTGAAGATGAAGACAATCCATTGAAGATCCAGATGAAGAATTCTGAGGTCCTAAGGAATAGTAGAACCCCTAAGTTGACGTGGTTGAGGATACTAAATCACTGCGTGAACAAGAGCTACTCAGTAGAGCTGTCTCACTATGAACATCTGAATTAGACTTTACATAAGCAGGAAATAAACTTTGATTGTGTTTATCCTTTTAGATACAGATAATTTGTATTCCTATAGAATAATATAGCCTACCTTAATGTTAACATTTGCTCATACTTCAACCTCTACTTAAGGCAGTCCTGTCTCTGTCTAGCTCTCCTGAGTACCACAGATGAGGTTAACCCAAATTAATGTCTCCCTTGGGAATGTCCTTATTACAATATATCATAAACATTCTCCCACATCCCTTTCTCTCTCACTAGACTGGAAGCAGTACAAGAGCAGGGCGATCTTTGTAAACTTAGGTCTGGTCACTGCATCTGAAACATTTCAGTCCTATAAAAGGGTGGAATCTGTACTAGAAGAAAGATTTGCTTCACCAAAATATATGTTCTTGCATATTGCTTCTCAGATAGAGATAGAGGAGAAAGAAGCCTTGGTCCAGTGGATCTGAAGAGTAGGTTCAATTCTCAACAGCCTCCTTTGGGCAGTAAGAAGGCTTGATATCCTCAAGGAAATATTTGTATTTTTTTCCTCTTACAATCTCCTGTGAGTATGACTATAGAAAATTGGTCAAAGATGACCAAAGATGAGTACAGATCCTTTGAAGGCATGGCTTGGCTTTCCAGAGCTGCCATCCTTCCTGGATACCACACTGGAGAAGTGACAGTGATCTCCATCTCTGCCCCCAAGACCAGGCATTAAGCAGTTATGACAGAGAATCCCTGCCCAGGTATTTTTTATTCAAGAACAAAATGTTTTTCTGAGCAGACCAGAAAAGAAGAAAGTCCAACACCCAGCTGCAGAGCTGGAAGGAAGCACACAGCAGTGGCCCAGGAGGATCTTTCATCATGCTGCCTTTTCTGGGAAATGTATTGCATGCTTTGCATGGTTTTCTTGGGGTGGAGGGCTTTAATGTACAAATGTGTGCACACAGCAGTTTCTGAGATGTGGCTTTTCTCACTTTTTACTGTAACTCAAGGAAAGTCAATGCATTTAGAAACTAGAGTGGTTTTCTTCAGATGTTCAAGTTACATTTTTACTTCCCCAGTTCAGCTCTCAATCTCCTCATCTAATTGGCCATGAGCTTGTGAAAACAAAAAATGAGAAGGATTATCCTGAATCATTTACCTAGAACTTGGACTGAGTGTAAGACAGTTGAAGATCAGTTTAACTTCTAAGAAACCAGCGAGTGGTGGAAGTATCATAATATTGCTCCATACAACTATGAGGTTGACAAAATGCAAAGACTGGCTTCATGATCCATGAAGACCACAAACACAGTGAATATTTGCAGTAAGTTCCATACAATGAGTCCCTGAAATACACTATACATACTTATGTAATCTCTTATATTCTGTTTTAGGAGAAGGGTGAAAAGAGTCACAGTTTATAAAGTATGCTGTATGCTGGTTACTATTCATTCCTTAACAACTATTTACTAAGTGCTTACCATAAACTGGCAACTATAATATACGAAGTTGAGTAAGACTTGATTCTTGACCATAAGGAAATCAAATGATCCAAACTGAAACTTGGAAAAAAATTATTTTGCACTGAAGGTGGCAAGAGAAGATGACGTGAGGGTAGAAGAGGGGATGAGGAGTGTTCTGGCTAAGAAATAGGATTTGGCAACAGGTTTAAGTAGGGTCTAAGAATCCCAGGGCACTAAGAATGAAGAAAGCTTGAGACATTCTCCAGCTGCTCTGTTTTATGCAGCATGTTCTGCAGAATGCCAGTCAGCAGGGTGCTCCGTGTACAAGCACTCTGTGGTCAAATGTGTTTGGGAAACCTTGTATATCGTATCATGGAAATTTATAAAAAGACTTGCATGACACAATAAGGACTCTAAGAAATTTTGTAGGAAACAAAATGGATTACATCTCCCCTCCACCTACCAGAACCCAGGGCATCTCAGACTTATCCTACAATATATTATTTTGTCACTTAATATTTATTCGTAGTTATGAATTTGGTATTTTTCTCATCATATTTTATAAAACAAGGAAATAGTTTAACCTGGAACTTTACACCATCTAAAAAAGGCTTTCGGTAATCAAATATGCATTTCATAATGACAATTATTATTAATTATGTACATATTTACTTGAGGCTATAAATCATTCACAATGAACTAATTATGACTAACTCTAAAATATATTATGTTGTGTTATATTATACTATAAGATATACCATAGGTACCATATCAACTCATATGATCATGTTATGTGTAATGGGGTGAAAATATTCATTAACAGCTTGTACCAGCATTCTGTTTAGGAAATAAAAAGATATGGAAAAGTTTCTCAGGGGAGAAGATCACACCTAAATATATAGGTCATCAGGCACCAAAGCAATTTAACAAAGGAATAGATCAGTAATTTGGTTTGGAAAGAGAGAGAATGAAGAACTGTGCAGTCTTTTTCTGGTACTAGCAAGCCAAATGTTCACTGATGGGGTTTGAGAGAAGTGACTCAACAGCATGGAGATGGAAGGAGACATCAGTGTCTGGGGTACACTGTGAAGGGGCTGCAAAGAGCCGAGTAATGATCATAGGTTGCATTCTGCTGTCTAGAATGGAGGCGGTGGCAGTCCTATTTTGCTCTAGGCTAGCTTGTTCATCCTTCTTCTGGACTTATGCTTCAGGGACTTGGTCATCAGCAGTTTCCAGAGTGACTGTAGAGAAGTATACATCTGACCATGTGAGTTCCTCCTTTAAAACCATTCAACGGCTTCCCATTGCATGTAGAATAAATTGTACTGTCTTCCTCTGAGCTTATAAGACCCCTCATGCCCTTCTCTTCTTCATTTCTTTCCCATGTGCCATGCTCTCTGCCTGAAATGTTCTCCCTCTCCTACTTTTCCTCCTGGTCCACTTGACTTCTCCTAATATTTTATACCTCAGTCAGGTGTCACTGTTCCAGTTAAGTGTTTCTTGATCAAGTTGTGCTACCCGATCTCATTCCATCCTCTCTGTTCTCTTCCTGGTGTTTAATTCTCAACAGGAGAATCCACCCTGCACTGGCATATAGTATGAAAAATCCAGAAGGGAGCCCTTCACTCTGATGGAGGATGAGGCTGTTCATAGCAGCCATCGAGATGGCCTCTCTCCCACATTGGGGAGGGTCAACATGTTGAACAAAAAACCAAGGATATTGTCAGTTTTTAGAGTTGATTAAAGGCTGATAAAATTCTCAAAGCCTTCAAACTGGGGTATATGTACCCTGAAGATTTATAAGTCTTTTCTGAGAGACATATGAAAAACTTTGGTTTTGGATTATCAACTTCCATATGAACTTTTCTTAAATTTGGTCAAGATAAGAACACTAAATTTTTCTTCATTATTCAATAATCTCCCATTTCTCATAAGAAACACAACCACCATATCTTTACCCATTGAGAGTCTCACCACTGTGCATTGGACTATCACAAACAACTTCCAGGATACCAAAAGGATAATTCAAAACATTAAGAAAATATTTTTGGTGTTTTTGCTCCATAACTCAGTTGCAATAATGATTCGAATAACAATGTTTAAAAAAGAAGCTTCCATTTCTATGTAGCTATTCTGTGAACAAATTTTCTGGGCATTTAATGTGTATAAACACAAAAAAGAAGTAGAATCAATACTGAATCCTCTTTCTTTCATGTAATTTGTCATAATCATCCCCACTAATAGAGGAATTTCCAATACAATTGATTTCTTTCTGCTTAATAAATATTTATCAAAATTTATAATGTATATATCTTGCCTTAATTCATGTCTTAATAATAATAATGACATATTCATATAGAAGAAATTCTTTTTAACACTTGAACCATATAGTCCTAGGTATTACAAGCAAAATTTAAAAGTCAGTTTATTTGCATATTGTTGTAGCAGATAGGTATGATCAATTAAAGATTTTTTTAAATTTTAAGTTCAAGAGTACATGTGCAGGTTTGTTATATTGGTAGACTTGTGTCATGAGGATTTGTTGTACAGATTATTTTATCACCCAGGTATTAAGCCTATACCCATTAGTTATTTTTCCTGATCCTCTTCACATGCATACGTATGCTCATTGCAGCATGATTCACAATAGCAAAGACATGGAATCAACCTAAATTCCCATCAATGATTGACTGGATAAAGAAGTTGTGGTACATATGCACCATGAAATACTATGCAGCCATAAAAATGAGCAATCAAAGATTTTCAAGCATCAAAATATATTACATGAGCTTAAAAGTCTGTGAGGGATATAAAATATCTGACTGTTACAGGAGAGCATGTTCATTTTTTAAATGGGTGATGGTGGGTATGAAATTACTATGCTTACTATTGATTACATTTTAAAGAGTGTTTGACAGTTTTGCTTAACAATTTCAATATTTGCCATATTAAAAATGATATCCTTTGCTAGGAGGCACCAAATTTTAGAAGTTATTTTGGTGAATAAGCAAATGAAAAGTCTAAAGATTACTGCATTCAGCTGCTTCTCCTAGAAAATTGAACATTCAACCCAGCTCTGCTTCTTGGCAAAGGGTGTCACCTAGCACATGTGGAATGTGTGACACCCCAGGAGGGTGGCATATCCTACTCCCAATGCCATACTTATCAGTTGCTTCAGATCATGAACACTCTCACACTGGAGAATCTTCCTTTAAGATTAGGGCCCTTCAGGATCTTTCCTTAGGAAAGATTTCTCTGCCCAGCCCTGGCCAGATTCAGTGAAATTCTCCTGATAAGCATTCTCAGAGCCCCCACACTGTTTCCTCAGATCACTTATTCTGTTTCATAATTATGCATTAAAAAGGCCATGACCAAAGTCCAGACCTGCCACTGGGATGTAAGCTCTCTGAGGACAGGGCCTTGCCTATCGTTGTTTCTACTTTTTTCTTTAGCATCTAGCACAGGGTTTAGAGCTTCAAAGAAGCTCAGTAACTATTTGTTGAATGAATAGATAAACTAAATAAAAAGTTCTTCATTAAAACGCCAAGTACCACAAGAATAACAACACTTTCAGGTTATTTTTATGTATCCACATATTTTTCATTTATTGTTTGTTTGCTTATTGTCAAGATTAATCTGAAAGATTAACTGTGCACTTATCATGTGCTGTGTATTGACTGTGTAACTTGAACATGCAGGCAGAAAAGGGTTAAAAATTTACTCAGTGGCACTGGGAGCATTAATGGCATTAATTTTTGGATATCACTATAGCTACAGTGGAGCTGTCTTGCTGTAGAACCAAGGGAACACCCCTGGGAAGGTGCTGGGTTGTTGGTGACCCTGTGTGAGGGATTCTTCTATGGACGCCAACCCAGGAAAGTCTTCTCCTGAATCTAGGAGGGGTTCAGTTGACACTTCCCAGGCTGGCAGACATTGGGATTGAGAGAAAAGGCCTGGAACTGCTCCAAATTGTGCAAGTACAAATAAAAAGAAGGAATAAAGATGAACTGAGAGATAGAAGCTTCTGCAGCAGTGTACAAGTACAAATACAAAGAAGTAATAAAGATGAACTGAGAGATAGAAGCTTCTGCAGCAGTGTACAAGTACAAATACAAAGAAGTAATAAAGATGAACTGAGAGATAGAAGCTTCTGCAGCAGCAGCAGCAGCAACAGTAGCAGCAGCAGCAGCAAATATCTATGCATCTTGGGTGGTGCTCACTGTATCTTTTCAAAGGGAAGTTGACTAAACAAGAGGGTTCTTTGGAGCACTGATATGCAGCAAGTCAGCTTGGGGCTCTCCATACAGAGAAAACTAATGTAAAACAAAACTATTTCAAAAAGAACATGAAGTGAAGTGCTGGTGGCCAGAAGAAAGACATCTGAGCACGATTCAGTGAAATAGGTGCTTGAACCCTGACTCTGCAATTTCTAGCTGCGTAACTTTGACAAATGACTTAACTTCTCTGAGTCTCAGCTTCCTCATTAGTAAAATGGGATTTTGCAATACTCCCCAAATGAGAGAATAGATATGAAAGTGATGGCTTCATAAGAGGTTTTCTGGTAAATATTTGTCGAAACTTTAGAAAGACAGAGATTTCAAGAATGAGATTAAAGCCTGGTATCTGGACACCATGATCAGAGATTAGAGAGTTGACTAGCCAAGATGGTCTTCGGATCCTACCACACCATGGATGTGTGTGTAAACATCTTTAAGTTTCTGGTTATAGAACAAGAATTTTCCATCTTGGTACTATTGACATATTGGGCTGGAACACTCTTTGTAGTGAGTGATAAAGTGGGATGTATTGCAAGATATTTAGCAACATTCCTGGCCTCTACCTGTTGGATGCCAGTAGCTCTCCCACCCCAAGTTGTGACAATTTAAAATGTTTCCAGACTTTGACAATGTCTCCTGGGGGACAAAATTGTCTCTGGCTGAGAACCACAAGTCTAAGAGATAGACTCACATATAAGAGACTCTAGTGTGTGTGTGTGTGTGTGTGTGCGTGTGTGCATGCATGAATTCGTGTGTGTGTGAAGAAATGTCTTTTTCATTAGAAGCTGATCACTCATAAGTCAAGTGAAGAACAAAGCACAGATGGTTAAACTACTTTAATTCTCTCCCATAGTTCTCTCCCAGCCCATCCACCATGTGTGTGCATTTTAACACACACTTTTACAAAACTTCCCACACACACCTTGGGGAGAGCGTTGTCTAGAGACCCATGAATTCCATGCTAGGTTGTTAGCTTTATCTAGCGTTTCCCAATGATGCTTATATTCATTCATTCATTCCATTCATTCATTTCATAAATTAAACATACGTATGGGGCTTCCACTGTGTGTTAGACACTATGTTAAGATTGGGGACAAGACAGATTAGGACACGGAGCTTGCATTCTAGTGGGAGGGGACAGAAAATAAGTAACTAACACATAAATTCGGTAAGACCTAGGAAATAACATGGGCGATGGAATAGGAAAGTAACTGGGGATGAGAAGAGCTGTATCAATTCAAGTGATCAGGGAAGGCTGGTGTGGCGAGGTGATGTTTAGGCTGAGATGAGATGCTCTGAGTGAGGTTCTTGGGGAGGATGATTGTGGCGCAAACTGGATCAGGCCGTTGAATATCCCAGGTTCAGAACTTAATACTATAGCTGTGTCTTGCTGCTGTGCTTAAGAACTGCTCCTGGCTGTGAATATGAGGCTACTGAGAGAAGTAGTTCTTTAATTCTTACTGAGGATCTGGTAAAAGTTTTGGACTCTCTCAACAGAAAAGGTATGTACCCACAGGCTTGTGAATACTTACAATTTCAGGGGTTAATGGCACTTTTAATGAAGCTTTTTTTCTTGAACATTGATTTAGAAACCCGACTACCAAGATTAGTCGTAGTCTTCATGGCTTATGTGAATTCCTGGTGTGGATTTGTGGAAAGGAGCTGGGGAAGAATGGGGGATTACTTGCTATTCACTTCAGGTGGATTGAGAGTGTAGTAGGTTAGATAACTGTTCCCAATGCTTCACTCTCCCTAGTGTTAGTGTCTAGCCACTCCCTTGTTACGGCCTTACAGTGGGCAGAATGTACCTTCTCACCTCTTGACTCTGGCCTTGTGACTTTATTGGGCCATTCCTGGGCACTGTGTTTGTGTAGTTGGGCTTTCCCTCTGAATTTCTGCCACCACCTGAAAAGAACATACCCTAGGTGGCTGCTGCCCTTTCAGCCTGATCTCAGGATGAGGCTGGATCCATACCCCTTTGTCCTGCAGCTTCAGGCAGAGCCACCCAAGGGAACCAATTCTAGATCAGATGAACACAGCCAGCCTGTAAATCTGTGTACGTGAGAACAAAAGTGGAGTTGGAAGGCACTGAGTTTGGGGCTGGTGTGTTACATAGCATCTTCGTGGCAAGAACTGCCTAACACAGGTTTACATGTAACAACCCTGCATATCACCTGAAGCATACTGAGCATGTGTGGAGTTCTGAACTTAAATGGTGCCTATAATGGCCCAAGGGATCCCATACGAGCACAACTGTCTGATTAAGTCATCTTCATTTCGCAATGCTGGAATGTCTGCACTTTCTATATTCCTTGTAAAATTTCTACTGCACAAATTACAGGATGAAAAAAATAAAGTGGGAGAAGAAAGTGAGAGGGGTGAAAGAGAGATCAGTTTTGTCCTATACTGCAGAAAGTTTGGAGAAGCTAAGCGCTAAGATTAAAACTTTGGCTACTGTGGAAAAGGGAAGAAAATACATAAAGAGGGAAACTGAACTAATATGTATTGAGTGCCACATACCATGCCAAATGCTTTACATACATTGCTTGACGGAATTCTGTTTAAAAACAAACAAATAAATAAACCAACAAATCCTTATAACATATCCTGATGTCATTTCACAGATAGAAAACCTGATGCTCAGAAGGTTTAAACAGATTTTTCTTGGTTACTCTGATGAGGAGCCTGGGCTTCAAATCTAGCTCTTGTCTACAAAAGTCATGCCCTGCCCACGAGTTGATATCATTTCCCTATGAGGATGGGCAGCTTAGCATTTTACTTGGGGCAGAGTACACGCAAAACTTCATGGGGCTAAGAAGGGACAGGGCAGTATAGATGTAAACTATTTTTAGGGTTGAAACCTTTGAAGGAGAAGAGAAAGAGAGTGGGTGGATGGTAGCTTGAGCAGATAGGCACTGGAATTCAGATTTAACTAACTGAGCATATCCAAACATATTGAATTGTCACAATACCTGCCTTCAAATGTGGCATGGGGTTACTAATTACTTTCTTTTCTATTTTGATTTATACACCTGTCTTATCCCTCAGACTTGAAGACAAGGGTCATTAACTTTTCTTAAATAGGCAATGTGTGCACAGGGTGACAAATTCAGATAGTATAATAAGCTGTAGTGAAAAATAAGTCTCCCTTCTCCTCCTGTCCCCAAGTCCCACATCTTGAGTTAACCACTATTATCAGGTAAGGAGGATTTTCAAGTTTCCATGTAAGTTTGAGAACTTAGAAGCCTTGTTACTTTAGAGCATCCACTAGACCTCTCTAAGCCTCATTCGTGCGTTGACTAAACACATACTTATTACATGTCTATCAGGGGCCAGGACTTAGTCTTCCTATCTGTATTGGTTTCCTGTTAAGATAACAAATTACTACACACGTAGTGGCTTAAAACAACAAAAATTCATTATTTTCCGGTTCTAGAGGTCACAAGTCTGAAATGAATTGACAGGGTTGGGTTCTCTCTGAGGTTGTAGGGGAGAACGTTTCATTGCATTTTCTGACTTCTGGAAGCCACCTGCTTTCCTTGATTCCTGCCCACCTCCTTCATCTTCAAAGCCAGCAGCAAAGCGTCTTCAAATTGATCTCCATTTGATCCAGACTATCTTGCCTTCCTCTTTCCCTTATTAGGACACTTCTGATTAGATTGGGCCAACCCGGATAATCCAGGGTAATATCCCCATCTCAAGGTTCTTAATTTAACAACATCTTCATGGTATCTTCCACCATATAACGTAAATATGTATTCACAGATTCCAGGAATTAGGATGTGGATATCTTTGGGAGGCCATTACTCGGTGCACCACACCATCTAAAATTGAAATAATTTATATGTCCAAGTTTTATTTTAAATGATATCTCCTAAATAAGTCACAATCCATCCAGTTATCTCTATTCCACTGACAACACATAGATGTGCCTTTCATTATCATTGTCTCAGGTCACTGCAAAGCCTTCTCAACAGGCTCCCCAGACACCTGGATCACCCCTCCCATCAATTCTTTACACTGCAGCCAGGTGAGGCTTTGTAAACATCCATTTTTTTTCTTCACACTATTGCCTTCTAAAAATATCTCAATGACACCCCATAGGGCTCAATCTGATGTAATACGTACTTTTCTTAGTTAATGAGACTTTTCTTCATATAGCAATTGCTACCTTGTAGTCACCCTGAACTTCTTCACATTCCTCAGATTCAGGACCTACTAGGCCTTTGCACATACTTTTACTCATCTTCCACATCTCAGCTTAGGTGTTACCCCTCTTGGGGAAGGCATCTCTGCTTCCCAACAGCTAGGCTAGGTTAGATGCCTGCCTCTGTGACCCAGCAACAATTCTGCATCCCCTATTATCACCCGCATTGTGCTGAATAGATGTTCTTGCCCACCTGTGGTATTTAATAAATACTTGCTGCCTGAGTAACTGCATGAATAAATGAATGAGCCACACTGTCACTGTACCAACAGGCTCTATCTGGTCTCCACCCACCTTCACATATATTATCAACCCTGATTCTCTGAAAGCAAGGTATATTTGGGAAGACAGTCACTGTTATAGAGTGCTGTGGGTATCAGCTTCTCATAAAAAAAGTCAATATACAGGTATCTGGCATGTATTTTTTTGGGGGGGAGGTTGTATCCCAGGGCCTTTTAACTGGACTTTTAGATTTGAAGCCCTGCCATCCTCTCTAGACAGATCAATTGGGCAGAGCTGGAAATCATCACTAGCTAGAAATACAAGAGTTCAACAAGAAGCGTTTGCCACTGCAGACTTTTCTACAGAAATGCTGTGTACTCACAAGGTTTTAACGGTCCAGCATTCAGAGACTGGTGTTGTCTGCACCAACATGCATTACATCTTCCTTAACTTTCCACTTCCATAGACTATTCCTGGTCATCCTGAAAGCAAGGTACAAGGTTCCATGAGATAAAATTTTCCAGAGAAGTGAAGAGAGTGAAACTGGGGAGTCTGGCAGGAGGACCCCTTCTTCCTGCTCCCGGACATTCCAGGGAAGGCAGTGAACCACACATGAGCTTATTTTGCTGGAAACAGCAGACCCAGCACAACGTGGTGGCATCTCTCTGGTTGTGGGACGGGGGGGCGGGGGTTGCAGCTTACAAGATTCCACTATTCTAATGCCAACCTGGCAGCCAAGATGGCAAGGCTGGCTTTACTTCCAGAAGAAATCTCTGCTTGACACAGGAGGTGGATTACAGGAAGGATGTGGATGTTTGACAGTTCATATCAGGAATTCCTCAGCAGGAGAGAGCAGACAAGGTTATTTATCAGCAGAACTTGCCAAATAAATAGGGCACATTTGATACAGGCTGGTAGCTCACTCCAGCTCTAGGGAAAGCTATTTCCTTCCTCTTCTTATCCTAACTTCTTTGGATCTGCCTGTTTATTAAACTGTCTCACTGGCCGTCATAGCTGAGTAGGAAAAGTGACCAGACCCTTCCTTTCACAGGCACAAGCTCATGTCTCTAGTTCCTGAGAGAGACCGTCTTCCAAGATAGAGGCAGTCCACTGTAGATACTCCATTCTACTGAATCTTGTCCCCAGTCTACATAATCTGGCCATATATGGACAGGGAACCCAAAAGTCTGTTACTTCCAGAGAAAAGCAAAGTGGACTTAACTTGCTTTTTGTCTGGGTGTGGGTCTTTGTGACTAAATCCCAGCTGAATCAGCAGAACTCTCAGAGCCTTAGGGGTCTCACAGTTAATGAACCTAACAGTCACAGGGTGTATTTGTTAAGCTCTTGGAGTCCCTGTGTATCAGAGCTCCTTGGAGGTAAGTCTTAAGAATTTGCATGATGCAGGGATTAGAGGCAGGGTGGAAGTTCATTGTGAGCACATTTGCCCTAGCATTTAACATTACAATGGAATATCCGGATGAATTCGTTTGACTTCAGATAGCTCTAGATGAAAATCTTGCTTCTCCTATTTACTAAGCGTTTGACCTTGGGCAAATCAATTCTCCTCTTAGTTTTAGCTCTCTCAGTGGCAAAAGGATAGTGACAGTATCTCCTTATTTGGGCTGCTGTGTGAGTATAAATTGAGTTTGTTTAGTACAGTGCCTGACGCATGGTAAGTGCTCCATAAATGGCACTTGGCCCTAATGGTGTGGTTTTGGGTAGCTGTTTTTGTGTGGAGAAAGGATCTCCCATTTTCTCCCGGCCAAACACTCAATTTTACTCTAGGAGTGAATGGGTTCCTGGAGTCTACTGGAGTATGTCCCTGTGAGATAAGTTTGAAATAATTGACTAGAAAACTGAAGTCTAAATCATGGAAGGAAAGCAGGAGGTGAGAGACAGATCTGGGGTTGTATCTTGCTTCTAACTATGGGATTTTGGGCAAAGCTTCCTATCCTTCTCAACCTCCTTTATTTTAACCATAAAAATAATATGTATCTTGAAAATTTGTTAGGGATATCAGGTAAAGCATCTACAAATTAAATTAGATTAAATTATTTAGGGTAACATTTTTTCATTTTTATTTTGTTCTGGGTTTATTCAGGCATTATTGACAAATCAAAATTGTGTATATTTACAGTGTATGATGTGATGTTTTGATAGATGTATATATACATTGTTAAATGATTAAAGTTAATTAACATATCCATCATGTCACATGCTTATTTTTTTGTGGTGTGAACATTTAAAATTTACTCTCTTAGCAATTGACAAATCAAAATTGTGTATATTTACAGTGTATGATGTGATGTTTTGATAGATGTATATATACATTTTTAAATGATTAAAGTTAATTAACATATCCATCATGTCACATGCTTATTTTTTTGTGGTGTGAACATTTAAAATTTACTCTCTTAGCAATTCTCAAGTATATAATAGATTATTATCAACTAAAACCACCATGTTGTACAATAGATCTCCAGAATGTATTTATCCTCACTAAAACTTTATGCCCTTTAATAATCATCTCCCCATTTCTGCTCCCTTTGACCTGTTACCAGCCTCTGAAACCACTATACTACTGTCTCTGCTTCTTTGAGTGTGACTTTTTTAGATTTCACGTATAAGTGAGATAATAATGTATTTGCCTTTTTCAACTTTTTTTTTAGTTTTAATTCTTTGTGAGTATATAGTAGGTGTATATATTTATAGGGTACATGAAATATTTTCACACAGGCATGCAATATATAATAATCACATCAGGGTAAATGGGGCACTCATCATCTCAGGTGTTTATCCTTTGTGATTCAAACAGTCCAGTTATACTCATTTAGTTATTTTTAAATGTACAATTTAATTATTTTTTACTATGGCCATTCTGTTGTGCTAACAAATACTAGGTCTTACTAATTCTTTCTATTTTTTTGTACCCATTAACCATCTCCAATTACTCCTCAACCCCACTACCCTTTCCAGTTGCTGATAACCATCCTACTACCCTCTGTCTCTGTGAGTTCAATTGTTTTAATTTTTAGTTCCCACAGGTAAGTGAGAATATACAATGTTTGTCTTTCTGTGCTTGGCTTTTTTCACTTAATATAATGAAAGTTATTCCATTCATGTTGTTGCAAATGACAGGATCTAATTCTTTTTTGTGGTCAAATAGTACTCCATTGTGTATATGTACCACAGTTTCTTTATTCATTTATCTGTTGATAGACAATTAGGTTGTTTCCAAATTATGACTATTGTGACTAGTGTTGCAACAAATTTAGGCGTGCAGATATCTCTTTGATATACTGATTTCTTTTCTTTTGGGTATATACCCAGCAGTGGGATTGCTGAATAATACGGTAGCTCTATTTTAGTTTTTTGAGGACACTCCAAATTCTTCTCCATGGTGGTTGTACTAATTTACATTCCCACCAGCAGTGGGGGTTCCCTTTTCTCCACATCCTTGCCAGCATTTGTTATTGCTTGTCCTCTGGATAAAAGTCATTTTAACTGGAGTGAGATGACATCTCATTGTAGTTTTGATTTTTTTCTCTGATGATTAATGATGTTGAGTACCTGTTCATATACCTGTTTGGCATTTGTATGTCTTCTTTTGAGAAATAGCTACTCAAATCTTTTGTCCATTTTTTAATTACATGATTAATTTTTTTTTCTAGAGTTGTTTGAGCTCCTTATATATTCTGGTTATTAATCCCTTGTCATATGGGTAGTTTGCAAATATTTTCTCCCATTCTGTGGGTCATCTCTTCACTTTGTTGATTGCATCCTTTGCTGGGCAGAAACTTTTTAACTCAATATGATCCCATTTATCTGTTTTTGCTTTGGTTGCCTGTGCCTGTGGGTTATTACTCAAGAAGTTTTCTTTGCCCACTCCGATACCCTGGAGTTTCCCCCATGTTTTCTTTTAGTAGTTTTATATGTTGAGGTCTTGAATTTAAGTCTTGAACCCATTTTTATTTGATTTTTTTTATATGGCGAGAGATAGGAGTCTAGTTTCATTCTTCTGCATATGGATATCCAGTTTCCCCAGCACCATTTATTGAAGAGACTGTACTTTTGTTGAAAATGTGCTCACTGTAGATGTATGGATTTATTTCTGGGTTTTCTATTCTGTTAAACTGGCCTATGTGCCTGTTTTTATACTAATATCATGCTAATTTGGATGCCATAGCTCTGCAGCATAATTTGAAGTCAGATAATGTTATTAATGTTATTCCTTCGTTTCATTATTTTTGCTTAGGATAGCTTTGGTTATTCTGGGTCTTTTGTGGTTTCATATAAATTCTTTTTTTTTCTCTTTCTGTGAAGAATATCATTGATATTTTGATAGGGATTGCATTAAATCTGTAGATTGCTTTGAGAAGTATAGACATTTTAACAATATTGATTCTTCTAATCCAGGAACATGGAATGTCTTTCTGTTTTTTAATGTCCTCTTCAATTTCTTGTATCAATGTTTTATAGTTTTCACTGTAGATATCTTTCACTTCTTTAGTTAAACAAATTCTTAAGTATTTAATTTATTTATGGCTATTGTAAATGGGATTACTTTCTTGAATTCTTTTTCCAATTGTTCACTGTTGGCATATAAAATGTTACTGAGTTTTGTGTGTTGATTTTGTATCCTGCAACTTTACTGAATTTGTTTATCATTTCTAATTATTTTGGTGGAGTCTTTAGGTTTTTCCAAATATAAGATCATATGATCTGTAAACAAGGATAATTTGACTTCTTTCCAATCTGGGTGCCCTTTGTTTCTTTGTCTTGTCTGATTGCTCTAGCTAGGACTTCCAATACTATGTTGAATAACAGTGATGAAAATGGGCATCTTTGTTGTGTTCCAAATCTTTGAAGAAAGGCTTTCAATTTTTCCCTATGCAGTGTAATACTAGCTGCAGGTCTGTCATATATGGCTTTTATTATGTTGAGGTATAGTCCTTCTATACCCAGTTTTTTTGAGGGTTTTTATAATGTAGGCTTGATAAAAATGTTGATATTGATAAAATGTTGAATTTTATCAAACATTTTCCCAGCATCAATTTAAATATTTATATGGCTTCTGTCCTTCATTCTGTTGTTATGATGTATCACATTGATTGATTTGTGTGTATGTTGAACTATGCTTGCATCCCAGGGATAAATCCCACTTGATTATGATGGATGATCTTTTTAATGTGTTGTTGAATTCAGTTTGCTAGTATTATGTTGAGGAATTTTTCATCGACATTTATCAGTGATATGGGCCTATAGTTTTCCTATTTGTGTGCCTTTGTCTTGTTTTGGTATCAGGGTAATACTGGTCTCATAGAATGAGTTTGGAAGTATTCCCTTTTCTTCTAGTTTTCAGAATAGATTGGGTAGAATTGGTATTATTTCCTCTTTAAATGTTTGGTGGGATTCAGCCACAAAACTGTTGAGTCACAGTCTTTTCTATCCTGGAATTTTTTTTTTTAATTGTTATTTCAGTTTCATTACTTGTTATTAGTCTGTTCAGGTTTTTGATTTTTTCATGGTTCAATCTTGGTAGGTTGTATGTGTCTAGAAATTTGTCAGTTTATTCTAGATTTTCAAGTTTATTGGCATATAGTTCTCCATAGTAGCCACCAATGATCCTTTGAATTTGTGTTATCAGTTGAATATTGTATCCTTTCTTATCTCTAATTTTATTTATTTTGATCTATACTCTTTTTTCTTGTTAGTCTGGCTAAAGGCTTGTCATTTTTGTTTAACTTTTCAAATAACCAACTTTTTGTATTATTGATCTTCTGTATTTCTTTCTCATTTCAATTTTATTTATTTCTGCTTTGATCTTTATTATTTATTTGCTTCTACTAATTTTGGGTTTGGTTTGCTCTTGCTTTTCTGGTTCCATAAGATGCAACCTTAGGTTGTTTACTTGAAGTTTTTCTTCTTTTTTGATTTAGGCACTTATAGCTATAAATTTCCCTCATAGTACTGCTTTTTCTGTATCCCACAGGTTTTGATATGTTGTTTCCAGTATCATTTGTTTCAAGAAATTTTTCAATTTCTTTCTTAAATTATTTATTAACCCACTGGTCATTCAGGATCATATTGTTTAATTTTCATGTATTTGTATCATTTCCAAAATTCCTCTTGTTGATTTTTAGTTTTATTCCATTGTTATCAGAGAAGATACTCGATATTGCATTAGTTTTTTTGAATGTGTTAAGACTTGTTTTGTGACCTAACATATATTCTATCCTTGAGAATGATCCATGTGCTGAGGAAAAGAATGTGTATTCTGCAGCAGTTGAATAAAATGTTCTGTAAATATGTATTAGGTCCATTTGGACTATAGTGCAGATTAAGTTCAATGTTTCTTTGTAGATTTTCTGTCTGGAAGATCTGTGCAATACTGAAAGTGGGGTTTTGAAGTCTCCAGCTATTGTTGTACTGAGGTCTATCTCTCTCTTTAGCTCTAATAATATTTGCTTTATATATCTGGGTGCTCTGGTGTTGGGTTCTGGTGTTGGGTGCATACATATTTACAATTGATATATCATCTCACTGAATTGACCCCTTTATCATTATATAGTGACCTTATTTGTCTCTTCTTATAGTTTTCATCTTGAAATCTATTTTGTCTGATATAAGTGTAACTACTTCTGCTCTTTTTTGGTTTCCATTAGCATGGAATATCCTTTTCTATCCCTTTATTTCAGTCTATGTGTATCTTTATAGGTAAAGTGTGTTTTTTGTAGGCAACAGATCACTAGGTCTTGTTTCTTATCCATTCAGCAACTCCATGTCTTTTGATTGGAGAGTTTAGTCCATTTACATTCAATGTTATTATTGATAAGTAAAGACTTACTCCTGATATTTTATTATTTTGTTATTTGTTTTCTGATTGTTTTGTGGCTCTTTCTTTCTTTCTTTCTTTCTTTCTTTCTTTCTTTCTTTCTTTCTTTCTTTCTTCTTTCTTTCTTTCTCTCTCTCTTTCTTTTCTTTTCCTTTCTCTCTTTCTTTCTTTTCTTTTTTCTTTCCTTTTCTTTTTTTTCTTTTCTTTCCTCTTCCTTTGAGTGAAGGTGACTTTCTCTGGTAGTTAGATTTAATTTCTTGCTTTTTATTTTTTCTGTATCTGTTGTTTTTTTGTATTTGAAGTTGCCATGAGGCTTGCAAACACTATCTTAAAACCCATTTTTTAAATCTGATAAAAACATTATACTGTTTGCATAAACAAATAAGCAAAAAGGAAACTAATAAGAACTATACACCTTAACTTTGTTCCCCTACTTTTAAACTTTTCATTCTATTTACATCTTATTGTAGTGTCTGTGTCTTGAAAAGTTGTTGTATTATAGTTATTATTTTTGATTTACTCATCTTTTAGTGTTTCTACTTAAGATGAGTTTAAACACCACAGTTACAGTGTTATAATATTCTGTGTTTCTTCTATGTACTTACATTACCAGTGAATTTTGTACTTTTGGAAAAATTCTTCTTTTTCTTTTTGAGACAGAGTCTCACTCTGTCACACAGGGTGGAGTATAGTGGTGCAATCTCGGCTCCCTGCAAGTTCCGCCTCCTGGGTTCACGCCATTCTCCTGCCTCAGCCTCCCAAGTAGCTGGGACTACAGGCATCCACCACCACTCCCGGCTAATTTTTTGTATTTTTAGTAGAGACAGGGTTTCACTGTGTTAGCCAGCATGGTCTCGATCTCTTGACCTCATGATCCACCCTCCTCAGCCTCCCAGAGTGCTGGGATTACAGCTGTGAGCCACAACGCCCAGCCCAGAAAAATTCTTGTTGCTCGTTAATGTCCTTTTATTTCGGATTGAAGTATTCCCTTTAGCATTTCTTGTAGGACAGGTCTGGTGTTGGTTAAGTTCTTCAGCTTTTGTTTTTCTGAGAATGTCTTTATTTCTTCTTCACGTTTGAAGAATGTTTTCACCAGATATATTATTCTAGGGTAAACATGTCTTCCTTTAGCACTTTAAATATGTCATGCCACTTTCTGCTGTTTCATAAGGTTTTTGCTGAATAGTCTGCTACCAGTTGCACTGGAGCTTCATTGTTATGTCATTTGTTTCTTTTCTCTTGCTGCTTTTAGGGTCCTTTCCTTATCCTTAACCTTTGAGAATTTGATTATTAAATGGTATCTGGTAGTCATCTTTGAATTAAATCTGCTTGGTGTTCTATAACCTTCTTTTACTTGGATATTGATACCTTTCTCTAGAGAAATTCCCTGTTATTATCCCTTTGAATAAACTTTCTACCCTTATCTCTTTCTCTACTTCCTTTTAATAACTCTCAGATTTTACCTTTTGGGGCTATTTTCTGAATGTTGTAGATTTGCTTCATTCTTTTTTATTTCTTTTTGTCTCTTCTGACTGTGCATTTTCAAATAGCCTGTCTTCAAGCTCACTAATTGTTTCTTCTGCTTTATCAATTCTGCTGTTAAAAGACTCTGATGTGTTCTTCAGCATGTCAGTTGCAGTTTTCAACTCCAGAATTTCATCTTGATTCTTTTTAACTATTTCAATCTGCTTGTTAAATGTATCTGATAGAATTCTGAATTCCTTCTCTGTGTTATCCTGAATTCTTGGAAGTTCCTCAAAACAGCTATTTTGAATTCTCTGTTTGAAAGGTCACATATCTCTGTTTCTCCAGGACTGGTCCCTGTTGTCTTATTTAGTTTGTTTGGTGAAGTCATGTTTTCCTGGATGATGCTGATGCTTGTAGATGTTTATCAGTATCTGGGCATTGAAGAGTTAGGTATTTATCATATCATGGGCTTATTTGTAGCTGTCCTTCTTGGGGAAGCTTTCTAGATATTTGAAAGGACTTGAATGTTATGATCTAAGCTGTATCTGCGTTAGGGGGAACCCCAAGCCCAGTAACACTGTGGTATTTGCAGACTCATAGTGGTACTGCCTTGATAATCCTGGATAAGATCCAAAAGAATTCTCTGGATTATCAGGTAGAAATCTTCTTCTCTTCCCTTACGTTCTCCCATACAAACAGCATCTCTTTCTCTCTGTGCTGAGCCACCTGGAACTGGAGTGGGGGTGACACACATACCTCTGTGGCCACCACCACTGGGGCTGGGCTAGGTCAGACTTAAAGCCAGCACAGCACCAGGTCTCACCAAGGTCCACTGTAACCACTACCTGGCTACTGCCTATGTTCACTCAAGGCCCGAGGGCTGTACAATCAGCAAGTGGTGAAGACAGACAGACTTGTATCCTTCCCTTCATGGCAGTGAGTTGCCCCTTGCCCCTGAATCAGTCCATAGATGCCATCCAGGACTTAAGAAGAGTCTGGAGACTAGAGAAAAAAAACCCTAGACATCTACCTGGTTTCTCTTGTACTGCTGCTGAGCTGGTACTTAAGCCACAAGATGCAGTCCCTCCCATTCTTCCCTCCCCTTTCTATAGACAGAGGAGCCTCACCTCATGGCCACCAGCACCCAGGTCCATGAGGAATACAGGCAGGCTTCCACTGATGTTTCCTTAAGGGCCAAGATCTTTTCACTCAGCTTGTGGTGAACGTTGCCAAGCCTGCGACTCACCGTTCAGGGTGATGGGCTCCCCTCTGGCCCAGAGCAGGTCTAGAAATACCATCCAATAGTCAATGCCTAGAACTGGGGACCCCAAGACACTGCCTGTTGCTCTACCCTGCTGTGACTGAGCTGGTACCTAAGGTGCAAGACAAATGCCCTTTTACTTTTCTTAAGCAGATGGAATCTTTCCCCATAGCCACAACAGCTAGGGATGGGCTATGCTTCCCCCAAAGCATCTCAGAGTCTCACTTAAGGCCCACGTATTTGCCTTTTTTGTTCTTGGCTTATCTCACTTAGCATAATCTAATGTCCTTCAGGCTTATCCATGTTTCCTCTGTTGTCTGAAATGACAAAATTTTTTTCTTTTTAAAGGCTGAATAGTATCTCATTGTGTGTGTGTGTGTGTGTGTGTATGTGTGTGTATTACGATTTCTTTACCCATTCATCCATCAGTGGACACTTAATGTTGATTCCATGTCTTGGCTACTATGAATAATACTCAATAATACCCAGTAATACCCAAGCTCCTGTGGCCACCACACCTGGGGCTGAGTTAGGTTAGACTGGAAGCCAACACAGCACCTGGTCTCACCCAAAGTCCACTGTAACCACTACTTGGTTACTGCCTATGTTCACTCAAGGCCATAGGGCTGTAAAATAAGCAGGTTGTTATTAATAATAGCCAAGATATGGAATGAATATGGGAATGCAGATATCTCCTCAACATGCTGATTTTATTTCCTTTGCATTTATATCCAGAAGTGGGATTTCTAGGTCATATGATAATTCTTTTTTATTTTTATTTTTTTGAGAAACCTTTATACTATTTTCCATACTGGTTGTACTAATTTACATTCTCACTGAGTATAAAGGGTTCCTTTTTCTCCACATTCTTGTCACCATCTGTTATCTTCTGTCTCTTTGATAATAGCCATTATCAAATGAGTTTGAGGTGATATTTCATTTTGATTTAAATTTGCATTTCTCTAATGATTAATGATGTTGAATATTTTTTCATATACCTGCCAATTATTTGTCTTCTTTCGAGAAATGTCTGTTCAAGTCAGCTTAGAGCATTTCAGACAGAGAAAACTGATGTTGGATATGTATATATATACACACACACACATATGTATATATGTATGTGTACATATGAAGATATGTGTATATGTATACTTACAATTGTTATATCCTTTTGATAATTTGACCTTTTTATCAATTATCTTCTTTGTCTCTTGTGACAACTTTTAACTAAAATCTATTTTGTCTGATATTAATATAGACACCTCTGCTCTCTTTTGGTGATTGTTTGTATGGAATATTTTATCTCCATCTCTTTACATTCAGACTATATGTTTCCTTAATGCTAAAGTGAGTCTCTTATAGGAAGAATATAGTTGAATTTTGCTTTTAAAAATCTATTTAGACATTATATTTTTTTTGATTGGAGAATTTAATCCATTTACATTTAAAGTAATTACTGATAGGTAAGGACTTACTATGGTTATTTTTAAAATTGTTTTCTGACTGTTTTGTAGTTCTTTTGTTTCATGCCTCCTCTCTTGCTGCCCTCCTTTTAGAGTTGATAGATTTTTTGTGTGGTGTCCTTTGATTTCTTTCTCTTTATCTTTTGCGTATCTACTACAGGATTTTTTACGGTTAACACAAGGCTTACATAAAACATCATGTAGTTATAACAATCTGTTTTAAGCTGATAACATCTTAACTTTGACCACATACAAAACTTTATGCTTTATTCATCTCCCCACATTTTGTGTTACTGATATCACAATGTATCTCTTTTATATGGTGTGTACCCATTACCACATTATTTGATGACCACAATTTTTAATACTTTAATCTTTTAGCTTTTATGTTAGACTTAAAAAAGTGATTTATGCATCACTCTTACAGTATTAGAGTAATCTAAACTCCACTGTATTCTTATTTTTACAGTGAGTTTTATATTTTCAAATGATTTCATGTTTCTAGTTACCACCCTTTTGTTTCACTTTAAAGAACTTGCTTTAACATTTCTTGTAAGGCAGCTCTACTAATGATGAACTCTCACAGCTTTTGTTTGTCTGGAAACATCCTTATCTCTCTTCATTTCTGAAGACTTGCTGAGTATAGTATTCTTTGGTAACAGTTGTTTTCTTTCAGTACTTTGTATATATCATTCCACTCTATCCTGGCCTGCAAGGTTTCTGCTGAGAAATCTGTTGGTGATTTTATTAAGATTCCCTTGTATGTGACAATTTTTCTTTCTTTTGTTGTTTCTCAATTTTTCTCTTTGCCTTTGACTTCTGAGAATTTGATTATGTTTCAGTGAAGATCTCTTTATATTTAATTTATTTTGGGTTTTTGGACTTCAAGATTCTAGATATTTATTTCCCTCTTCAGTTTGGGAAATTTCCTTTTTTTTTTTTTTTTTTTTTTTATAATAAGCTCTCTTCCCCTCTCTCTTTCTGTGCTCTTTGTGAGAATTCTATAAAGTGTATATTGGTTCACTTGATGGTGTTTCATAATTTTTGTAGGCTTTATTTATTCTTTTTCATTTTTATTTCTTTTTGTTTATCTGACTAGGTAATTTAAAATGACCTGTTTTAATCTCACTGATTTTTTTTCCTGCTGCTTGATGGAGTTTGCTGTTGAAGCTGTCTATGGAATTTTCCTGTTAAGGTACTGTATGCTTCAGCACCAGAATTTTTGTTTGGTTCACTTTTATGGTTTCTATCTGTTGAACTTCAAATTTTGTTGAGGTAGTGCTTTTATGATTATATTTAGTTGTCTGTGCTTTCTTGTAGCTCACTGAACTTCAAGACAATTATTTTGAATTCTGTGTCAAGCAGTCATATATCTCCTTATAGGGTTAGTTGCTAGTGCTTTATCTTGTTCATTTGGTGGTGTCATGTTTCACAGATAATTTTTTACTCTTCTGGCCATGTGCTTATGATTGTACATTCAAAGCAGTAGGCACCTATTCCAGGTTTTACAGATTGGCTTTGGCAGGGAAAACCCTCCAGTCTGAGTTGAGTTCTGAGATTCTGAGTTGACCATTTTGTAAGTCCCAGTGGTGGGTTTGCTGCTAGAGTCCTAGGGCAGGCTGGCCTGGTGTCTGGGTCAGAATGTGGGCAGATCTGGTACCTGGGTCAACAGAGACCTGCTTAAAGCTGAGTCTATGGGGGTTGGGCCTGGATCCTGGGTCCATAAGAGCCAGTCTGGTGCTGATATGGGCCTTGAGCCTGACTCATCAGGGGATGGCCTTTTGTTGGAATAGGCTTGCCACCTGGGTTCATGGAGATAGTCCTGGAACTTGAGTCTTTCAGGGATAACTTGGTACTGTGGTGGGCCTAGAAAGTGAGTCTGCAGGGGTGAACCTGGTTTCTGGGTCTACAGTTGCTGGTCTAGTGCCTGGGGCCACTGGGGCCAGCCTGGAGTCTGGGGCTACAGGGGCTGACCTGGAGTCTGGGGTTATGGCAGCTGGCCTAGAGCCTGGGGTGGCTGAACCAGCCAGATGTCTGAGGCTTCATGGGCCAGCCTGGAACTGACATCTGCAGGTGTTGCTCTGGCATTGAGGAGGTCCTGGAAGGTGGGTCCTTGGGTGTCATTATGGGGCCTGGATCCTGGGGCCATGGGGCTGGCCTGACAGTAGGGTAGGCCTGGAGGTATGATCCATGGGTGCTGACTTAGAGTCTGGGGCTGTGAAGGCTGGCCTAGTGCTGAATTTCATTGAAGCAGGCCTGATGCTGGAGTTTGTGGCAAAGCCAGGTGCTTATTTCACTTTCCCTCCTACATGTGGAGGTTATCTCTCCATGTTGTGCTGTCCAGGCTTAAGGGAGGGGTGACTCAGATAATGTGAAGGTATCCTTCCTACCCTCTTCAATGTGTCATTTCTTATTTCTGTGCTACTTCCAGTTGCTGTTATCTCTCACCTGAGTTTCCTTACCTGTTATGAAATTATTTTTGTGCAAGGATAAATTGTTCAAATTGATGTTCCTCCAAGGGGATGAGTGCTGGAAAGTCCTATTCTGTCATCTTGCTGATGTCACTCTCCCTGTATATTTTAGTTTCTTCATTTTTTGAATCACTTCTTGTTCCAAATAATATGTCTGTCTGCTCATAGATTATACATGATTAATAATATTTAAAGAAAGCAATTAATTTGATGGTGTTAAAATTTTATTTATTGAAGAAGTATATTTTGGCCATGGAAACTTTGAGGAACATTTGCTGGTGTTTGGGGGGAAAGAGATTATTCATTCATTCATAGTGCAGTGCATGGCATATAAGAGGTACTTATTAAAGAGTGCCTTTTAAGCTATTAATAATGTTGTTAATATAGTAGCATATTAATAGTAATAATCACACTGGGCTAGTATATGAAGAATGTGAGCTGTAAGAAAGTCATCACTGGGTTCATGTTGTAGCAGTTAGAAACTGTCTCTGACTAAGGTACTAAATTTCTCCAGATCCGAATTGTGTCATCTGTAGGAAAAGAAGATTAAACCTATCTTGCCAGTGTGAATGAGAATTAAAATGATACGCCATGGTTCAAAGGCATGCAGTAGGCATTCAACATATATGCATATTAAACACATATTTTTCTACTTTTCTTAAAATCCCATTAATTTTTTTAGTTAAGTCTTTTTGATTTCTCCATACAGAAAAATTCATCTGCAAGGAGGGACAATTTTAGCTTTGCTTTATTAATAGTTAAACATTTTTTTCCTTATCCTATTGTGGTTACTAGAACTTGTAGAACAATAATAAACTATAATAATGTCAGTCTACTTTTTCTACTGTTTTGTCTCACTGGGAATGATTTTATTATATTTTAATAAGTATGATTTTGTTGTCAAACTCTAGTAGCATTATCATAGTCAACATTTTTTCCTATGTTTACTTTAATAAGGTTTGTTTATCTTTTTGTTTCCTAATCAGGAATGTATATTGACTCTCATTATCTGTTTTTTTCATCAGTTTCCAAAATAGTCTTCTTTTTTTTTTTGGTCTTTCTTTTTCTTTTTTTCCCTATTAAGCTGAATAATTGAGACTGCTAATGCATAACCATCCTTTAATTACTGGTGGCAACTGTACCTGTTGTATTTATTAATAATAAACATAAAATGTTATTCTCCTTATCGTCTAGCCACTGGTCTTATAGAAGTCCATCTGTCTTCTCTCTCTGATGTCTGCATCTCATGTTCTTTTGCACAGTGCTTTTAGGGGGAGGGAGAAAATGGCAAGGATGCTCACTTGCAAGTGCACATGGAGGGAGACTGCCACAAGACTAGCTGGGCATTTGGAGAGATAAACCCACAAGTTCCTGGTCCCTGTTGTTGGGAGATTTGGAGGACTCTGGGAGTCTGTTCTCTTATGCCATTCTGTCCCCTGCAAATTGCTGCTGCAGCAGCCTCTGACCAGCTGCCAGGCACCTGACTTCGTGTCCCTCTGACCACAGAGGACCAAAGCCATGTCTGCCCAAGACTGTTTCCATAGAAATGCAAATACATAGCAAGAGCTTCCTCTTTGGACCACCTTATTCTTCTCTTCCCTTTTTGTTTCTAAATGTTTTATGACAGTAGCTTGGATTTCACAACAGGGAGATGTGTCACACAGTCATGCAGTTCCCTATAAATAGATAGTTTTTCTATTCTCTCTATTATTTTTTGAAAATGCAAAAAATAATGACAGATAAACTTCTGGGTCTTCATAAAGAGGTAATGTGCATTTCTACAGGGGTAAGGAGGAAAAATAGGAGCTAAACCTAGTGAGGTCTATGCCGATGGGTCTGGCTTCAGGTTGGTCATATAGAAGGGGAGCTCTTATGGAAGGAGATGGCCTCAGTCTTGCATCAGACTCCAGAGGCAATTAAGAGCCCAGTCTTCTGACTCTTAGTATCGGGTATAAGATTTTTGTCCCTTGGAAGAGAGGCACACCTGTTTCCACTCTCTAACCTGCCTCCACCAGTTTCAAAGATGGTCAGTTCAAAATAGGTATAATCTTCAGGGAGAGGGGAAAACCTACTTTTAAGCTTCACAATGTGTTGATTTTTAGTTGAATTGTTCATATTCAACTTTCTGGAAGACCAAGGTTGGGCAGGGTAGGATATAAGCAATGAAAAACTAAAGACAGGAAGTGTGTTTTGGGTTTGACTGTCCAGAAACAGATTCTGAGATGAGGATTCATTTGCAGGTAACTTATGAAAGGAAAGCTGGTAAGGAAGGTGAAAATCAGACTGTGAAGAGTTGGAAGCCAAGCAAGGGCATGATCTCAGGCACAGACCTGTGGAAGTTGACTTCAGCCTGATCCCACAGGGAAACTGGAGTGTAAGTTAAACCTCAGAAGTGTTCTGACCTGAAGTAAGGGAGTTGAGTTTCCATAAAAATTTGCTCAAATCTCAATAGTTAAATGTTTCCAGCAGAACATAATTTCCTAGGAACTTCTGGATTTTTGTAAATGTGGTCAGAGTAGCACAAGGCTCAAGTAGCACAAAGGTGGTCCCCTAAAAAAATAATAGGCTCCAAGGGACACACAAAAAATAAGAAAGGGATCTGCATGAAGCTGAGTGGGCTACTAAAATGGTCCCTCCATGAAGGGATTAGTCCTGCAATGGACTCAGGTTAAGTCAGATTCCAAAGTCTCATTCAGGTCCATGAAATCAGTACTTTGGGGAGTGGAGCCGACTATGAAATCAGTATTTCTCAGGGTTGAATCCCCAAAACCTGCACGTTTGTTCAGCTCTGGGTGATTCTAATGCCTTCTAATGGTGGAGGACCACCGTTCTAAGTGTTGCAATGGGTTGAGGATTAGACCACTGGAAACAGAAAGCTGGGGGCAAAGGTGATCAGAAGGATAGCTCTTGAAGTAGGAAGAGACAGTAGTATGTGAGGCTGCAAATAATACAGGCTGTGCAGCCACAACCTCTTCCATTCCTATCCTGGCCCTGTGATTCCGTGATGTGGGGAACTCCACCTGACTTCTTAGAGGCTTAGTTTCTGTATTTATATGAATCATAGGGTCATATACTTAATTCTTAGGTCATACACTTAATTCATGAAGCTCTGAAGAGTTCACTTGTTCACTTATACATTTGACAGATATTTATTGAGCACCTATGTATTTCACCAGCAATTTTCTTGGGTCCTGAGGTCATAGGGATGAGGATGAATAAGGCAGATAGGATTCCTGCCTACTTGGAGCTCAGGTGCTAGGCTGTCACATGCTCTGTGAAATAAAATTCCCACTTTCTTCTCAGACTCTCTTAACAGTCTCTCTCCATCCCCACCTGTGGCCTTTCCACATTCCTGATTTCCTCCGGGTCTGTAGGGCATAAGGACACAGACAAAATGGTCAGAGATGTTACACTAAGTTTTTTGAAAAATGCTGCTATAGAAAACCTACTGCTATAAAAAATAGAATAACGTAAGACAGAGAGAATTGTCTCAGAATGAAGAAGGTGTTTGGAGAGTCT
Source organism: Colobus angolensis palliatus (assembly GCF_000951035.1). NCBI lineage: Eukaryota > Metazoa > Chordata > Mammalia > Primates > Cercopithecidae > Colobus > Colobus angolensis. The sequence continues at coordinate 13,454,437 of NW_012121820.1, forward strand.
GATTACAGGCAAAAAGTTAAAGGTGCTAAGAAGTCTGGTATCTAAAAAAAAAAAAAAAAAAAATAGAAATTGCCCAGGTTTGTCAAAAGATATTTTATATTACAGTGGAAAAGACCTTGAAATAAAAGTAATTCATTCATTCTTAATTTTTGATTTTTAACCCAGTTGTCAACTTCCTTGTCCCTTGGGATTGGGATAAGATGGTCTCAAATATCCATTTCTGTGACCTTTCTCCAGGATCTCCCTGAGTTTTCATAATTTTTCTTACTCATGGCCTCCTGATCTCTAATATGCAATCTTTGTTTTGAGCCACACTGATTTAGATGTCAGATATAGCTTCTTCACATCTTTCTAGCAAACAAAATCAACTGACGTACAAACCAAAACAACCACAAGGAAAACACAGCCATGTGCTTCAATCAAACTCAGAGTGGAGGAAGGGTTTCCATCACAGGAACAAACTAATCTAAAGGGATAAAAAGATACCCATTTTCCAAATGATTGGCGCACATTGCACAGCTTCACTAGCTGTGGATCCACTAGGCTTTCTCTTCTTTCCTCCTTCTATACTTTTCCTTCTCCCTCTTTCTTCTCTAGTTTGTCTTCTTCCCTCCTCAGTGTTGTGGGAGGGAAGTCAGTACATTTTTCTTTTATCCCGAGAAAGACAATCCCCCTACCTTAAGGAGTGTCTGGACCTAAGAGGGACTTATCATGGTTTTCTCATGCAAAGATAACCCTTCCCTCAGGGGAGTTTTGACTTCAACTGGCTGGATAATGCAGTTGTTTCCATCTCATTGTGATCCTTTGAGTACAGTCGACACTAATGGATCCCCTTGTTATGGTTTACATTCCCACCCCTAAAGACTACTTTGGAATTTGCTTGATCTCTTGGGACAGGTTTTCTTGTTATCAAATGCAACCTTTCCCAATTCTGGGGCATTTCTGGAACATAAAGACACATGTGCATGGGTATTTTGCATACCCTCAAGAACCAGATGAGTAAGCAAATTGCTCCTCAGTTTTTTTAATGTGGGCCACTTACTAGGATTCATTTCTATGAGGATGATAGCCTAGCTCCTAGCATAACCTCCTCTCCATAAGTTTACTTGATTCTTCACCCATTTCTTAACAAAATGAATTGCTCCATTTTCAGGGCTTCTAGAATTTTAGATACTTCTCCAGAGTACCATGTTCTGCCTGGCTTGTTGTTTAATTCGGGTGGAGAGTTTCTTGAGATACTCTATTTTGTCTTCTTTTCTTTTTTTGTTATTCTAGGAAACCAGGATGATTGACAAGGTAATTTTAGCCTCTCTTCCTGCTGAAAGGACAACCAAGTCCACACTCTTGGAGGTGCAAGCTCCCCATTATTCTGGGGAAAACTGGAAATGGAGGGTTATTGAGACTAGTTTGATAGAAAGTAACTCCTTTTGGAACCAAGTTCCAGGAGTTGTGACTTTTTGTAGCTGCAGAGCTGAAAGATGGTATGACCTCTGTTGGGAGTAGCAGGTGCCTACGTGCTTAGTGGACAGCTGCTAGTTTAGCCTGTTCAGTATCTACTGCTTCTGCTTCTGGGAACAGAATTTCTCCCCTAATTCTATGGAGAACCACTTCTCCCCTATTTTAAGTCAATGAATTTTTTCCAGGGGTTGACTCTACTGTCACTTCCAAGGCTAGGTATGTGACCATGTGGCCAATCAGAGTGTATTTCATACTTCTTGCCTCAGTTCAGGGATCGGTGTGGGACTGAAGCCTGACTAATGAGGCTCAGTTTCTCACACTGAGAAAATTCTACTCATCTTTTAAGACCAGGAACTTTAGCTGCTCCCCACTTTCTGCTCTCTCAGAGCTACCCCATCACAGAACTCATCACGTGGGATTGTGGCTCTCCTTTTTTATCTGCCGTCCTCTGGGGCTGTGAAGTGTAGGGGCAAAGACTGTTTTCAACTCATTGCCAGCACATAATGGGGAAATTGGCTCATGGTAGGTACTCAGTCAATCTTTATCAAATGCGGAGGGTGTTGAGGGAGGAGGGTTCAATCTTGGCAGCTGGGAAGGTCAGATTGAGTAAGGACAGGGCTGAGGGCTCTGGATTTTGGCAAGATCATGCTTCAGATCTGATCTCCAAAGAGCCTTATTAAGAAAACAGCAAAACTGAGAATTGCAGTGATGTCTCCAGCAGACCTCCCAGTCCCCATTAATGACTCCTATAATAGCTTTTCATTGCCTCCTCGTTCCTTAAGAAAGTCTCACATTGTCATCCAGGCCTGTTAAATGTTCTGTGGGCCCATTATCAAAATAGCATTTTCAGCTTCACTGAACACATGTAGGAAATGTTGTCGTGTTTAAAGAAAAAAAAACAAAACACAACTCTGAGAATAAGCACAGATTGTATTGGAGTAATTATCTCCTTTCCAACAGCCTTTTGGAAAAAGAGGATATTTCTAATTTTTGGAAAGCCAAGCAGTACATCTAAAAGAGTAAGTTGTCACTGATTAGATTAGTAACTCAACAATTGAAACCTGACATCAAATTAATTTCTCCCCCTCCACCTCCCACCTGCCTCTCCGCCAGCCCTTTCTTCCTCGTAATAAAGACAAATTGCACACAGATTTCTGATGGATGCCTGGTGTGAGGGTCATTTTCTGACTGCGTTTCTGTGGGAGTACAAAGCAGGTCTGTAAATTTAAGTGGAGGATGGCTCCCACACTTATGATGGTGACACTGGGCTTCAGACCAGAATCACCCTGGGTCAAAGGCTTGGCTCAGAGTCACGCATGTGCTGCCTGCAGATAGGGGAGCTCAGGGACTGAACATGCACAGCAGAAGAATCAAGGTCTTAGGTTGTCATCAGCCGTTTTATGACCACTGTCTCCAGCTCTCAAAGTGATGCTTTAACAGTGTCTCTGCAGTCCAGAGGAGCTGAAGTGCAGGCCTAGCTCTGCCATTTAGCAGCAGCACAGACTCCATATTGTGCTTTTCAAGCCTGAATGTCCTCACCTGTTAGAACCTGAATGGCAACTCCAGCCTCATAGCTTAGTAGGAAAGAGCAAAGTCATTGATGAATGTGAACATGTGTGGTGGATGATCAGGAAGGGCCACCTTCTTTTCAGGCCAATATTTGCCCTTCTCCCTATCCTTCCATTTCATCTGAAGTGGAAGACCCTGTCTGGATGGCTCCAGATCTCCAGGTCACAGAGGAAGCTGGGACACATCACAGAATGAAAAGCAGTTAAGTACACAGAGGAGGGCATGAGCAGCTCATCTTTGTGGAGCCCAGGAAGGCTCCTTGGAGAAAGTGGCAAGTAAGCTGCACCAGGGAGGAAGGGTAAACATTTCCTAGATGATAAAGGAGGAGAGGGCTCCTGGGCAGAGAGCTCAAGTGGCCTTTCAAGAGCACATAAGGAGAAGACAGTTGCCCTCAGTCCCCAAGGTGGATCATGCTTGTGGGTTAGTCGTTCTCAGACTTCATGGATCTCAAGGACTTGTGAATCGTCCAGTGAGTTTGTTGAAAATGTAGCTTCCTGAATCATTAGGAATACGAATCGAAACTACAATGAGATATCACCTCGCACCTGTTCGAGTGGCCTTTATCAAAAAGACAAGAGGTAACAAGTTTTAACAAGCATGTGGAGAAAAGACAGTCCTTGTATACTGTTGGTGGGAATGTAGATTGGTAGAGCTGTCATGGAAAACAATATGGAGGTTCCTAAAAGAATCATATAACCCAGCAATCCATCTTGTAGGTATACACCCAAATAAAATACATAAAATCAGCACCTTGTAAAGATACCTGTGCCCCCATGTTCGCTGAAGCATTATTCACAATAGCTAAGATAGGGAAACAGCGTAAGTGCCCATCAATGGATGAATGTATAAAGACACTATGAATATATATAAAAATATATATACCCCAAATACACAGAAATATTATTCAGCTATTAAAAAGGAAATTGTGCCATTTGCAACAACGTGGATGAAACTAGAGGACATTGTGCTTAAGTGAAATAAGCCAGATAAAGAAAGAAAAATATTACGTGATCTTACTTATATGTGGAATCTTAAAACAGCAACATCAACAACAATAAAACACTCAAATAGAAACAGAGAGCAGATCAGTGGCTGCTAAGGGCTGGGGGTGGTGTGGAATATGGAGATGGTGGTCACAGAGTAGAGTTTAATTATGCAGGCTAAGTAAGTCTAGAGATACAATGTATAGCAGAAGGACACTATAGTTAATATGATATTATAGACTGGACATTTCCTAGGAGAGTAGATTTTAGGTTTTTAAAAAATAGCTGTGCAGGATGATGGATATGGTGAGTCACTGGACTGTAGAAATCATTTCACTCTGTATATGTATTTCAAATATTATGTTGTACACCTTAAATATATATCATCAGAAAGCATCCTGGAGCAGGGCCCAGGAATCTTTGTTTCTGCCAGCTCCTGGGTGACACTGTACAGGTGATCCAGAGGAAGAAAAGAGACACAGGGATACAGGTGATGGGAGTGAGTACAGGGAAAGGGCTCAAACATTGTCCTCTCCCAGGTAGGGAAGCAGAGTCTGGGGTCTTAGGGTCTTACTAGACCATGGGCCCTGCATTAGCAGACGTGAGGAGCAAATGAGAACACCAGGGTGATTATTACAACTTTGTTAGGAGTCACCATGGGCTGGATAGAAGGGGCAGGTTCAGTTACAAGGGTTTCATTTAAAAGACACATGCTGGAGAGAATAGGGAAGGTCGGAGTGGGAGGTACAAGGAGCAATCACCAGGAGAAACTTCTCTCTTGAAACCTCCATCCAGGGTGGACTGGAGCTGGTGAGGCTGAAGGCAGGGAGGCCAGAGAGGGACTGTGACACTAGCCCAGGTAAAAGACACTGAACCCTGAGCTAGGGCACAGGGCAAAGGCAAGGGGAGAAAGAATCAGACGGGAAATGTCTTGAAGATGGAGAGGACAGCACTTAGTGATGGCATTGGAGGCCTCTGAGGGAGGCCTTCCCCGGAACTCAGCTTCTCTTCAGTGTAGCCTGGGAGGTCTTTGGTGGGATGAGATGGACACTAAAGTCACAGCTTGGGATATAGAAGAAAAAGTCTTCTGGAGAGGAGAATGAGCCTGCTCTCTCACTTGTAGCCAAGGTTGAGAAGTGAATCCTCAGACTCTGAACACTGCAGCCCCCTGCAGCTGTGAGGCTGGGGCTCAGGTTTACGGCCTCATCCCCACAAGAGAGCCGCTCCAGCACAGACCCAACTTCTCCTTCAAAGGCCAACACACAGGCAAAGCACAATTCTGTTGCTTCTTGACCATATAATCTAGAACAAGTTGCTATCTATCTCTGAGCAACAGTTTCCCATCTGTTAGGTGGTTATCACATTGGGACTATGGATTAGGTGGCTGTTTCATGAGGCTGCTGGAGTGAAAGCATTGCCTGTGCTGGTGAAAGTGGGAATCATTACATTTCTTCCAGGGCAAGTTTCTCTAGGTCCTGGGAAGCTAGAGCCTCTTTAATTCACAGGGGTGGACTCTTCTATTGACCAGCAAGGTGATGATACTGCCTGTAGATGGGAAATACACTAACTGGGAGAATCCACTGCAAATTTCTGGTAATTTACAGCATGAGCAATGTTGAAGAAGCTTACAAGCTGAAAGAGCAGTGTTCTGTGTGTGTGTCTGCGCTGTTGTGTGGTGTGTGGTGTGTGTGAAGTCACAGTGAATAATAATTGGCCACTTTGGAGTGTTTTCCACCCTGGATGACAACCAAGGAGGTGGGGGCGGCCAGTCAATATCAGAGACGGCCCACAAACTTCTGCCACTGTCTCAGAGCGAGCACAAGCCCACACCCAGCCCTGCCAAGTCCCCTCATCAGCTGGCAATGATTACGAGTAACACCAAAGGGGTGAGCACTGTCAGAGACCAGGGAGAAGGGGAAATGTGAGCCAGACAGGGCTGCAGAGACTGCAGGGGCCTGGGCAGCCTCAGAAGCCTTATTAAGGATTTGGGTGTTTATTCCAAGCACAGTGGGAATTCATCGAAGTATTTTCAGCAAGGGGGTTATACAATTAGTTCTGTGTTTCATAAAGTTCACACAGGCTGCTGTGCAGAGAATGGCTTCAACCAGGTAATCCATGTTAAGGTCTTTGCTCTGGCCTGCGCTATAATAAGTGCTCAAGAAACATTATTCAGTTGCTGTTATTAATCTGACAGTTGCCAAGTGCCTGGTGGGGATGAATGGTAGTTCAGCAAAAGGACCTTGGGCACTTCCCTTCTCCAGCAAAGCACTGGGGTGGTTCCAGGCTCAATGTGCCAAGCTCAGCTGAACCTGGCAGGCTTCCATGTGTAGCTACGGACACTCAAAAGTGGGGCCCAGTCAGGCCTGTGATAGGAGCAAGTAGAAGCTTCCAGTGTGGAGTTCCAATGATTGTTCCTGAGCAGCGAGGATAGTAGTGTTGGCAGAAAGCCCCAGCAAGGAGAACTGTGCCCCATGGAGGGTGGAAGGGGATTCTTGCTTGTTGGATTTGTCCTAGGATCCCCAGTTCACAGCCCACCTGCCGATCTGGGCCACTTGACTGCCTATGCTGCTGAGTTCCCAGGGGGATCTTCTGGGTTCTCAGACCTGAAGAAGGACAGGGATACTACACAGGGACAAACTAGGCACTCCCAAGGCAGGAGCTCAGCCAGGAATATAGGCCTCTTGAGTTGATTAGAAACTCCAGAGGGGAAATGGATGTGATCCTGCATCGTGTCATCTCTGGAGTCTCTCTGATCTTCCTTCAGGAATATAAATACCAGGCAGCCTGTAACTGCAGCAGCCACCTAGTAGACTTTTTCCTACCCAAGGGCACTGCAGCAGGGGCCAGTAGGCCAGAATTCCAGCAGCAGTGCTGCAGGCCCCTGGCTATTCTCCTTTCTCTCCTCAATGCTGATGGATCCCATGTCTTATCCCTATAAAAGTTCTCTGTCCAACATGGCAGTCACCCACATGCCTATGAGCACTTGAAATATGGCTTAACTTGAAACATGCTGTACGTATGAAGCACACTCTGAATTTCAAAGACACAGCACAAAATAATGTTAATTACATCACTATTTGATTTTTGCATTGCTCGATATTTGGAATACAATGGGTTAAATAAAATATATTATTAAACTTGATGTGACCTGTTTATATTTGCAATTTTTTAAATGTGTCCACTAGGAAATTTAAACGTGCATGTTTAGCTGGCATTATATTTCTATTGGATAGAGTTTATCTAGCTTTAATTAGGTGAAAATGGTTCAATAGTACAAAGAAAAACACGATACTTTTAATTTCCTCTGAGGTATGAATAGATGAGAAGGACACAATAAATCTCAGTGACTGTAAGACGGTCACAGGAATATACAGAGCCTTGAGCAGATAGAGTGGAAATAAGTACAAGCCTTGGTGTCAGAGCATCATGGGTTCATAACCCAGCCCTGTTACTTCTTCTTGTGTGATTATAGACATGTCAGTTAGCCTCTCTGTGTCAGGTTAGGCTCCTTTGAGCAAAATGAAGGTAGGAATATACACCTCATAGAGTTGTCAGGAGGAGATTAAATGAAAGAACATACGTAAGTGTCCTAGATGGAGCTCTTGACACTCAAAGAGAAGGCATCAATATTCTTTAGTTTTTCCCAACAATATGTGAGAAGACCACCCCATCTGAAATTTCAGAACTGGGAGGTTTCTTCTGAAAACAAGGCTGATGGTCCTTCCGGTTCTTTAAATTCATTCATTCATGGATTCATTCATTCAATAACTATTCTTTGAGATGGTTAGAGAGGAAAATGAGGTGGGTGAGGTCCCTGCCATCACAGATAAGGATCACTCTTTTTTTTTTTTGAGATGGAGTCTCGCTCTGTCGCCCAGACTGGAGTGCAGTGGCCGGATCTCGACTTACTGCAAGCTCCGCCTCCCGGGTTCACGCCATTCTCCTGCCTCAGCCTCCCGAGTAGCTGGGACTACAGGCGCCCGCCACCTCGCCCGGCTAGTTTTTTTCTATTTTTTAGTAGAGATGGGGTTTCACCGTGTTAGCCAGGATGGTCTCGATCTCCTGACCTCGTGATCCGCCCCTCTCGGCCTCCCAAAGTGCTGGG
>NW_012121820.1:13462601-13508422 GCF_000951035.1 Colobus angolensis palliatus
TTTTTTCTATTTTTTAGTAGAGATGGGGTTTCACCGTGTTAGCCAGGATGGTCTCGATCTCCTGACCTCGTGATCCGCCCCTCTCGGCCTCCCAAAGTGCTGGGATTACAGGCTTGAGCCACCGCGCCTGGCCAAGGATCTCTCTTATAGCCCGGGGTGGTGTTTGTGTGTTTGAAGGGGCTAGAGGTGGCGGATGTGCTTTCTTGGCAAATGCCAGGAGATTTTTGTCCCTTTCTGGCAGATCTCTCAGCTCCTTTTTGAGCTCAGCCAGGCTCTCCCATCCTCAGTGGAAGCAGCCGAACCCCTCCCCACCCACTCACTGAGAACCAGTCCTCTTGTCCAGGTCTGTGATGCTCAGTGTTGTAATTTCCACAAAGCCAAGCTGAAGGCAGCCCGTTAGCGAGAGCTGCCTCCCTATCACACCTCATTCTGTCTCCAGCTCTTGAAAGCCACTTAATGCTGTGCTGGGCACTCCCCTGGGATTTCTGTCAATTCATGCTGATCCCCAAGGGATGAGGGCTCTTGTCTGGCGGTTCGCCATTCTGAGCTTCAGGGGAACACAAAGACAAGAGAAAGCAGATGATGAGGTTCTGTTAAAACGCACAGGGTATCTTGGCTTGGGGATTCTTTGAGCACAGACAGAAGTGTGACTGGGTGTGAATGTTCGAGTGGGGGCCACAAAGCCCACCCTCATCCTCATGATACTTCCTGTTGAATATGCTGCATGTACTATCTCCCTGAATTCCTTTAAAGCCCTTTTGGGTAGATCCCATACCATCCGTATGTCTCCTGTCACACTCAAAATCTCACATACAAACAGTGATAGAGGTTTGTTTTAAACTCAAGTCTGTGTTAGTCAAGAACCCTGTACCATAACTCTTATACCCTATACCCTACACGTAGGGGCAGAAGTTTGCTAAGAATATTCTCTTTCATTATCTGACTATTTCATTTGTCAAAGACACAGGCTTACAAGCTGAAGTGAAAGTTCGGGGGATAATATCTGAGTCCTTTTGTGCCCACTCAACCCACATCACTGTGGGTGAATTTCTTTCTTCTCTGCTCTTTGTTCATACTGGATGGATTGATCCACAGGGTGAGTCTCTCAGGTACAGGATATGTACACAACAGAGCTATTTGTGTTGCTTTGCAGCTTCAAACTATATAGGAAGAAGGAATGCCTTATAGAGTTCATTCTTGTTTAGTGTAGTTGTTGGGAGAATTAAATTTAAAAATATTTGGAGTTGGCTTATACCAGTGCACCAATTAATAACACAATCACTTTCAAAGAGATGATGTATCCAAAATGTTCTCACAGAATGCCCAGTTATAGAAGGTGCTCAGTAAATTCGCAGGAAGGATAGGCTGTTATCAGCTAGTGTCACCTTAGCAAGAAGGAGATCTGTAGTTCTTAATCTTGAGTGTATAGTAGAGTCAATGAGGGGCCTAGTGGAAATGTAGACTCTCTTTTTACTCCTTCCTTCCCATTCTGATTCAGAGAATCACGGGTGGGGCATTGGCCACTGCATTTTTAATAAGCCGTCTAAGAGATTCTGATATGGATGTTCCCTTTGGGTTATTCTTTGAAATTCCCTGGGCTGGGTTGGTGGATTATATGGCAGTTAGACCAGAGATTAGGAGACACAGGCTAAGTACCTTATACTGGGGTAGGTAAACAGTGTGAGGAGCATAATCCTGGATCATGGGATGGAAGCATAGAGGGTATTCCAAGAAATGGAGTGTGGGTAAAGGGAAGGTTGTTCTCAGGAGTGGGAAGAAGGCACTTCAAGGGGGAATTGGTGGTAGTAGAATGCCCACGCCTATGAGATTTCATGTTTTTCTACCTACGTGTCCCTGTGCCATGCATATACGATCTCACTGCTCTACTGAAATAAATTTTAAGGGTCAGTTCAGCTGTGACCTCTGCTAGCAATCCTGCTATCAGCCCCTAAGGTACTTTAGTTACTCCACATTTTCAGCACAAGATGATCTCTTTCATTTCTGTATCCTCAATGACCAAAATGGCGCTGGCATATAGAAGGACCTTAATCAGTGGTGGTGATTAAATGGCTTATCACTTTTCCAGAATAGCTGCCAGAAGCTTTGAGGAGTTAAGCTTTACCAAACTGATTTATTGATTGATTGATTTTTGGGTGCAAAGTTGCTTAGGGAATTCCACTCTTATTATGATTCCTTGATTTTGTAGATTTGGAATTGGGGGTCAACACATGGGCTCTGGGGCAAGGGCTGAAGTGCTCCCATCCAAGGGGAAATTTTGTGATCATAGGCCAACAGGGAAAGCAGAGAAAGAAAGAATGGGAAAACTAGCCAGTGAGAAGAAACGAAAAAGGACGAAAGAAAAAGATAGGAAGAAAGATCAAAGGGGAATGGGAGAGTGGGGAGGAGAGAGAAGGTGTTGATACCATTTTTCTTTATTCTGTGTCTAAAGCTTTATTTTCATAACATAATGAGAGCAGCCACTGCTCATAAAAATAAGTGGATTAAGACCCAGAATGTTGGTTTATTTTTCTGATGCTGAACCTTCCATTAAGGGCCAGAATCAGAATTTGAATTCAACTCTTTTGACTCCATGACTGGTTCTCTGTCCCCCACACCATGGAAAGCAAACTGAGTAGCATATTTTGTTAGTTGCGAATTTCTCATGTAGCCACGTCATTCATCACCAGTCAATCACAACATCTTTGTTTGTTTGTTTGTTTTTGCCATTGAATCTAAGTAGGACCTTAGACCCTTTCTCAACACCATGATCCTGGAACATACACATTCCCATGAGATTTAGCATTTAAGATCAGACCTGCTTGTTACTCTGTCCAAGACTGGCCTGTTCCAGGGCTCTAGGGAATTTACTTTCAGTGGTTATTTCAATTGAAAACCCTGGGACTCTGACTGTACTTACTAGGGGATTAAAGAAAAAACAACAACTATAGTGTTGAACAGTGTCTGATTCTGTAAATCCTGTTATGAGGAAAAAGGAGGTAAGCTATGTTGGTAGGGGGAACGGTCAATGATAATAATAAAACATAAATAATAGTACTCTCTATTATTTATTGAATGCTTACTATGAGCCAAAGACTTAAGTAGGTTCAAACATGAATTCATTTGTACCTTATAATAACTTTATGAGGTTTACAGATGAGGAAAGTGAATATAGAGAGGGTCACCTTGCCCCAGGTCATACACCTGGAAAAGATAGTGCCAGAATTCTAAACCAGGTTCCAGAGCTGAAGTCTTCAGCAGAAAACCATGCTATATACAGGTTTTGAAGGAATTAGCATTTTTAGCTACCTCAGACATGCTTAAGGCAGTTCCTGGTGGTCATTTCCCCTCCACCTCCACCCATAACAGGTCAGAGATTTATGGGATGGGTTGGAGGTCCCAATCCGGGCACCCGATGGCTTATTCAGAAGTTAGTCAATATTTCGTTTCAGCTCTGGCCACTCCCTGCCCTGCTGTCATGGCTAAGAAGCCTCATAACTGGGCTCTGTGGAGATGAAGTTGGCACATGCAGGAAATGAGTTGGCAGTGGATCTCCGGGGACCCCAGGATGGGTGATTTTAGGTTTCTGCAATCCCTTCCTTCTGATTCCACTGTAGGGTGAAGGGAAAATGAATTGGCATTGAGTGTCTCCCTCCAGGGCCCGTGCAGGGCAGTTTCTTCTTAAGTGGAGTCTCACATCAGCTCTGTGGAGTGGTCTGGACAATATCCTCAGCCTTAATGTGAGCAAGTTGAGGTGTAAGGAGACAGCAAAGATGCAAACTTATTTTTGTTTGACTCATATTGAGTCTCTAAAAGGATAACGTGGGCCTTAGCATCAATGACGAAAAACCAATGGGGAATCAATCAACAGAGACTATGAAGGCCAATGTGTTTCATGAAATAATTTTGGGGCTCAGGGCCAATTTTGGAGGGAACTTTCTGGGACCTCTGTTTCTTCACTTTTCCTGTTGACTTGTAGCAAGGGTTAAATGCCATTGCATGTACATAAAACTTTGCATAAAACCTCTCTTCCACTTTCTGCCATAATCAGGTCTATTATGAAATCACAAAATCTTTATTTGTCTAGTAATATAGTTTTTCACAAAGATATATTTGGGTCAGAAACTTGGTTGGCATGGCTGCCAATATAGGAGAACATAAATATATTTATAAGCCCTTACATTTTGTTCATGAAGAAGGTAGCTTTCTATAATACAATGAAGGCTTGAGAGTTAATTTTTACTTGTCTTGGATGATTTCCTACATTGCCTAAAATAGAGCAGGTCTTCTGGCTGGAGCACACATGATTCTGGATAAGCAATTAACCTCTTTCCACAGGGCTCATTATAGACCCTTGATACCCAAGCTGTGGTAAGGAAACCAACATCAGCATCATCATGTAGGACCCTGTTAGAAATGTAGACTCTCAAATCCCCTCCAGAACCTACTGAATCAGACTCTGCATTTTAACAAGATCCCCAGGTGATCTGATGCACATTATAGTTTGGGACATGTTGGGGCAGACAACTTTTTCTGAATCCTTAGTGTCGAGTGAATGTTTTTTATTTAAAATTAGAAGATAGGCCTATCAGGAAACCACCTGCCAGTACAACATTACAGAGATTAGGGACTGATCACACTGACTGACAAAGGTTTGAGGGGCAGAGGAACCTCCAACTTCCATTGCTGTGACTTTCAATCTATTTTTATTTGCTATATTAGAAACTTGGTCAGATGTTTCTTGGGCAGAAGGGGGCCTTCTCTAAGATGGAAGAAAAATATCTTCACTCCAGGAATGTGGATTAGTCAGTTATTATCATCATCATCATCATCATCACTATTGGCACAGCAGTTCCTAACTTTGATGAAGGGGAATCAGTTTGGGCTCAGATTTTGAGTATTAAGTAGTGCCTTCCATGTGACCGAAAGGCCACAGAAGGAAAAGAAGATAATTGGCCTCTGATATGGGTGGAAGGCAGGCAGACTGGAGAAGAAGGGGCATCTAGAGGGCAGAGTCCAAATGACAGACCCAGAGTAGACAAGAGGTAGAGAGGGAGGTGTTTGTCTGGGGAGGTGCTGGGGGAGAAGGCTGACATGGAGACCTCTGGGGAAGAGGATGTTTTTGGTGGCAAGCAGTGGTATTGGGTTAGATTTCCAGTCTTCTGCGCTCTGGTTTTCATTATGAGTGGACACTTAGATCACCTACTCCCAGGGCCTTCACTCAAGAGGGAGTATGGCTGCCTTCTCCAGGTGCCCTCTCTAGCCAGCGGGAACAATGCCAAATCCATGCTGTGGGTTCTTCCTTCCACAGGACCACAACTTACAGCTCTACTGAGGGTAAAACTTTGTGCTCCCAAAAGATATGTTGAAATCTTAACCTATGGCATGTGTGAAAATGACTTAATTAGGAAATTGGGTCTTTGTAGATGGTCAAGTTCAGAGGACATCATACTGGACTAGAGCGAACCCTAACCTATGACTGGTATCCTTACAAGAAGAAGTGATTTGGACACAGAGATCTGCAGGGAGAAGAACATATGATGATGGAGACAGAGGTTGGAGTGATGTGGCTACAAACTAAGGAGTACCAAGGATTACTGCCACTATTAGAAACTAGGGAAATAATGGGTACAAAAATATAGTTAGAATAAATAAGATGTACTATCTGATAACACAACAGGGTGACTATAGACACTAATAAGTAAATTGTACATTGTAAAGTAAGTAAAAGAGTATAATCAAATTGTTTGTAACACAAAGGATAAATGTTTGGGGTGATGGATACTCCATTTCTCATGATGTGATTATTACGCATTGCATGCCTGTGCCAAAACATCTCATACACCCCGTAAATATATAGACCTACTGAATACCCACAAAAATTAGAAATAAAAATTAAAAAAAAAGAAGCTAGAAAAAGACAAGGAAGGATCTTTCTTGAGAACCTTGAGTGAAAGCATGGTCCTGCCCACACCTTGATTTTGGACTTCAGGGGACCTCTGAATACCTAGCGAATGGTGGCAAATGCCCGCATGTCTATATTGTGGGAGGGGGTGTTAAATGGAGGACCCTCCAGTGCTCAGAGCCATTACCCCGACAGGGTAGCTACACAGTTGGTTGGTGGTGATATGGGACCCTGACCACAAAGCAGATTTTTTTTTTTTAATTGAGATAACTTTTTGCTCTGTTGCCCAGGCTGGAGTGCAGTGGTTCAATCTCGGCTCACTGCAATCTCCACCTCCCGGGTTCAAGCGATTCTCCTGCCTCAGCCTCCTGAGTAGCTGGGACTACAGGTACACGCCACCACGCCTGGCTAATTTTTTTTGTATTTTAGTAGAGATAGGGTTTCACCGTGTTGGTCAGGATGGTCTTGATCTCCTGGCCTTATGATCCGCCCGCCTCGGCCTCCCAAAATGCTAGGATTACAGGCGTGAGTCACCATGCATGGCCCAAAGCAGATGTTTAATTTAACCAATTCTTGTGTTTGATCTCTCCATCTCATTATTTCATATATCTAATCTTGCACATATCTCACAAAGCTTATTGTGATTAGTTGTTATTTTAAAAGCTCAGTCTCTAACTTTCTCTAAGGCTTTGGTCATCTCTGTAACTGGTCAGAGGAAGGACCTTCTGGGGGCAAAAGTTGGTTTTTGATTTTCCAGCAATTTCCCCTATTCATGATTTTGCAATTGCAGAATGCAGCTTGCTGTACATTTGCATAAGCCACTTCATCCTTTTTCTTTCAGGCTCTGTAAGCTACCCAGCACCCTCCACACATGAGTCACACACAGCAGTGGCCCTTAGGGTTGAGGTGCCTTCTGCAGCTCCCACACCCTCGCTGTCAGTCCTCCCTTTCCTCCCTGGAGCTGTGCTTCATTTGCTGCTGGGCAAAACTCAGTCTTGCTGCAAATTCGGCGCCTGCCTGTGTGTGTGTAATTGGGTTGGATTTACATTAAGAGGGTTCCCTGTGGTGAAAACCACACTGCTATTTCCAATCTGAAGCTGCATAAAACATTCAATTTTCCAAGTATCCGTCAGCTGTTAGCACTGTGGAAAACGTAGTCTGCCTGGATGGATGGGAGGCTCCCACTCAGTCCTGTAAACCCTCCGATTATTTGTGCTAACAGAGGGGATAATATTATATGGTTGTGGATAATGAAGCGTTATTCATCTAAGCATCCACTCATTCATTCAAGGAACACATTTGAGAATCTGGTGTGTGCCAGGCACTGTTCTGAGTGTCTAATCAGATCACATCTCTCCTCAGTTAAAAGCCCTTCAAACTGACTTCTTGTTGCATAATCTAAACCAGGGGCCAGCAAACTTTTTTTTTGTAAAGGGCCAGATAGAACATAGTTTAGGTTTTGTGGGCCATGGGGTGTCTGTGGCAACTATTCAGCTCTGCCATGGTACCTTGAAAGCAGCCACAGACAATGTGTCTATGAATGCATGTGGCCATGTTCTAATAAAACACTATTTACAAAAACAGGCACTATTTATAAAAACAGAGAGCCACTGTTTGCTGGCACCTAATCTAAACACCTGATTTTGTCCTGCTGAGCTCTGTGACCTACCCCTTGTCTCATTTCTTGTGTTTACCAGACGTGGCTCTTCCTGCCATTGGCTTCCCTCTGATACAGAGACTTCTTTTCAGCTCAGAAACCCACCAAGCTCTTCCCTGCCTCAGGATCTTTGTGTGTGCTCTTCCCTCTGCCTGAAGAAATTCTTTTCTCCTGACTTTCAGGAAAGATGGTTCATCTTCATTCCTCATGTCACCCATTTGTCTTATGCAGTGGTCTCGATGAATGGAGCCTCTTTTGAAAGCTGGTCCTGCCTAAAGTGACTTCCTCCAGTTTCTCTCATCTCAGCCTGTTGGTTTCTGTCCTTGTAAGGATACGTTACAGACGTTAATTATCTTATAATTTACTCACATTTCGGCTTTGTTTTTTGTCTCCCACAAAGGAAGGTTTTAGGTCCTCAGGGAGTAGCTTCTTTTTTTTTTGTCCCATTCTCTCTCCTCAGTTGTATACCTTGGCACTGTATTTAGTGTGCAAGGGTCTCTCAATTTATTTAAAAAGCAAATATTTAAAACTTTTATTCAAATGTGATTTAATCAGTAACAGACAGCCCCCAACTTCAGGGAGCTTGCAGTCAGGTAAGGTGGTCAGACAGACAAAAAATTACAACAATGTGAAGAGGTGGCTCATGTCTGTAATCCCAGCACTTTGGGAGGCCGAGGCAGGCAAATCACTTGAGGTCAGGAGTTCAAGACTAGCCTGGCCAACATGGTGAAATCCTGTCTCTACTTAAAAAAAAAATGGCCTGGCATGGTGCCGTGCATCTGTAATCCCAGTTACTTGGGGGGGCTGAGGCAGGAGAATCACTTGAAGTCAGGAGGCAGAGGTTGCAGTGAGCCGAGATTGCACCACTGCACCCCAGCCTGGGTGACAGAGTGAGACTCCATCTAAAAAAAAAAAAAAAGAAAAAAAAATTGAGGAGGATTACGACAGCTGCCTGCCATAGAGAGAAGAAAAAATATTGAGCAAGAAGGCAGCCAGAGATGAGTAGCCTTACCACAGATGAAGGATAAAGTGAGGGTTCACAGGGACAGAGACAGAGGACTGTGAGGCAAGGCAGGTAGGCAAACAGTTGCAAGTTGTGCAGACAAATAAGAAGGGAGAAGATAACTAATACTTGGGGCGAACCTCATCCTAGGTGTCAAGTACTCTTTTAGGCAATTTGCATACTTTCCTTACAACATAAATAGCCTGATTGTTCCTATTGTACAGATGTAGAAACTGAGAATCCAAGACGGTAAGTGACCAGGCCGAGGACACACAGCTATTAAGTCAGGATTCACACCTAAGTCTTCTTTGGTCTATTTCATGTTATCTGAGATGAGGGGGTAAGGAACAAAATATTTATTAGCTTGCAGTTTCCTTTTCTTCAGGAAGATGTTTCCTTCTCTCCCAAGTCTGCCCTGGAGTTAATTATCTTCCTTTTCATGTTTCTAATAAGCTGTTGAAACCCCTGGGGTTGCTATTTGCCTCTTCCGGATACCCCTTTCTTGGGCCCGGAAAGGCAGACTGCCTGTTAACGTTGAACGAGAGAAAGGAAAGAGTCCTTGAGTGAGCATCTCATCAGTTGGATACCTGTGATTCCATTTCATCTTCACACTGCCATGTCCAGACAAAATCTGCTGTCTCATTTTACAGAGGAGTTCACTATGGCTCCATAGTAATAATTGCCCGCTGTCATCCGGCTACCAAGAGCTGAACTTCAGATCCCCTGCCCTGTGCCTCCCACCAAGCTGCCCGGCCTCACAGAAGATGCTCCACTCGGTGCCCTGAAAGCTGGCCCAGTTTCTAGCTGAGCGGGATGCAGGGCTCAGAGAGGGTGACAAGGGAGCTGGCTTCAGCTGGCCCTTCTGAGTGGTGCAGCTCCCTCCTAAGCTGAGACTCTGAGAGGGAAAATGAGAGAGCACCTGTCTAAGCAGGGACATCACATTGCCTGAGGAGAAGCTATTAGATATATGAGGAAATTCTTAGTCAATTCTACCGGAAAAAAAAAGTGCTTAGCTTTTTTTCTTCCCCCAACTGAGCGTTCATATAAACCTTATAGGCAATGGAGACGAGAGGACGCTGCCTCTGAAAGCCAGCCCGTCTCCTTCTCCCTAGGGGGATTGGGAATGATTTGATTCTGCCAGCTAACGTTGTTCAAGGCCGACTTCATCTCCCCCAGCACTCATCAGATCTGCTAATAGGCCCTTCAGAGCTCATAAAGAGATGACCAAATCTGGGGCTGGGGGGACTCCAGCTCATTTATCTTCCGCAGGCCGATCAGATCTGATTTTGTACATTGACGGCTTGATGCTCAAGTGTGGTCTGGCCCACTTCTCAGACACCTGCTCAGCGTGGCTGGGCTTGAGGACCCGCAGGAGGGGCTAAGGTCATCTGACCTGCAAGGGTCCCACTGTCCTGATGTGGCTGACAGATACTTACCTGCCAGCCATATCGATCTGTGGATGAGAAAATAAAAGCATTTAGGCTTGCAAGGGAAAGACGAAACCGACTAATGGGAGTGTCAGTTACCACTTTGGGTACTTCACATACTGCAGAAGCTGTGAGTGCAGGCATGTGTACATACACACAATCCCTTTGCCCCTTGTAGTGCCTCTGTCAATTATTTGGCAAACACATGCATGGAGAAGAATGTAAAGCAAACATGAAGTCACAGATGCACATGGATACTACCCCCTCCCACCACAGAAACACTTACCAAACCTGTTTTTGCATCTTTTAAAGAACTGGTGACATTCTGATACCTTATAGACATATTGCTTTCAGTTAAAAGTTGGGCTCATCTTTTTCATCAATATCTTTTGTTCATCTAATTAGAAGAGACAGTTTGCACAACAATTAACTAGGAGATTTTCATCAAAAAGATTTAACTCATATGTTTTTCAATTAAATGAAATGAAGGTGATGATAGTAATAATCACCAGAATCTGAGTGATTATGGTGTACCAGATGCACAGTAATTATTTATTCCTCAAAAAAACACTGTAGGGCAGACACCATTCCTGGCACCATTTCACAGATAGAGAAACTGAGGCTTAGAGAGTGTTCGAGTTGGCTATGGCTGTGTAACAAACAATCACACAACTTGATTGCATAAAACATCCATTTTAGAAAGCTCATGGATTTGGAGAATCAGGAACTTGGGAAGGGCATAGAAGGACAGTTTTCCCCTGGTATGATGTCTGGTGCCTTGGCTGGAATTGCATGAATGGCTGGGATAACCTGAACAGTTGGGTTGGAAACCATTTGTAAGACACTTCTTTACTCCTGTGCTTAATGTGTGGACTGGCATGGCTGAAGGACTAGCTCAGCTGGTGCTGCTGAAGCACATACCCATGACCACTCCAGCATGCTGGTCTCAGGCTAGTCACACTTCTTACAGGCCCAGGACTCCAAGTGTCGTAGTTTAGCTCTGTGTCCCCACCCAAATCTCATCTCGAATTGTAATCTCCACATGTCAAGGGAAAGATTCAGTGGGAGGTGATTGGATCACGGGGGTGGTCTTCCCCATGCTGTTATACTGTGTAAGTTCTCATGAGATCTGACAGTATTATAAGGCAGTTTTCCCTGCTCTCCCTCCATCTCTTTCATGCCATCTTGTGAAGAAAGCACCTGCTTCCCCTTTGCCTTCCATCATGATTGTAAGTTTCCTGAGGCCTCCCCAGCCATGCAAAACTGTGATTCAATTAAACCTCTTTTATTTATAAAGTACCCAGTCTCAGGTATTTCTTTATAGAAGTATGAAAATGGACTAATACATCAAGTGTGAGTGTTCCCAGGGAACCAGGCAGACGTTGCATGGCCTTTTGTAACTGAGCCTTGGAAGAAGTCACATAGTGTCCCATCTACTGAATTTGATTGGTTCAAGCAGTTACAAGTCCACTTAGACTTGAGGGAAGGGAATATAATCTCCACCTCTGAACAAGAGAAGAGGAAATTATTCGGAATTATGTTTTAAAACTGTATCAGAAGGGTTTAACTAACTTGCCACAATTTCAGAGCTAGAAAGAGACAGCACAGATCTGTAGCAAGATAATCTGACACCAGAGCCTACTCTCTTAGTGACTATGTGATACTTCAAGCAACACCTTGCTGGACATGTAGTGGATGCTAAATTTGTGTGAGTCAAATATGATCCCAGTTTAATGTATGTTGTTAGTCTGTATGCAGACAAAGAAATGGACAAGGAACATTCTTTAGGGAGTGGCTGAGAGGGTGTTGAGAATCTGGAAGCTGGCTGTGAGAGGAAAGTGTCAGGGGTTTTTGCTTTCAGGAGGTTTTTTATTACCAGAATTAAAGCTGAGATACCTTTAGATCATAGAGGAATTGAAGAGTTTTCTTTGTATCTAAGTCTTTTCCTTTACTCAGTAAAAATGCTTTTGCTCTTATAGCTGAAAATGCTCAGAGTGACCAGAGCCAGCCAGTTGCCTCAAAGAGTTTTGTGGCTCTGTTTTCACTAACATTAGGGAAATCCAGGAGATCTGAGACTGTAGTTTGCCTAGAACTTATGTGGTTCTGTAGCACCTGTGTCTGCAAGTACTCAACATGGAAGCAGCCTTAGGGATGGCCAAGGGAGTGAAGAATGTACTCCCAGGACGTCTGGGCTGGAATCAGTTTGTGGATTTGGCAATCTACCTGCAAAATTGAAAGGTCTTTGGTGGGGGTAATCCCCTGAAACTCTCTTTATGGGAGATACATTTTACAGAAAGTAACTTCTGAGGATGCAAAATGGGTAACAGGCAAAAGATCTACAGACAGATTTATGGGTGTTGCTTGTGCCCAGTTGAGGTTCTTAATCCACTTTTTGGACAAAGTGCCCTGGCTTTGCCTTTGATTGGCATCTGGAACAATGGAGCAATCACTGGCCAGACCTGTTCTGGGCAGGTCAGGGAGGCTTCTCACCCCACCTGAAGAGACAGGCTCATTCCCTAGTCTTGCAGTCTGCTTTGCTGGAGGCTGGGGTGTTGTGCCAGAAAGGAACACTTTGGTGGTGCCCCTCAGTAGTTTCTGGGCTCACAGCACAAGGAGGCAGCTTGGCTAGTGACCCATGCAGGCAGGACTGCAATTTGCTGGCAGGCCTAGGCTGATTATTCCCTGTGATGGGCAGCATGTTTCTTTTGTTAGTGTTTGGGTGGCGTAGAGCAAGGTCTTTCCCACTGAGATGAGATCAGGTTTCTCCCATAATAGTAATAGCTCAGTCGTTGAATACTGAAGGTTTACAAAGAGCCTGGAACTATGCTGAGAATTTTGTCTTGGGGTGTGTTCTCTATGAAATAGATCCTAAGGCCAAGATTATGGCTCAAATAGTTTATTGGGGATGTCTAACGCAGATGTGGAAGTGGGGAAATTATACAAGGAAATGAAAGGAGCAATAATGAGTGTGGTATCAAGCTAGCTATCATAGTAATGATTAAAACTAATTTCTCTGAGGAAGTTGTGGAATACTGTGCAATACATATGCTTTGGAATTATCCCACCTGAAGTGTGAGGGAGTTGTACCATGGTCACTGATTGGACCCTGCTCCTAGTGATGTAACCCCTTTGCACTTTTGGTTTTCTGTGTGTTTGCATGTGCACACATGCACATACACACACACACAGACACAGAGGGAGAGAGAGAGAGAGAGAGAGAGAGAGAGAGGCAATGAGATTTTCTGCAATTATGGCTCAAAATTTTAAAACAGATAAACAAACATACATTCAGGCATATTGATGTAGGTTATGTGAGCTGGAAATTGGCTGAAGCTTTTCAAAATTTCAAGGGGCTAAGTGGAAGATCAATTGCATCATCTTACTTAATCTTTATAGCAACCCTGGGAGGAAGAGACTATTTGGTACCCACTCAATAGATAAGAAAACTGAGATTCGGAAAGGAGAAGTCACTTTGGTTGAAGTTGCACCTAAGCGGAATTGCTGAGGTTTGAATTAATAGGATGACCCATGGGTTAAGAGACCATGATTTTAACTAGTAAGCTACACTACCTCCCCTACAAAGTTATCATAGTTAACAGGAACTGGCCCTCAAATTCCCCCTCTCAGACCTGAGCAGACCTGACTAGAGTACAAATCACAGGTCAAAGATTATTTGATTCCAGAGGACAGAGTTTGGGTTAAGGAACCCTCCTAAAAAGTATCTCAAGAGGGAGAACCAAAGATAAGAGCATACTAGGCTAGGGATATATAAGGGAGCCTGGGATCCAGTACAAGAAACCTTCAGCTTTACAAGTAGGGGCAGGAATGGGAGACAGATAAGATTGGAGGTTTGAGCCAGACATTGACAGGAATGGGGAAAAAGAAGGTAAGAAATGAACAGCAGCAATGCTTGTGAGTTTTACTGGAGTTACTGGAGGTGTGACGGTTTGTCAGCCTAGCTAGAGGAAGAGGACAAGGTGACCTTCTGTCCCACCCATCCCTGAGCCATTTGTTGTGAACCTTGGTTGAATATCAGATCATCGTCACCTCTCACCTCCATCCCAACCCTTCTCTTGCTCATCTAAAACCACTCTCAGGTTTCCTTGATCAAGAAAAGGTCCCTGAAGACCTTCCAAATTTTCCTTTTAGCCCCTTAGTGTGTTATATTCAGTCTGAAAATCCTCCTCCCCTCCCCTGCCTCCCTTACTACAGTCCAAGATACAGACGTTGCCTCAAATTAAACTTAGGCACACCAAGCCCTTGAGAACAGGGTGGTTTGGACTGCAGGCCACACCCTCTAGCCAGAAGCCATTAATTGTCCCCAGCATGCCCTTCTTAACTCTTTCTAACTCATATCCCCATTGGCCACCACTGCCATCCCAGCATATCTGACAGCCTAGCACACCTGGGTGGTGGCATTAGTTCTATACAGAAAGATGGAGCCTGAAGACTGCTTACAGGCCTTCTTTTTTATTTTTTCATTCATCCATTTGTGCATTCCGTTCATTCATTCATCCATTCATTCATTCCTCTATTACCCTATTTATCCAACCATTCAACCTACTGTGTAGCAGGTATTGTATCATGGTCTGGACATATGACTGTGAAGAAGAAAAGTTATTATCTAGTAGGGAATACAGATAAAAAAGTAAACAATCATAAAATACATTCTAAAAAACCTGTTGTGATAAATGAATAGGCTTTTATAATTAGAAAAATTAAATGTGATAAGGATGAGAAACTACCAAGATAGGATGGTCAGTAAAGATCTATCTGGCTGGGTGTGGTGGCTCACTCCTGTAATCCCAGCACTTTAGGAGGCCGAGGCGGGTGGATCATGAGGTCAGGAGTTCAAGACCAGCCTGGTCAAGATGGTATAACCCTGTCTCTACTAAAAATAAAAAAAATTAGCTGGGCGTGGTGGCCTGTGCCTGTAATCCCAGCTACTCTGGAGTCTGAGGCAGAGAATTGCTTGAATCTGGGAGGCAAAGGTTGCAGTGAACCTGGGCAGGTGACAGAATGAGAATCTGTCAAAAAAAAAAAAATCTATTCATGGAGGAGATATCCTTAAGTTGAGACTTACCTAAGTGATGGCAAGGAGCTAATCATGTGAAGAAAGGAGAAGAACATTCCAGAAGGTAGAACTCCATGGACGTCCTGGAGGTAAGAAATAGCTGGGCAAGGTCAGGAGCAGAAGTAAGTCCAGCCTAGCTGGATTCTAGTGAGCAAAAGGGAAGGTGGCATCACCTGAGGTTGTAAAAGTGCAAAGGAAATTGGTCATGTAGGGTTTTAGGGTTCTTGGATACCGAAAAACTTGGATTATATTGAAGGCAACATGAAAAACCGCTGGAGAATTTTCAGTGTGGTGGTGACATGATGTTCATTTTAAAAAGCATCATTCAAGATGCTCTGTGAAAATAGGATGCAGCAAGGAAAGGGTGAACAAAATAGACCTATTTGAAGTCTTTGGCATTTGTTCTTGTGAGAGATGACAGGGAGGCTTGGTGGCCAGGGGCTTGGTGATGGAGATGGAGACACATGACAAATTTGAGATGTGTTTTGGAAGGAGGAATAGCAGGATTTTCTGAAAGACTGCCTAGGAAAATGATCTGTCCTTTGCCAAGAACTGAGAGTCTGGCTTGTTCAGTTCCCAGGCTTCAGAACAATAAGTTGGAAACATGTTGATTCAATGTGATCTGGCAAATAAACAGAAAACAACTAGGAAAACCTTCAAACTTAAATCATACACAAACTCTGCAGTAAACAAAGGACCCTTTCCCTGGAAAATGCACGTGTCTACTTAAAAAAATTTTGGCATACAATTTCAAGTGACTCCTGGATTCCAAAACACTTTCTATGGACATTCCCTACTCCACCCACAGCAGACAAGGAGGGTCCTATATGTCTGAATCCAAGATTAAAGAATCCATGGACTAGAGATGTATACTGATTCTCCTTATCCTGGAAATCTACAACTTCAAGAGTGGACAATGACCAGCTGTCTTTCAGGCAGGTTTATACATAATCAATTTCTAGTTGATGTTCTCCAGGGACAGCTATTCCATACATATCCTTCAGGGGTCCCTGCAGTGTTCTGCCGTAGTTAAAATGGAGTCAGGTCCTGTTTTCATTGATTCAGTCTCCGGAGAAAGGGATGGGTCAGTCAAACTGAAGCCTTGGGAATATGAACACGTGGTTAACAGGCTCTTAGTATTCTGGGTCATTCTTTTCTGACTTTGACTTTTCAGTTTTGCTAGTAGAACCTTGCTTAAGCAATACATTTAAGAAAGAACCTGAAAGAGTTTGGATGCCAGAAATTATCTCTATTATTAACTTCAATGAACACACACACTACAACAAAACAGTATATTCAAAAACAATCAGTAAATCTTTTATTTTTCACTAATAGATTCATTTTTTCCTGTGCATAATTTCTATCGTGTCTGTTTCCCACATATCGTTCAAATGGAGAAAGCAAAACCACACATTCCAATACCTCTGAGATGTATTTACCTTATGCTTAAACCACCAGAACTTCCTACCCTTTCCAAGATTTGCGAAGACTTTATAATGAATCCATGCTTTACATATACTGTTTCCCTCTTCCTAGAATGCACTTCCCACTATGTCTTCTTAGGAAACTTATTCTTGTTTTTAAGGTCCATCTGTGAAGTCGCTTCTTGCAGCCTTCCTGACTCCACAGACAGAGGCACTCTTTTTTTCTCTCTCTCTACTCCAGTATCCTCTTGTCCATCCTGCTGTCATACTACTAGTCATATTTTGGTTTTAATTATTTGTTTCCATGTCTGTTTCTCACTCTGGTTTGTTATGGGCAAGGGTGGTAATTTGTTTATCTTCAAATTGCAGAATCCAGCCAAAATTTTGCACACAGTCTAAGCCCAATAAATGTATACCAAACGTATGGAACAATTCTTATAAGAGGCTCTGTGATGTGGATGCAGAAGGTATGTGATGTCCTGGCCCTGGCATACCAGATCCTTACTAATAATTCCAGCATCATGTTGCTTTTATGAAAAGAAGTTCTGACTTGCGAAGCTGAGTCCACTCTCACTGTCTACTCCCCTCTCCCAGGCCACCTCTATATTCAAGACTGAGACTGCCCCTTGTAGATCTTTGGTCCCAAGACCTAACCTCATCTTTGTTCCTTCCTTTCCATAGCACAGAAATGAAAGATCTTTTGTTTCAATTCTTCATCTTCATAATTAGATACATTTGCTGAGTGCTTACTTTTTATCAGGCACTGTACTAATTACCTAAATTAACTTATTTTTGCAAGAGCTCTATTCATTTATTTCCTCATATATTTATGTATTTCATGAATATTAATTGAGCATCTATTGTATGCAACCACTGTGATGTAACTGAACAGATGGACAAGGCCCTGCCTTCTTAGAGCTTCAAGTCTGCATGGTGGAGGGAAAATGATATGGGACCAATGAATTAACAAGATAATTCCAGATGGTGACAAATATCGTAAGTAAAGCAAAGATAGTGGCGTGACAGAGACAAAAGTAAATGCCCAGGACCTGAGGTATGAAAGTGGTATGCCCAGGACCTGAGGCAGGGGAAGAGGGAGCTGGAGGATGGTGCAGCCTGGATGGCTGGATGCACCTCACTTTCACTTATACTTCGGTAGCCCAGAATTAGTCACATGATCAAATCTAATGTTAAACAGGCCAGAAAAATACATTTTTTGGGTGACCCAGATGAAGGATATGGAAAAGGATTTGGGAGACACTATATGAAGTATCATTTCTGACATTCGAGTTGAGGCTGTAGAGAGGAGAGGAAAGGGTCGTCAAGACAGAAAGAATCCCACGTGGGAAGGCTATGAGCTGGGGAAAAACAGCTTGGCCCATTTGGTGACTAAAAGGGTGTTATTATGTCTGGCACATAATAAGCAAGGAACAGCACACTGTAAGATGTATTAGGGGAGGCTGGAAAGAGACAGGCCATTTAGGATTTGATTCTGAAAGCGGTGAGAAGCCACCAAAAGGTTTTAAGCTAGGGAGTGTCGAGATCATTTTTAAAAGCTCACCCTAACTGTAGTGTGGATAAATCTTTAAGGGGACAATGGGGGGGAGAGAGCCCAATTATTAGGTTGTTACAGAATGCTTCGAATAGGTGGTAGGGTCAGAGATTTTATTCTGTTTTAAGAAATCATTAAGGTAATGAAATGGATGCTTCTAGCTGGAATCTGCTGAAATCTGTCAGGGCTTGGAAGGATGGAGAAGGCACAGGAAATGTGGAACATGCCGAGACTCCAGAGTCAGTGTCTTTATTTCCTGTCTGGGAAGTGACCTCATGTGATCTACTTGAAACAATTTGGACTTTGCAGAAGGGTTTTGAATTCTAATTAAAATGGCACAGACTTTTAAGTCAAATAGAAATGGTTCTAAATCAAGACACTACTTACAAGTGATATGAGTTGGGGAAAGATGTCTCCCCCAGTTTCAGTTCCTCATTTGTAAAATACCTCATTTGTGTCCATCAGCTTGGCTGCGGTAACAAACACCCCCAAGATCTCATTGACTCATGACTTGCATTTGTCACTCAGCTGCAGGTTGACTGCTATGCCTCTGCTCCATGTGATTTCTTCTCCCAAGACCCAGGCTATGAGCTGAGAAACTTGCAAGCCTCTGAGAGTTTCTCTTAAGACATGGCAAGCAGTACATCTATTCTCATGCCATGGGTCCAAGCAAGTCACATGGCCCATCTGATCATTAGGGTAGGAAAGTATATTCTGCCTACAGAGCAACACCATAAGTCATACAACAGTGGGCAGGAGTGTGTAATAGTTTTACAGGGAAGACAGTGAATAGTTAGGAACAAAGCACTTAGTGACACAATAAACACTGTACGCATAAATTTTTTTTAACTAGTTCAATTCATAAATATATATATGTATATTTGCCAACACAGGATTAAAATGTGTCACTCTTTGCCTTTTACTCTCCTCTCTCCTCTCAACAACCACCTTCCATACACACCTACGTGCATAAACAGTGGTGAACTTGTACAAAATGCATAACTTTTAGTGGCACATAGACCTCAGTTTGAAACTCAGTTATGCTGCTTACTCAGTGTGACTGTCTGAGATCACTGTCCTCTCTCAGCCTCAGTCTCCTCATCTGTAAAATGGGAGAAAGCCCACGTCATTGGATTGATGTGAACGTTAAAACTCAGAACATTTGACTTCTCTTTCCTCTATAGATTTTCCCCAGTCTCTGGCAAGTTCTTAGAATTAAAGTATATACCAAATATGCCAATTTGAGGCAAGTAGAGGATGTCTTCATGCCAGGTACTTAGAAAATGTAAACTTTGAGGATTTCTGCAGTAATTAGTAATGATTGTCACTCTCTTTACTAAAAGAAGCTGTGAGGCTCTTCCCTACCTGAAATGCATAGGATGTCTTGAGGGTTCCTGAATATTCCACACTATTCCTTGCTTCCATGCCATTGTTCATTCTGGCCCCTCTACCTGGAATGCCTTTTGTCCCAAATGAAATTCTTTTGGTGGACATTCTAAGATGCTTCTCACCATCCCCACCCGACCATGATAATTTGCTAAGTGACTACTCTTGACTCAGTGGTTTTACATTCAGCTTACCCGCCCACACCTGGTATGTTAGTGGACTAGGGTGCTAATTCTTGGGGATTACTTGGGTCAAACCCCAGTCTTCCTGCTTAGCCTGAGAAACCCAGTTGGGACTTTCTTTGGGTAACCCAGTACTGAAGCAAGTAGGGGCCAG
This sequence comes from Colobus angolensis palliatus, assembly GCF_000951035.1. Classification (NCBI taxonomy): domain Eukaryota; kingdom Metazoa; phylum Chordata; class Mammalia; order Primates; family Cercopithecidae; genus Colobus; species Colobus angolensis. The sequence goes on from NW_012121820.1 coordinate 13,482,363, forward strand.
TTTGTATGAATAAGGTGCTAAACAATGCACAGGTCATCCTGAGATACCCAAAAAACTATCTGGTGTCAGGTCAAAAAGTGGCACAGTTAACATTGGTATTTTAGAATGATGTCTCTGATGGCTGTAGGAGAGTATACTGGAAGACAGCAAGGCTAGGGAACAGAACAACTGTTCAGACAAGAGATGGTGCCCCAAGAAACATTCCTGGGAAATACTTACCACATTCCCTTGCTGTATTTCTTTGTATTTGCTAACTGTTGGGTTCGGACAGTGCCAGGGTCTTTAGTAGAGTGATTCTCCTCCAGTGCAGTGCTACTTATGAGAACAAGCCTTTGTAAGACCTCACAAGAATTTAATATCCAAGTGCACTGTCATTCTTCTCTTGTGACTCATTTCAATTTTATTTTATAAACGTATCAGTAGGGCAACAGACTGGAATGAAAACAAACAAATGACTGTAACATGAAAGCCGCCCTCCATCAGAGAGTCCAGGAAGCACCGCTGCAGAGCCGCATGGGGAAGAGCCTTCATTTTCTCTTTGCTGGGGCAGGATGATTTAAACTCTTTTCCTGGATTTTGATGAAATTAAACTACATTCCAGGTACTTCTAGATTTTTACTCTGAGGCTCTTTTCTGGGCCACAATACCAGATTTTTCCTCTGATTACCAAACTGTCAACTTTTTATTTGGATGGGGAGGGGATATTTAAATGTTTGATCCCACATTCGCACATACATCTTTTCTCTCTCTCTTTTACTTAAATTAATATACTATTTTTAATAGAGCAGTTTTAAGTTTACAGAAAATTTGAGTGGAAAATAGAGACCACTCTCATATTCTCCCTTTCCCTGCGACACACAGTACCCCATTATCAACATCTTCATTAGAAGGGTACTTTCTTTCCAATTAATGAGCCCATATATATATATATTATATATATATAATATATATATTATATATATATAGTCTTGTGTATGTGTGTGTATATATATATGTGTATAATTTTTGGAGACACAGTCTTGCTCTGTCACCCAGGCTGGAGTGCAGTGGTCCAATCTTGACTCACTGAAACTTCTGCCTTCTGGGTTAAAGCAATTCTTCTGCCTCAGCCTCCTGAGTAGCTGGGATTACAGATGTGCACCACCATGCCTGGTTACTTTTTGTATTTTTACTAGAGACAGGGTTTCACCATGTTGGCCAGACTGGTCTCAAACTTCTGACTTCAATGATCCACCCACCTCGGCCTCCTGAAGTGCTGGGATCACAGGCATGAACCACTGTGCCTGGCCTGATGAGTCAATATTAATATATCATTATTAATTCAAGCCCATACTTTATGTTAGGGCTCGCTCTGTGTTGTACATTCTAGGATTTTGAACAACATATAATGACGTGTACCTTGCATTACAGTATCACACAGAAGAGTTTCACTGTTCTAAAAATCCTCTGAGCTTCACCCATTCAGCCTTCCCTCCCTGTCCCTGAATCCCCGGCAACTACTGATGTTTTTACTCTCTCCGTAGTTTTACCTTTTCCAGAATGTCACAAAGTTAGAATCAGATACAAGGTAGCATTTTTGATGTCTCTTTCTTGTACCATTTTCCTTCATGTTTTCATGTCCTTTTCAGCTCACAACACACACACACATACAGACACACACTTACACATGCACACACACACACGCACACATACACGTGCACACTGTCCTTCCAAAACTGAATAGAAAAGTTGAGAAAAACCCACACCTAACTTGGCTCACAAAATTGTTAAGTTTGAGAGGGCATTTGGGGGGTCATTTTCTCTCTCTCCCTGCCTTCCTATCAGGAAGTAAACACGGACATTTTACCCAACTCACAAGGGCCTGGCATCTCCTCCTGGCTTGGTCTGTTCACTTCTTGTTTCCCTAAAAGCAAGGGCCTCTTTGCCTGTGCTGTGCCTGAGCGGTAATTACCTTGTGTCTGTTCTGCTGCCTTCAAATTATTTTTCCCACCTTCAGAGCAATTGCCTCCTACTTCTTATCTCTACTGTGATCTTCTACAGGGCACAAGGGACCTGTCTCTCGACTCTCATATTTTTGCTTCTGATGTTAAAAAGTCCCCTTGAACTTGCATTTTACAGACACCAGCAAAGCCCAAGTGTCTTCACATAACCTGACACTTCCCGGGGGCAGGGTGTTTGCAATTATAGCCTGAGCTGGCTGCGGGATCAGAGCGTTGCCCAGGCCCGGCGAGGCCTGGCCTGCAGAGCACCTTTGATGAGCGATGGGGTTATTATTATGAATGCTATGCGAGAATCCTGGTAAAGTCCCGTGGCAGGAGGGCTTTTCTCCCTTCATCTTGCCTTAGTGTAGACAGACAGACATATACATACATATATGCATATACTGGGAGGCAGACTGGCTAGGGAGAGAAGGAAATGAAGTTAGAGGAAATTCTCACACATTTTGGAACGATCTTTCTGCCATGCCTCTGTCTTCCCAGACTCTCCTCTTTCTCACTGACAGGCCATCCTCTCTTAAGGGCCATGGGTATAGTTTACTACCAAATTGAAGAGCCAACTTCTTTTTCCAGCTTTTATATTCCAACACCCTTCCTTCCCTTTTATCTTTTTTGTTGAGGCTTAGGATTTCTTTCTTTGGAGGCATTTTCTGCCACTTTTGTCTCTTGCAGAGAAAATAAAAAATACCTAAGTAGAAGGATAGCAATCCTAGCTATTTGCATATAGGGTGCTTCTCTAGGGAAACAATTTTTTCCCACTCTTCCATTGTGTGTGTCTCTGTTCTGTGCTGCAGAGTGTTGATCACTGTTCATTTATGCCTCTTTGGTAAATCTATGTCCCTGTGGGTGGGCCCAGCCTTCCCTGAAAGAGGGAGGCACACCCAGTGTTAAATGTCTGGGGAGGAGGCCATACTCAGCCAGAACATGTGATCTTAAAAGCTTTGGCAAGGAGCTTCCTAGTCCTTCTACTTTGGTTTCAGACTTTGAGGAGACTTGATGCCTTTGGAGGAGAGCAGCATTTCAGGGCTTCAAGATGGCTTCCCTGATGGGAAGGTGTGATGGGAACTGGGAAGGGGCTCCCAGGCTATATGTAATGAGCTGAAGGTGGGAAGCCACGCTCATCTTGTTAAGTGGCATGGCTGCTTGTTTCTTGCCTGTTCATTCCCTTCAATTAACCTAACCCTTTTAGAAAAGTCTTCTGGAACCTTTGAAATTTCTCTTTAAAACACTACAGAATCCAGGGAAGGACTTTGCCTCATCATTTCAGGAGAGCAGTGAAGAGGCTGGAATACCTCCCAAGATCAGCTGGAGCAGCAGGGAATGTTCTGGATTTCATTTGCAAACATGACTCAAATTTAAAATCATCGTCATATGCCTGTCATTATGTTCTAAATCTCAAAATGTCCTTATGAAGTGGCACTGCTCTTGCTCCCATTTTACAGATGAGGGAGCAACATTTGAGACTGTGTATGTCAACTACCCATCCTCATTTTACGTCCTCTATTTTCTGATATCCTTGAAAGATTTGCATTCATATTAAAAAGGAAGTGGAATGTTTTTGTTACATTTTTACAATGCGCAAAGCACCTTTGTGTACTTGGTCTTCTATCTAGATGGTTAGATTCCATGGATAAAGCAAGACAGAGGCTTTTCTGTTTTTGTTTGTTTTTAAATTTTTAAGAGCTGGGCACTGCAATCTGGGTTGTATGATTTATTGGAAACCATGTGTCAATAGATGGAGGGGATGGAATTCAAAATTATTGCAAGTCCAGGACTTAATCCTCTAGCACTTGATTTTGGCTTCATTCAGAATCTGTTCATGCATGGAAATGCCAAAGATTGGGAACATAATCCCGATAGTCTCAGCAGCACGCTGGGAATAGGAAGGACTCCCAAGTCCCAGTGGACCATAGACCTGCGAGGTCAGACTTTCCATGTGTTTGCTTAGTTCACTGGAAGTGGCCAGGGAGATTCCTACTAATGTGTCCAATATCTCAGTGTATCAATTAATAGGCTCTGTGAAAAAGTCAAGAAGTTGTGGGGAATTGAAATAATCGTGTGGATACCTTGGTTCTACACCTGTGGTTTTGCCAACTCACAGGACATGGAGGAAACATTTGATGTTGTTTTTTCTGCTTCAAAGATTCCAATGACTTCTCTTTCTCTGCTTCAGCCACCACAGGTTACTGACAGACCAAAATATCCTGACAACCCCCAAATGCTAGAAGGAGAGAAGGGGTTTGTAAATCTGAGGACCTTGACTACTTTTGTCAGAAGGAATTACCTGCTAAGTATGGTCTCAGAAAGAAATTCTCTTGGAGGTTACCTGAGAACAAGTGGAGGAAGCAAGCCATAGCCTTTTTGAAATTGTAATAATATTCCAAGACAAATGTTTCCCAGGGTCTGGGATTTTACCTTCTATCTGTCCTACAATCAGGGTGTAAGATGGAGGAATGCACTTCCCATCTCCGAGCCACAGTTTCTTGTTCATAGAATGGGGAGTTTGGATTTCTAAGATCCCCCATCTCATGCTTTGAATGGGATCAGACTGGGAATTCAAAAGCCTCCACTCACTGGGAAAGGGAGGCAGCCAGGATGGGACAGGGCTTGTATTAAATAATGAGAAAGAAGCATGGTGACTATGACTTGAGTCAGTCCAGAAATAAAATATAAGGGGTTCTGATGTAAGGCAGAAGAGGACAGCAGAAATTCTCCTAGGAGTGGCAGTCAAGCCAGGTCAGGCTTGGGTCAGGCTGCCTGGTTCGGAGAATGGCATCAGTGTGGGCAGAGACGTTCTTAAGGCCAGACAGGTGTCAGGGCCCAAGCCAAGTGGACTGGAGGTCAGAATAGGGCTTCAGTTCTAAAAAAGGTGCCTGGCTGAGTGCAAAGCAGGCCTGAGTCAAAGCCCAGTCACCCAGACCTCACAATCATGACTGGAGTGGCTGCAGACAGACCCATAGTGGGTGCAGGGGATCCCAAGTTTATGACAGCAAGAGTCATTCCAGGCTTACCTACGTTTTCAGGGCAAATACAGGACTGAGTCTAGGCTGGAGGCTTAGAGAAATTGAAACAGACACCTTTAGAACTGAAGTGTGATGTTTTCATTAATCTGAATTCAAACCATAGCCAATATATATGGTGTGCTTTCTCTGTGCCACTCTATTCTAAGTGTCTCACATGTGTGAACTCCCTGGCAGTCTAGTAGTATTAGAGCTTTTGCTTATTAATCACTATGGTAGCAGGTCATTAAAAAAATAATTAATTACTGTGTTACCAATATCAAAATATGGTAATATTCGCCTCTTCAGCTGTGACCACCACCACAGGAGAGTCCAGGCAAAAATACAGAGATCAGAAGGGGCAAATGGAACCTTGTGCAGGCTAAAGACTCTTAGGAAATACAGGCTCTTGAAATGTCCCCATCTACGTGGATTTCATTGTCAGCCCTTCTTTCTTTGGCAGGGTCAAGGGCATTTGCCTGTTAATACATAGGGCTTTTCCAGCAAGCCCTATGTCTTTCTAGTAAGGAGTCAATCAATGCCCCTAAGCTGGAGGCCACGGGAGGCGACTCCAGGCACCATTTTTCAACTTCTCCTAAAAATTTCCCTTTGGTTCCTTCAGGCTTTGTCATGGGTGACTATGGAGAACCTGATGCGGGAAGTTAAAAAGTAACAAGAAGTCTTTTAAAAAGTTTGAATTACATTGAACATATGTCTGAAATGTAAGAAGGGGGAAGCCCTCTTTCTTACCATTTCCATCTTTCCTAACCATGCCCCCTGGGAATCAGAAGTCCCAGGCAGAGCTTAGCCTTCTAACTCTGGTGTTTTGCCTTCCATGATCTCTCCAAATTTCTCTCCGTTTCCTCCCTTTACACTAAAAATGCCCTAGTTCTAGCCTTCCTCATTTCGTTAATAATTAAGCTGGCTGATTTACCTCCCTGCCTCCTGGTTGCCCTCTTCAATCTGTCCTTGTCTCTGTCAGCAGCAGCATCGTCCTGATCATAACCACAAAGATCTCCTACCATGGAAAGACGGGTATTCAGAATCCACATCACATGTCCAGATGCCCTATGATGTGCCCTGAAACAACCTCTGCTGTCTTAGCTTTCACTCACATTTTCCATAATTTCCGGGCCCAGCAGGCCTGATCTTGTTCTCAACTTCCCTAACTTAGTCTCCTCCATCTGTCAGAAATAGCCTTTCTCTATCTCCACCTGAGATTAATGTATCCTGGAGAGTCTATCTCTCTTTTCAGTGTCCATATCAAGGGGTCTCGCTCTGTCACCCAGGCTGGAGTGCTGTGGCCGGATCTCGGCTCACTGCAAGCTCCGCCTCCCGGGTTCACGCCATTCTCCTGCCTCAGCCTCCCGGGTAGCTGGAACTACAGGCACCGCCACATCGCCCGGCTAGTGTTTTGTAGTTTTTAGTAGAGACGGGGTTTCACCGTGTTAGCCAGGATGATCTCGATCTCCTGACCTCGTGATCCGCCCGTCTCGGCCTCCCAAAGTGCTGGGATTACAGACTTGAGCCACCGCGCCCGGCCTACAGGAAGCTTTCTATACCTCCAACCTCCAACCTCATTCCTCATCATTAGGAAAGATCACTTTCTCATTAGAAACCCAAACTTCAGCATCACATAATATGCCCATTTAACAAACCTGCACATGTGTGCCCTGAACCTAAAAAAAAAATAAAATAAAACAAAAAAAGAAAAGGAAAATCTACACTGATGAGAATAAAAAGGATCAAACCCAACTTTAAGTTCCTAACTCTAACTTTCTACCTTTATTTTAGTGCCTCTCAGAATTATCTGTGTTTGTGTCCACATTAACCATTGGCTGGGATCATCATAAGTGAATCACCATGTTCCCCAAACCAAAATCTGCCCCGGCACACAGGAAGCTTATCTTAGTATCTCAGTGTGGTATATATGTATGCACACACTGTACACATGAACACATATCTATGTGATGTTTCCAAACACAGATATGTGCTCATATCCAAAGACAGTTGTCATTGAAAGTATACACAAGAAACTCGGACAAACTTCTGGAACATGGGGATAGGAGGGTGGGCTGAAAGAGAGCATTTAGTAGGTTTACATTTCTTTACGTATTGTTGACTCAAAATCAGTATATCATAATTTAATAACTTACAATTTATTAAAATGAAAAATAAAATAATTCATGTTAATTGTAGAGTACATACATCTGTAAAGAAGAATGGATCAAACAGGAATAATTTCCAGAGACCCACAATCTACTTACATTCTATTTATGTGATTAGATTCATGTCATGTTATTATGTTTCCTTTTCGCCAGTTAGCACTGTATGGAGAGTACTTCTCCATTCTCTATCATTGGGCGTGTAAATTGTTAACCATTTTGGAATACTGCAAATAATCATATAATGAATATACATATACTTAAATCTTTGTGTGCATTTGTTATTATTTACTAGGTTAGATTCTTAGAACTAGAACCAATGGCTTGAAGGGAATATTATCATTTAAGGTTTTAATCCATGTTGCTGAAATGTTTTACCAATTATTCTAACCAACGTTGTAAGAAAGTATCCATCTCACAATACCCACATCGGAACCAGGTATAACAATTTTTAAAACCTCCCAAACATTTTTTTTTCTTTTTCTTTTTCTTTGTTTTTTTTTTTTGAGACAGAGTCTCACTCCGTCTCCCAGGCTGGAGTACAGTGGCAGTGACTGCAACCTCTGCCCCCCAGGTTCAAGTGATTCTCCTGCCTCAGCCTCCCAAGTAGCTGGGACTAAGGCACCTGCCACCATGCCCCGCTAATTTTTTGTGTTTTAACTAGAGACAGAGTTTCACCATGTTGGTCAGGGTGGTCTTGAACCCCTGATCTCAAGTGATGCTCTCACTTCTGCCTCCCAAAATGCTGGGATTACAGGCTTGAGCCACCGCGCCCAGCCCTAATATTTTCTTTATGGATTCTCCCTTTGCTTTTATAATGAGAGCACCTCTACCCTGAGAGATGAATCAGATGCATTATTGTTTCTTGTCAATTCTTTTACTACTTATTCTTTAATATTTGAATGTTTGATCAATTTAAATCAAATTAGGTAAATTTTATGAGGTAAGGGAGGAGATATTTGCCTTGCTATAATTCCCATATATTTAACCAATCATCCATGTCATATTTATTTAATAATTCTTTCCCACACTTTAAATAATTTGTAGTCTTATTTTTGTTCTGTGTTTGATTTACTATAGCTATATAGTATGATTTGACATCTAATAGGGTAGATTTCACCTTTTTAATCATTTATTTTATATTCTGGGGTCATTCTCATGCATTTATTTTGACTAAATGAATCATAAACAGGCTGTCAAGTTTTCAACACAGATCCAAGTGGAATTAAAGTTTTTTTCTTACTAATATTTTGGAACTTCATTCCTTTCTTCCTCTTTGTTCTCTTCCTCCTCCCCTCCCATGTTCTCCTCCTTCTTATTCTATTCTTCTTTCTCTTTTTCATTCTCCTCCTTCCTTCCCTTCCTTTCCTTCTCAACTTCATCTTCTTCGTTTCTCCATCATTATCATTTTCTGTTTATTGATTACATTTAAATAATAACTATTTCATAGAGAAAATTAAAAATAGACATAGTGATCAAATGTTGACATGTTGTTTTTTGTGTATGTTTCAAATATTTTTAAATTAACGTCTAAAAGTTTATAGAAGCAGGCACATTTTTCCACCTAAATTTCCCTCTACTCTCAAAAGTAAGCAACATTATAAAATGCTGCACTGTCAGCACACCACCATGGCACATGTATACCTATGTAACAAACCTGCACGTTCTGCACATGAATCCCAGAACTTAAAGTATAATAATAATAATAATAATAATAATAATGCTGCACTGTCTTGTTGTGTGTTGTTTTGTGCATTTTTAACCTCTAATTTCACAGCATACTTATTTGTCCATAGCAATATATATAGTGTTTTGTATATTTAAAACTTCTGTACAAAATGTGTCAGGCTGAACATGTCCTTTTGCAATTTGATTTATTTTGGTCAACAATATGTGACTTTTCTTCATCACAGTATGTTGGTTATAATAACCTTATCCTTGGTTATTTAGAACGTTTCTTCTATTTTAATGCTAACTTCAATTGACTCAAATTTTGTTGATGTCTTGTGCAACCAAAAGCCTAAATGAGATCAGTCTTCAGTGTGTGTGTGTGTTTTTTTTAAATGCTTTCTTGATTAGTCTGACATGCGCACCCAATTGGAAAACACTAGTGCAGAAGAAGGAGAGCCTAATATCAGCATTACCTAGGTATTAGAAGAATTTGGATATTATCATATAAACCTGGCATGATAGTTAGGACAGAACCTGTTCTGCCGGGAGAAGGCCCCTGCTCAGGGCTTCTCTTTCCCTACATGGGAATCCCTGAAGGAGAGTCTTGCCTGTGATCTTCATTTAGAAGGCTAGTGCTGGCCACTGCTTGGTTCTCATCAACCCATCCTTGAGGCTAGTACAACACCTGTTTGAGCAGAATTCTGGTCACAGTCTTACTCTGAATTTGGTATCCTTATAGCACAACCCTTAAATTCCCTAATTATACCTCACCTAGATTTTCCCACATTGTATTTCCACAGATATCCCCAATCTCATCTTAAATCTGAATTGAATCTGTCATATGATAGCCTGGCTCTTCTCTCACCAACTATTTGGGGGTAATGTAGTGATTCATTTTGTTTCCACATATTATTTTAAATCCTTACTACCTCCTTCCTCCATCTAGGTTCAGTTTTTCGCCCGCTTTTAACACCTTGGTCCAGGCAGCTACACTATTAAACTGAACTAGGATGGCAAAATCATTTTTTCACGTATGCTAACCATGAATGATTGGTGGTGATGTTATGGAAAAATATGTGGAGAATAATTTTGAGGAAAGATCTGGATTCAGATAGAAAGAACTATCTGCCATTGATAAATAAAGTAAAGTGATGTTGCATACTTGTATTCCTGTTGTCACTTATTTTATCCCATCCATGATGAGAATTGATGTTCATAAAACCTTTGACTATGCACATACAATGAGAGTATTAAGCAAAAACCAAGTAACAAAAATTAAAAATAAAACACTTTTGTAATCAAGGTCAGAGAGAATATTCTTTTACTTTTTCCATTACATTATTCATGTATGCCTAATGGTGTGCAGTATTACTTTCCATGTGTAAAAAAGAAATCATACAATAGAGTGCATAGAGAGGTGGAGAAATGGAGAATAATTCTCAAAGTTCTTTCATCTGGCAGATTATCTTCCAAAGATGAGTGCAACTGTATTTTCCATATCACAAGCTCTTCTGGAATATTAAACTCTGCCCCCATCAAGAGGTGGTGTCTGTGTCTGTTCTCCTTGAATTTGGGTGGGTCTTCCCGACTGCTTCAACCAAGAGAGTCCAGTAGAAATGATACTATATGATTTCTGAGGCTAAATCATAAGAATGCCATGCATTTTAATTTTGTTCTTTGAGGGTTGCTGGCTCCTAGAACCCACCCAACATATTGTGATGAAGCCTACACAACTGTGCAGAGGCTCACGTGGGGAGGACTCAATGCCCACTGATCTATAGCCTTAGCTGAGCTCTAAACCAACAATTATGATCAACTTCCAGCCATATAAGTGAATCATCTTGCAAGAGGCTTCACCAGCACCAAGTTGAGCTGCTTGATTATGTTACCAAAGATCACCTCTTTCCTATCATCTTCCTTCTGAGACTTGTTTAGAATGAGTTTGGAAGCTGTGTTTTGCTCAACCTGAAGACCGAAGATAAGAAAATATTGCTCAAGTTCTGGATGATGCAGCTGCTGAAGTAATCTGTAGTACACTTTCCTTCAGGAATCCTTACCTATTTGTTCAGGTGTTCCGCAAGCCTTCTTATCTTGGAATTCAATAATACTTATTGTGTGGTTGCTTATTGTTCCATAGACACCCTGAAGCTTTGAAGCTTTGTCTCATGCTTTCAAGTAATGTTCTCATGTTTACCTGCTGACATTCCTTCAAAGGTAGAGGCTGAATCTCTCCAAGTGTGGAATAAAACAATCAGATGTCACTAAGATATTGTGTAACAATTCATATTAAAAACATGATATTGTCAGTCAAGAAGAAGAAATTAAAACAAATACTTTGAGAGTTCGTGAGTAGAAGGATACAGCCTTGCATTTATGATAATGTGGTGCATTTTACCTACCTTGCAGCAGAAAGAGATATCTAATTCCATACACACCAATGTAACTGCTTAAAGTGCTCCTAAAATTCAGACAAAATAAATTATAAATAGTATCAAGATCAAAGAAGCTAGGAGTCCCTATGTTTGACATAGGCACAGCAAAGTTTGATGTATATGCTCATTTCTTTTTTTTTTCTTTTTCTTTTTTTTTGGAGATGGAGTCTAGCTCTGTCGCCCAGGCTGGAGTGCAGTGGCCCGATCTCGGCTCACTGCAAGCTCCGCCTCCCGGGTTTACGCCATTCTCCTGCCTCAGCCTCCCGAGTAGCTGGGACTACAGGCGCCCGCCATCTCGCCCGGCTAGTTTTTGTATTTTTTAGTAGAGACGGGGTTTCACCGTGTAGCTCAGGATGGTCTCGATCTCCTGACCTCGTGATCCACCCGTCTCGGCCTCCCAAAGTGCTGGGATTACAGGCTTGAGCCACCGCGCCCGGCCGTATATGCTCATTTCTCAACACTGCAAGTCTATGGAGAAACCATCAGAAAGCACACTGTAAATAGAATGGACTTCTGTTCAAAACAGAAAGCTCCTGCCTGTTTTACTGAAGTCTACCAGATTTTCTGTCAGAAATTTTGTATAGTTCAGAGGCACAAATGCTCTTTTAGGTCCTTTGAAGCACTGGGTTTAATATTGGAATTTAATCTTGGCTCCAATCTCCAATTCCTTACATGGTCATTCAAGCAATCTTGGGGACCAAGTCTTCCAATAGCATAGTGATATTCATGCTTGAAGTGGGAGGAATAGATATCCTCCTCATTAACAAGGGACCAGAGATCATGTTTCATAGGCAAAATACTCATGTATGCAAAAATGTAACTTTTCCATTAATTCTTTTAGTACTGGAATTAACTTAGCTCATTAGCTTCCACTTGTACCTAGTAGCAGGGAATGTAATTTTGCTAATTCAGGTGACCCATTATTTCTATTTTCAAGTTTAGTTTATTTAGGTAAATTTTTAAATTCATAATGTTTTTCTGACCTTCTTTCTTCTCTTCCAAAAGAGGTTATTCTCACTTCCTAATGGGTTTACTTTTGTAGTGGTTGTTGTTATATATATTTGTAATATATATTTTTCTATTTATATATAAATATATATTTATAATACATTAAAATATATCTTTATAATACTTTTTATATATTTATAATACATTAAAATATATTATATAATATATTATGTAAAATACCTATTATTTTTACAAAAATCAACTTTATTGGTATATAACTCACAAAAAATAAAATTCATTATATTAAAGTGTATATTTTGTCAGTTTCTAAACAAATAGCCTGCCAGAATTTTGATTGGGATGGTGTTGAATGTAGACCAATTGTGGGAGAATTGCCATTAACAGTATTGAGTCTACCAATCCATGGACATGGTATATCTCTCAATTTATTTAGACCTTTAATTTCTCTCAGCACTGCATTGCAGTTTTATGTTTAGAGGTCTTGTACATATTTTGTTAAATTTGTCCTAAGAGTTTTATATTTTGAGATGATAGCATAAATGGTATAGTATTTTTAATCTTATTTTTCAATTGTTTCTTTGTGAGGTATAGATTTAAATTGATTTCTGAATGTTGAACTTGTATTTTGCAATCTTTTAAAATTCACTTGTTAGTTCTAATCACATTTATTTTTAGTTTCTTTAGGACACTGTATTTACAACATCATATTGTCTCCAAATAAGGGCAGCTTTAATTTTCTGTAACCTGTATGACTTTTATTAGACTTAAGTAACAATGTTAAATAGAAGTGGTGAGAACTGACATCTTTCCTTATTCCAGAAGTTAGAGAATAAGAATTCAGTCTTTTATTATTGATTATGGTATTATTTGCAGCTATTTCATAGGTAATCTGTATAATGTGGCAATTTTCTCAATTTTCTTCTATTTCTAGTTTTATGAGATTTTTTAATCATAAAAAGTGTTAAATTTTGTCACACATATGAATATGTGTTTATACTGAAACATGACTAGATGTTTTATTCTTTATTCTGATTATACAGTAAATTTTCAAATGTTAAGCCAGTCATGAAACTCTGAAATCTATTTTTTATAATGTACTACCTTTTTATAGCTAGATGATTATTATTTACTAAGGATTAAGGATTTTTGTGCTTTTTTTCATAAAGAATATCAGTCTGAAGTATGCTTTTCTTAAAATATTTTGTCTGGTTTTGGGTAAGGGTAAAAGAGGCCTTATGAAATGATTTGAGAAATCTTCCTCCGTACTCTCTTTTTTATTTATTTATTTTATAAATATTTATTGGAATTCACCAATGAAGTCCTCTTGGCTTGGAGTTTTCTTTATGTGGATGTTTCTAATTAAGGATTTATTTTAAAACTTGATATGGGACTATTCAAATTTTCTATTTCTTCTTGAGTCAATATTGAGAATCTGTATCTTTCAAAGAATTTATTCATTTGAGCTAAGTTGTCAAATTTATTAGCATACATTTGTTTATTATATTTCCTTATTTATTACTCTTTAAAATTTCTGTAGATTTGTAGTGATGTCCCCATTTACATTCAATTATTGGAATTGTTTCTTCTTTTTTAAAAATGCTATTAGTCTATTTAAGAGTTTATATAAATTTTATTTGTATTTCTACAGAAACAGCTTCAGTTTCATTTATTTTTCTGTTTCATTTGTCTAATTTTTATTCCATTGGCTTCTTCTCTTATTATTTTCTTTCTTCTATTCCCTTCAGGTTTAACTTGCTTGCTCTTTTTTATAGATTATTTAAATGAAAGCTCAGGTCACTCATTTTATATGATTTTTGTTTTCTAACATAAGCACTTAATATACATTTCCAACTACGTGCTGATTTATCTCCTTTCCACAATTGTTTTAATATTTTTGATGTCATTATATTTTATAGACATTATATTTTAAATTTTCTTCTTTTCAAAATATTTTATAATTTTTCTTGTGATTTATTCTTTTACTCACAGTCTATATAGATGTGTGTTGTTCAGTTTGCAAATTTTGGAGATGCTTTCACATAGAATATTTGTATTCTTGGTTATAATTTGATTTACTTTTTTTCAGAGAAGATACTCTGAATAATTTTAGATATTTTGGATTTATTGATACTTGTTTTATAACCCTATAATATATAGGGTTATAAAGACAATATAATATAACACTATATAGTCTTCCCTGTGCACCTGAAAAGAATACATATTCTCTTGTTGAGTGGACTATTCTAAACATTTCACTTAGTTCAAGTTGGTTTTTAATGTTATCAAAGTCATCTATACCTTTGCTACCTGTTCTAATAATTACCTGCTGCCTTGTCCTGATATACTGAGTGAGGAATGTTGAAATCTTTAACTGTAATTATGAATTTGTCTCACTGCCTTTTCAGTTCTATCAACTTTGGTTTCAGGCATTGTTGAAGCTCTGTCATTAGGTGTGTGTACAGATTGAGCATGTTATGTCTTCTGGATGTACTTTCCAGTTTTTCGTTATAAAATGCTTCATATTATTTCTGATAATATTGCTTATCCTGATGTCTACATCATATAATATTAATACAGAATTCTAGCCTGTGTCTAGTGTTTGTCTTCACGGTATTTAATTTTGTATCCTTTAACTTTTAACAACATTATGACTTTATATTTAAAGAGGGCTTTCTACAGTTGGCCTATATTTGGGTATTGCCTTTTTATCTTCTCTGATAGTCTGTCTTTTAACTGGAGTGTCAAGATTAGTAACATTTAATGTAGCTATTGATAAAGTAAGTTTAAATCTACAATCTTGCTATTTATTTTCTTCTGCACCCTTTTTTTGTCAATTATTGTTTTAGTATTCTATTATTTCCACTATTGGCTTGTTAGTTAGCCCTTGCTTTAGTTTTTAGTGTTGTTCTAGGGAATATAACACACACCTTTAACTAACTTCAGCCTACCTTTAAATGATATAATCTCACTTCATGAATAATGTAAGAATCTTATATTATATACGTTATATGCTTTCATTTATCCCCTTCCATCTTTTGTTGCCATTCAATTTTATTCATGCCTATGTTATAAATAGCATTATTCTTGCTTCAAGCATTTGTCTTTTGAATAAATAAAAAATGAGAAAAAGTGTTTTATATATACTCATTTATATATACCATTTCTAATGTTTCTCATGCCTATTACGTAGAGCTAAGTTCTCAGCTGGCATCATTTTCCTTCTGCTGGAAGAGCAGCCTTTAATATTTCTTTTAGTGCAAGTCTGCTGGTGATGAATTATTTCAGTATTATTTATCGGAAACATAATTTAACCCTGATTTTTGAATTTTACACTTTTCTCTGTGGAAGGGAACTTGAAGAATTTTATCAGGGGAGTTTATAAATGCCATGCTTATATTTGCATTCCAGGAATATCCTTTTGACAGTCTAATATCCTTTGGACAGTCCCAATTGTTTGGCTTGGGAAAAGTCTAAAAGCAACAGGAACAGTCAGGAGGCTGTTAAAATAATCCAGGGAAGATATAATAAGGTTTCAAATGAGTCAGTGGTGGTAGGGGTGGTGATAAGAAGCCTGGTTTGGAAGATAACTGTGTCATCTGAACTTTGGTATCAAATATAAATGGAGTTGATGACTCCCTGCACTTTGGTTATGGCTCTTAAGTAAGGAGAGGCTCTGTTTACTGAGGTGATAATTTGTAGTATGAGGAATTTGTTTGTGAGATCAGTGGTGCTCACCTTCATGATAGTGCAGGCCCTAGGACTGGGGGACTGTCCCAGAAGCCATGCCTGGCATGCAGGTTCTCCCCTGAGATGAACCTCTTATGTGTTTGGGGCCCAGGTATACGTCCAGCTCTTGGTTCACTGCACACCAGAGAAATAGAGACTGATTTTGTCTAAGTCACTGAGCATGGACTCTGGCTTTAGACGCTAGGTGCATGATATTAAGGGTCTCCCACTTCCAGGACTTTGGCTCAGATTCTCTTCTCCTTCTGACCTGCACTGGGCAGTTATGGATAATGTCCTTAGGCTAAAATAACTTCAGGTCAGCACCTCTGCACACAGTCCTTGGCCTGTGGCCTCTCTCATTGCATCAGCCTCACCAGGCTCTTGTTCTCTCTGTTTCTGCTGTCCCACTGGTTCCAGCAAGTCGCACAGCCGAGTTCACCCCAAGTTATGACATTATTTAGACATTTCCTTTCAACTCGGAATATGAAACAAGGATAAATCATTCAACCTCCATCGCCCATTTAACCCCTGTGTAAACTGTCTGAGGAATATAATGATAATTACCTTTTTCAGGGACAGAGTTGGGGGGGAGAGTCAATTAAGGCTTGCACTGTGCTTTGAGATCTTTCAATGAAAGGCTCGGGGTTATTACTGTTAACAAGATACCAGAGGGATATTTGCCAGCAGTGACTCCCTTTGAGCTAGCATGTCTGTCATTAGTAATTTGGGGGCTTGGCACAGAGTCATGGGAATGTTTTAATGGCTTCTGTTCAACCCCAGAAATAGATTGTGAAGTTGCAAAAAGAAATGCTTGTTTTCTCTGCTCTCCTCTGTTTCTGTACACGTGGTAACTCTCAGGGGAGATCTCCGGTTCTTTTGTTAAGGGCCAAAGAAGTGAGAAACAGGGTCTTATGCTGCCTCAATAAATTCTGACAGAAGGTAGTGGTCAGGCCTGTTCCAGAGACTGATTTAGAGAGGGGCTATACCACCTGATAGTAACTCTGGCCTAAACTGTAGTTCTGGAACTGCCTGGGGAGCTTGCTAATCCACTGAAGTTTGGGAGTGATAGGTAATATTATTAAGTTGTGAGTGATAGGTATATTAATATTATTTCCTAAATAAATATTTAGAAAATGTTTGTTAATTTGAACAAGTGATTTTATTTCTAAACCAATTCCCAGATGCTTTTCAGAGCTGTCTCTGTGAGTCAAGAAAACAGTGTTTTCTGCCTGGGATGTGTGGACTTGTTTCCAGGACCTGGGGAAGGAATATATGTGTCCAACCAACTTGTGTTTGGCCCTTCATTGGCAGAGTCCATGCTATAGCTTAATTTTCAACCAATTGATAAACCGTTCTTTTAAAAGCTCTTATCACTCTCTCTTCCTCAGTTTTTTTTCTTTATTTTTTACTCCATTCTTTGCTTTATATTTAATCAATTCTTTTCTCTACTCATCAAAGCAAGATGATAGACTGCAAAAAGCAGCAGATATGTGGAAATGAGAAGTAGCTTTGACTCTTACTGATGGTGACCTTGGGCAAGTCATTTAACCCCTACAACATTTACTTTACCCTCTGAAAGATGTGGTGATAACCCAGGGTCCCAGCAGAATGGCCAGGAGACGACATGGACACAGTTGTTTCAGGTGTTGCAGATGCAGAGTCATGTAAACTTGTGAAGCTACTGAATGTAAACAATAGGATATGGTGGAGACTCTGGCCAACTGGAGCATTCTTGCCCCATCCACAGGGAGCAGCTATTATTCTGTTATAGCAAATGTTTACCAGACTTTCTTTCTTTTTTTCTTTTTTAAAATTATACTTTAAGCTCTGGGGTACATGTGCAAAACGGGGCAGGTTTGTTACATAGGTATACATGCGCCATGGTGGTTTGCTGCACCCATCAACCTGACATCTACTTTAGGTATTTCTCCTAATGCTATCTCTCCCCTAGCCCCCCACCCCTCGACAGGCCTGGTATGTGATGTTACCCTCCCTGCGTCCATGTGTTCTCCTTGATCAACTCCCACTTTTGAGTGAGAACATGCGGTGTTTGGTTTTCTGTTCTTGTGTTAGTTTGCTGAGAATGATGGTTTCCAGTGTCATCCATGTTCCTGTAAAGGACATGAACTCATCCTTTTTATGGCTGCATAGTATTCCATGGTGTATATGTGCCACATTTTCTTTTTCCAGTCTATCATTGGTGGGCGTTTGGGTTGGTTCCAAGTCTTTGCTATTGTGAACAGTGTCACAATAAACCTACGTTCTTGCCCCATTCACAGGGACCAGCTATTATTCTATTTTAGCAAATGTTTACCAGACTTTCTTTCTTTTTTCTTCTTTTTACTATGCTTTAAGTTCTGGGGTACATGTGCAGAATATGCAGGTTTTTTACATAGATGCGCATGTGCCATGGTGGTTTGCTGCACCCATCAACCCGTCATCTACTTTCTTTCTTTTTTCAAAGCAAATAGGGCACTTAGAAATGTACATAGTGTGCTCTAATTTTTAAGTGTTGGAACAAATTTATTTGCTTTTGCAGAAAGATGTGGAACAATTACAACATGGTTGTAGCCTGGGTTTGACTAACAAACAGCCAATGCGATATTTGTAATTTATTTTATCCTTTATCAATTTCTGCCTTCTTCCTCTTCTTCTTTATCCTCTAATACTTTTTCTTTTTCTATCTGTTTTTCCCACTGACAACAGTGTTTTCTTTATATTATCCTAAAGTAATACTGGATTCTTTGCTTGGGATATATTCACACAAACCACAATTTCCTCATTCTTCCAACAGGCCCACTCAAATTCACATCTCTTTTCTTATGAATGACAATGCAAAGACACCACCAAGCCCACTGAGTTTTGAAATAGTTAAGTCAATACTTCCATTCCCAAGGCAAAACTGGAAATAATATATCTTCTTAGTTTTACTTAAAAAAACAAAATAAAAAAAATTAAAAAGACCCAACTTGGCTGTTAACAAGATCACCAGGAATGCTAACTCACCAGTCACTTGGGGCTATCTGCGGTTGAGTTCACCAACCCTTGGCCACATAAATGGTGTCAATCCTGAGCCTGGTGAGAAGTTGGCCTGAAGGAGGCATGGCTGTGTGGCTCCATTGCCTTTCCAGAAAAATATGCTAAAGAAGCCCCAGCCACTGATTGTGCAGTAGTAAATTGTATATAAAAGATATGCTCATCACCAAAAATGAGTGTGGTTCTTCCCAATTGCAGTGACTTGCCTTCTTTCAACTCTTTTCTTGGGAGAAATGTGACTACTTTATTTAAAACAAGAAGAGAGCCCTTTGGAAACAGTGTAATAATACTTTGTGTGCATGCCTGCATTTTCTCTTCTCTTTCCACTGATGGAAATAACTAATCATCAAGGGCACTCTTCCCATTGAGTCTAGATGTAGCCACAAAATCCTTCATATACATGGCAGCCATGATCAGTCATTTGGGGTAGGCATGTGTGTTAAGATCCAGTATGCCAAACAGTGAAAACAACTCAAATATCCGTTAAATAGTAAATGGGTAAACAAAATGTGATATATCCATGTTATAGAAAACAATTTGCCAATAAAAAGAAATGGGGTGTGGATACACATAACAATGTGGATGAACCTTAAAATATTATGCTAAGTGAAAAAGAAACAGACACATAAGACCATATATTGTATGAGTCTACATATGAAAATATCCAGAAAAGGCAAATCTATAGAGACAAAAAGTAGATTATAGTTTTCTGGGGATAGGGGTGGGAACAGGGGCTGTTAACAAATGGGCTCATGGTGTGTTTTCTGGGGTGATGGAAAGGTTCTAAAATTAGATGGTGGCGATGATTGTACAATTCTATAAATTTACAAAGAGTCACTTAACTGTACACTTAAAACAAGTAAATTCAACATTATGTAAATTATACATTGAAGTCAATAAGTCTGGTTACAAAACACACGGAGTAGGCTTCCCTGTTTGTCAAGACATTTGACTACCTGGAGTCAGGGAGCCACCGAGTACAAGTTACTCCAGGATCTTCCACTGACTTACTATGTAATATTAAGAAATAACTTCCTTTCTCTGTCTGCATTTTCTTCATTTGTAAGTTGATGTGTTTGGGCTGATGCTCTTTCAGGAACTTTTAAACTCCATCAGTACCTAAGAAGAAGCAAAGCAAGAATTTTTACTGCAGTATTTCACCGCAAAATAAAAACAACCCAAATATCCATCCTACCAGGCTGTCAACTTTTGGGGAGGAGCAGAGATTGGGGATTCATCCCTTGCCAATGTCTGGCTCACAGCTCTATGCAGAGAGTTAAATAGTGCTGTCTGTTGGTATAAGGAGATTAGAAATATGAATATTTATGAGACTTCATATATAATATCAAAGGTATTTTCTAAGAAGTGAATATCAGCATGATGTATGACAGTGTGACATTCCCGCTCTGTTCAATGTGTCTTTTAGTCTTCCCAGAGAGTATGAAACATTGGGAAGAAAACATCACCCTCTATAATCTAGTCTAGTTGCATAAGTAGTTACAGTGAAAAAAAGAGGGTGTGTGTGTATGTGTGTGTGTTCCCTTGCTTTGGGTATGTTGTATTGAGTGAAGACGGGCTTTGGAGTGAAACAAACCTAAATTTTCTCCCAGGTTCTGACACTAAATCCCTGTGGGATCATCACTTAACCTCTCTGACCCATCTGTGACATGGGGGTAATCTAATTTACCTCCTAAGGTATTTCGAAGTCTTAGGAGACCTTCTATGTTAAACAGGTAGAGTGGTTCTAGAAACAAAGTAAGTGTCTCCTAAATGTTTGTTTCTATTTCTGACCTTTCTGCTCTTTCTCTTCCCCTCCACCACTTTCAAGGTCTGTTTGGAGATGGCTGGATCTAGAGAGTAGGGACTCGAAATAAAAGTTGCCCACTTCTCTCGATAATTAGATACACAAATGCAGTCAACCAATGGCATGTTCCTTTGGAAGGGGACCTGGCTATGTCAAGTGACTGTTCACTGGCTCTGGAAATGATCCTGTCTTACCACTCTGCCCTTCTCCACTTTTCTCTTGGGCCTTAAGATTTTCTAAATTAGAGTTATGACTCTTTGGTAAGACACTGGGTCCATGATAATGAATATTCCTTGGCACTGAGGTTATGGCAGGGCCTCCGATGAGAATTATTTCTAAGCTAGATGTCCCAGGAGCCCACCCCATCCCTTTTCAAATTTCATCAATGCATCCAAGTTTCTGTTTCTGTTTTGGAGCAAACCCGTGGCTGTGCTGTCTGTCATGTGTCCTTTTAAGACATAGCCAGGAAACTTCACAAAGCTGAGTGCCATCAGATTTTGCAGGGTCACACACACTGATGGGCAAAACCAATTTTAGCAAGATTTTGCATATCTTTGAATGTCTTATTGTGGTCACAGAGATGCAGATATGTGATAAATATTCTTTAGGGGAAGGGAGAGAAAAAGATGAACATTTGTGGGACCTATTTTGTGTTTGGCATTCAAGATGTTTATTCTTCTATTCACTTATTTAAGATGAATGAATAATTTTGACTGCGTTTTTGTATAACAAAAATATCAGATTCTTTGTCAAAACAAATTAAAAAATGCAAAAGTGCACAGGGCAAAAAGTAAACATATTCCTACACACACACCTCCTTCTCCACTTACCCTTCCTTCTTGAAATTTTAATTTCAAGTAGAAGTACCACTTTTAGTAAACTAGTATGGATTCTTCCCTTGACCCTTTTTCAGGCACTTTGCCATAAATACAAATTGTTCTACAATCCCTTCACTCTATTTATATACCCTTCTTGCCTCTCTACATGAATGCAGATAGAGTGCCCTCCTTTTAATGACTATCTCACATTCAATTTCATGAAAGAACTCACATTTGTTTAGCCATGCTCCATCCATGGTCATATGGATTGTTTCTTATTGGTAGTACATGTAACCTACACGTCTATTTGCATAAACTTGCAAGTCATTTTGTAAAATAGATTCTTCAAAAGAATTTATTGAACAGGGTGTCTACCAGACAGGGTACTGGATGCTCTAAATACAGCAGGGACAAGATGTAATTGCCTCCTGCCTCCATAGAGTTTGCAATCTAGTCTGCCATTGTATTCCAAATGTCTACTCCATCTTTCCCCCACTTTTACCCTGCTTGTTAATGTAATAATAATTAGTCCTGGTTTATAGATAAGAAGCCTTTGGCTCAAAGAAGTATATGAACACAAGCAAGTTCACCCAGACTATTAATTGCATAGTTGGAAAACATTTCCACATCTGACTCCAGAGCTTCTCTGCTGCCCATTACCTGGTCAATGACTAGTATTTGGTCAGTTGCAACCCCTCATAAGATGTGTCAAATTTACCTATCTGGTATTGGATTTAAAGCATCAGAGATCCAGGTCAAAGAGATGAGTTCCTGCTCTTTGTAAAACCATGACACAATAGCTCCTGAGGAGGAGCAGAGAGACACCTGGCCCCTATTATTCATGGAAGGGTCTGTCCTATGGTCAGGCATATCAGGTTTTGAATTTCAGTTCAGCCACTTTACATCTGAATAGGCTTGGCCAAGTCATTTCTTCTCCATTAATTCAGGCTTCCTCATCTGTAAGGTGAAAAATATCAATATCCACCTTCCCAGTGGTTGTGAGGTTTCAATGAGCTCATGTGCATACAATATTTTGCATAGATTCCAAGACAGAGTGGGAGCTTGATAAATGTGAGCTATTATTACTGCTTTCATTTTAATGTTTTTTTATTGTGCTAAATCTGATTGCCCTCTGGAGTCCCTGCTTGTTCTGCCAACTCTAAGTCAAGCACCTGCCTTCTTACCACCTTTACTGTCCTCAGGAGCCCTTGGGAAATTCTGGGTATGGCCTCAGCTCCCACCAGAGGAGAATGTGAACATGATATGTCCCCAATATAGTCCAGGATACAAGGAGGCTACTAATTAGAAATGGAAAGGTGGGCACCGTTAACGGTTTTCCGAGGAGTCATTTACACTCAGTTTGGGAACTGGGTGTGATTTCTTCTTAGAATAACTCCCTGAAGATTTGTGACCTGTTCTGATCCTGTCATCTCATTTCCAGAGTCTCTTCTGTCCTCTGAAGGCCCAGCTTTGGAACTCAGCTCTTTGGCCCTGCTCTCGCTGCCAGGCTCCACAAGCACAGATGCTACTTGTCAGGCTTGCGCCAAGTTGCCCGGCCGGGACACTCACCACCGGGCCAGGCCATCCCTCTACCAAGCTGGGCTCTCAGCCATGGCTGGAGAGGTGCCAGGGGGAAGGAGGCAGGGCCTGCGTGAAGCTGGTGGTGTGGGTAATCATGTTTGGGAGCTTGAGATGGCCTGCAGCTACAAGGGCAAGATTAGTGACATCAGCCCTTCCCAGGCAGCAGGTTCAGACAGGAGGAGAGGGAGGCCGCCGGCGCCCGGGTCAGAGGGGACATTGGCAGCCAGGAGGGTGGGCCCTCCCAGGCCTGGGCTCCTTGGGGCCTGCCTGCTCTGGCGTGGTTGTTGGGGAAACCTGTTGGGTAAGCTCTTGTGTGTTTCCCTGTAAGGCTAGGTCTTACAGTCAAAGCAGAAAAGTGGGGTGAGGGGAGGGAGCTCTTTAATGGCTCTGACATGTACTTGAGAAGCTGCCAACGGGTGGTTTATGTTTCTTAAACAGAGATGTGTTATGATAGTGAGGCTGCTTCTGTGGTGGTGATAGCTGAGCCCTGCCCGAGGCTGGGGCTCCCTGACATGCTCCTTTGCCAAGACAGGAGGTGGCATGGTGAAAGGAGTGGATTGCCAGATTTGGGGGGCAGCAGAGGTAGCTGCCCTGGTACACAGAGTATATGGCCTTGGGGTAGTCAGATCATCTACCTGAACTCCAGTTTCTCATCAGCTAAATGAGAATAATGGTGTGTCCCTCACAAATCTCCATAGCTGCATGTTCCTTGGCTGCCTACGTACAGTGCACTATTCTAGGCATTTTGCAAATATCTCACCTACTCCTATAATGACTGCATGATGCAGGTGCTATTATGAGCCTTATTTTACACATAAAACACAGAGATATCAAAAGATTTGGCCGAGATCTCATAGCAAAGCTGGCAGAGCTGGGATTGGACTCTGGGCAGATGTCTCTAACCTTAACCACTGTGCTATGCTTCCCAGAACTAGCCTAGGACCCTGGTCCTCCCCTTCCAAGCACTTGAGTCATTGTGGAATAGCACACTGGTTGATGTGATTTTGGGGTAAGTGTCCATTCCCTTAACTGGATTCTGAGCTCTTCACCTTGGTTTTTGCTCATCTCTGTATCCCCAGCACCTAGCTCTGGACTTAGTAAGGACTTCCCTGCAGTACCTGTGTGAAAGGCTGCCAGGAGGATCAAGATAAAGAACTCGAGATATTTGGTGACTCCCTGTGAAGTCACCCAGCACGGCTCTGAGCTTACAATAGGTGGTAGGGAAATCCTTATATCCAGGGCAGATATGCTGTGGGCTGGGTTTGCCTCAGTGACTTTGTTCGGGGGGCATGATCAGTCATGATTGCAGTTACTCCCAAATGGCAAACTTTGGAGCAATCTATTTGACTCACCAAGAAGAAGAAAATGGGCAGCGACCATGTTGTTCAGGAAGGCAAGCACTGCGGTCACGTGCCTCATAGAGCTCCCCTTGTGCAGTTGATCTTTCAGACAGCATCTCCTCAAAGCAACTACCATCGAACCTCAAAAGGTGGTCCAGCCCACCTTTCTGTCTCGGGGAGAAGAATTTCTCATTTTGTTCAGCAATCTAACCCATCCTCATCTTCAGCTTTAGGCCTAAAGCAGAAAATCTCTGAAGTGCCAAGGGGTTAAATGCCTTCAAGAGAAAAGAAGAGAAACTCCTTTTAGGTTGCACATTCTTTCCTCTCTCTGCAGCCTGTGTGTTTGCACAGCCTGATGGGATAAGAGAAGGCAAGTGCTAGCCTCAAACTGTGTGCATTGTGGGTGTGCGAAGATGCACCCAGCATTCCTCCTCTAACGCTGATGAATCCCACACTTGTGGAAAATCTGATGTTTTCCCAAAATGTCTGCTAAATTATCCACAGTATTTCTGCCTTCCATTATGCTCATCCTCAGTTTCCTAGCTCATGCTCCTGAACACATTGAATCCTACCTTTGGGCATGACTAGGTTTGTTGTGGATTTGGCTGGTATGATGCAAAGACACTACTAGCCTGTCAGACAGACAGGCACACAGACAAGCTGAAATGAAAGCATAGGTCTAATTGATCTCTGTGTTGGAATGGGTAATTTGTTTAGATAGCATCAAAAAAGAAATATCTACTAGAATATTACTACATTTTGATGTATTCAATTCTTGTCAGCAAAGAGAACATTTTAGAAACGCGCTTGAAACAACAGTGTGCAGAAGTAGCATCAGGTAATGAACAAATGACTTTGGTTTATTTGCCCAAAGTGGAACACAGTCAATCAGAAAGCCTCTGCAAATGTATGGGGAGCCTATTATATACCACACCCTGTTTGGGGACTAGACAGGTCCTTCATTTAGACTCATTTGCCCCTACACTCAGTTCTGTACCTGGAATGATAATAAAGAGAGAAAAAGAACATGTCAGTGTGAGAAATTATTTTATTTTTTCTTAGTGAATGCTCTATTTACCTGCTTGCAAAGTTCACTGGGGCCAGGACTGGCTATTTAAGATAGAAAGTTACCTTACTTTGGGAGCAAGAGAGTTCCTGGCCCTTTTGACTGAGGTCTTTATTTTTCAAGGAGGTGTCCTCATTTGCTAAAGACAATTTCTTGGCTCAAGCAGACCAGTTTAACAGTCATCTGCATTCCTTGACAGGACTATTGCTCCTGAATATTGCCACACCTGGGGTGTGGGCTGGGGCCCTAGATTTGAAGCATGAATATCTTTATCCATTCAGGGTGAGGTGGTGGCAGCTTGTGCTACACTCCCTACAGGTGGCTTGGCTCTGAATCAAGCCCCTTTGATTCACATGGGAAGTCTTCTTTAAAAATTACTGATAGTTTCTTTTGCTGTGCAGAAGCTCTTTAGTTTAATTAGATCCCATTTGTCAATTTTGGCTTTTGCTGCCATTG
>NW_012121820.1:13509262-13559829 GCF_000951035.1 Colobus angolensis palliatus
ACAAAAAATACAAAAACTGAGCCAGGCATGGTGGCGCGTGCCTGTAGTCCCAGCTACTTGGGAGGCTGAGGTGGGACAATCATTTGAACCCGGGAGGCGGAGCTTGCAGTGAGCTGAGATCGTGCCACTGTACTCCATCCAGCCTGGGCGACAGAGAGAGATTCCGTCTCAAAAAAAAAAATTACTGATAGCTGCTTCAAAGTATATGTCCTATTGATGGGGGAATCATGGGTCTCAGAGAAGATCTGGGGTAACCTGATATCGTGTCTGCTATTTTTTCCTTAAAAATGGTATGTAAATCTGTGTGATTGAATGTATAACTTCTTAAGACTTTTTATACATGTGTTATTCCAAAGTTAAACATATTTTGTCAGGTTATGTTGACTTAAGAAATAGCGTCATCAAAAAAGGAAAATGAGAGTCAACTGTTTTAGAAATGTTAGAAATCTTGCATTGTGGAGAAATCAAACATACACATGCTGCCTTGTTGCTCTGTCTTATCCCTCACTGACTATAGAGTATAGATATTTATACACATGTGCACACACACACACACATATTTCCTCTTCTTTTTGGTCTCCTTGGACAGCCTTCATTTTTTTCTTTCTTGCCAAGTGACTCTGAGTATATTAAACTCTTTTGGACCTATTGACTCACATCTGTCTAGTCCAAGTTATTTAACGGAAGCTCTTGTGTTTTAACTTTTGGGCACCCAACACTCAGGTTTCTAGTTTCCAGGAGGTGGCCTCGCCCAAGACATTAGGGCATCTGTCCTTGCCTGCCCTGACCTAGTTCTTCTCTCCACTTGGGCTATCACTTTAGCCCTTAACTTTAAGCTGTTTAAGTTCTGCTTAACAAGTCCTCAGCTGCACACAGGAGTCACTAGAGGTTGCTCCTCCTTCCTTCATTCCGGTCAATGTCAAGGCCCAGTAAGGTGTGCAGTGCATGCCAATGATTGTTGAAGGGATGTGCATCCTCGCTAGCAAAAGGTCTGGGCTCGGTGGTGACTCATGCCCATACCTGCCAAGGGCATTACAGGGAAAGCCTCATCTAGAGAGCCTGAATCTTCAGGCCACATTACCGAGCAGGTTCTAAGAAGGAAGTAGAAGGAGGGATGTGACCATAAGGAAAAGTAGATGGGGGTGGGTTCAGATCCTTGAGCCCTGATCCTTGAACAAGTCACCTGGAGGGATGTTTATATACCAAATGCCAGTTTAGTCAGGAACTTTGGGTTTCAGGTTGATTTTAAAAGCCATCTATTATAAAAGCCTCATGCCTTGCTCCCTCACTTCTTCAAGGTTCTTTTTCAAAAGTCATTTATGTGGGAGGCATTCCTTGACCACTTCATTCAAAATTTCAAACCCCTTTCCTCCCCCAGTGTTTTATTTCCCCTATTTCTTGCTTTGTGTTTTGTCTCCTTAGCATTTACCAGGAACCTATAATATGTGTTACCTTTTTAGCTTGTTTGTTGACTGCAGTGTAGAAGATCTTGGAAGTCAGGAAAGGTGTGTAGCTTTGTTACTCTATGTCCCAGTTACTGGAAAGAGTGCTTGGATAGCATATGTAGTAGTATTATTTAATATTCACAATAATAACCATTATGTTGATTAACCCTAGCCATTTGCTAACAGTGTGCTGGATGCTTCACCAGATTGGCTCATTTAATTATTTCATCAACTTAATGTAAGAAACTAGTATTCCCTTTTTACAGAAGTGAAAACTAAGGTATAGATATCAAATAACTTGCTCTGAATTCCATAGTTAGTAAGTGGTAAAAGTGCATTTAAACCCAGGAAGCCTGACTCCAGATCCTGTGTTCAACCACAATATTCTAGTGTCCCATGAAGGTATAAACTAGGGATTTGCATATCTTTTCTATACAGGGCAAGATATTAAATATTTTAGGCTTTAAGGTCATATGGTCTCTGTGGCAACTACTGAACTCTGCTGCTGTGGCAATCAGCATTTATTGACAATATGTACATTAACGGTGTGACCATGTTCCAATAAAGCTTTGTTTATGAAAAACAAGCCATGGGTTGGATTCAGCCTATAGGCAGTAGTTTGCTGGCACTTAGCATAAACCAAAGAGGACATGGAAGTTTCAGATTTAATAAACATTCATTGGAACACTTATGTTTCAGGTACTTCAATTAATTTATTTTATTGATTCTTTCAAAAGCTTTAAGGTAGGAAAGGAATTCCCAGTTTACAAATGAGAAAACCGAAGCTCAGTGAAGTTAACTTTCCTGGAGACGTACAGCTAGTAAATGGCAAAGGAGAACTGAACATAACTCATCGCAACTCAAGTTCCTTTGTCGTTTTTCTTTGTAGGTTTTCCAAGTAGACTGAAGCCCCATAAATAATCAAGTCTCCAGAAGCTATACTGCTACTTTTTTCTTTTTCAGGGAAGTGTGAATGTGTCATAACTTGGCCATGACAAGCTGCAAGGCATGCTGGGACCTCAGGGACAGGAGGCATCTGGTAGAGGAAGAGGCACTGAGATAAATATGGAGGAAACTTGCCCAGATGGAAAACTGGCCACTGATAGAGGGAGGGGTTCCAGTTGTCCAGATGGATGTGGAGAATTCTGGGAGGTTCCAGCTTAGTCTCATCCCTGTAGTGGGGCATTGTGGGAGTGGTATTGTGAGCAGAGAGATCAGGAATCTCTAAGCTGTGATAACAATGGGGTATCATTCTAATTTGGAGCAGGGTACAGGTTAGAGGCCCCTGGGAGGAGGCAGCTGGAAGGGGCTGGCCGTCATTGGAGTAGGTTAGTTCTCAGAAATAAGTTTTAGCCTCTGGAAGCATCTGGAGTGAGAAAAAGAAATCCAAAATGGAACACACATTCATATAACCCAGGTAGACACTTGTCTCAGCCTTTACACCTCAGATTAAGGGCATCTCTTTACAGAGGCCTTGGCTGAACACTGCAGTAGACATCCCTTGCTCTTCTTTGTTCCTGGGCTGTATTTTTCTTTACCCAGATACACACCCACTTCCATACCTTTCCACCTGCCACTCTCTTTTCTGGGATTGCTCTTTTCCCAGATATCCTCATGCCTTGCTCCCTCACTTCTTCAAGGTGCTTTTTCAAAAGTCATTTATATGGGAGGCATTCCTTGACCACTTCATTCAAAATTTCAAACCCCTTTCCTCCCCCAGTGTTTTATTTCCCCTATTTCCTGCTTTATGTTTTGTCTCCTTAGCATTTACCAGGAACCTATAATATGTGTTACCTTTTTAGCTTGTTTCTTGACTGCTGTGTAGAAGATCTAGGAAGTCAGGAAAGATATGTAGCTTTGTTACTGTATGTATAGTATTTAGAAGAGTGGCTAGGACATTGTTGGCACTCAATAAATATCTGTTGAATTAATGAATTAACTTATCACAAGTTGCAATTACATATTTAATCATGTATTATCTTTATCTCCCACTAGGCTATAAGCTCTGTGAAAATGAAGACCATGTTTGTGTTTTTATTGCTACATCCTCAATGCCTAGATTATCTGAGGTGCTCAGAAAAACAAAAAAACAAAACAATGACAACAACAACAAAAGTACAAAAAAAAACTTGAATGAAAGAATGAGTGAGAATTAGGAGGATTCTCCTAACTGGCAGAAGAAGCCCAAGAACTTGTATATCTCATCATCCTAGCTCTTATCAAGGAATTTATTTCTCCCACTGACATTATAATTTTTTTTTCTTTTTTTCTTTTTTTTTTTTTTCAGATGGAGTCTCACTCTGTTGCCCAGGCTGGAGTGATGGAGTGCAGTGGCATGATCTTGGCTCACTGCAACCTACCCCTCCCGGGTTGAAGCAATTCTTCCTGCCTCAGCCTCCCTAGTAGCTGGGATGACAGGTGCCTGCTGCCACACCTGGCTAATTTTTGTATTTTTTAGTAGAGATGGGGTTTTGCCATGTTGGGCAGGTTGGTCTTGAACTCCTGACCTCAGGTGATCTGCCTGCCTCGGCCTCCCAAAGTGCTGGGATTACAGGTGTGAGCCACCATGCCTGGTGTGATCTTATAATTCTTTAAAGGATATATGTTGTGTCTTATTCATGTCTGACCTCAAGGTCCTTAACAGCAATTGGCACTTAGTAGGTGATAGTCAATTATCTGCCAAGTGGATAAAGGCATGCTGCAGCAGTAAAAGCAAGGCCTAGGAGTGTAAAATTAATCTGCGAGCTCAATGGTGAGGCTCAGACTGCTTTGTTTAGGATGGACACAGAGTAAAGTCTTTGTGGCAATGGAGAGTGTTTGTCAGAGTGACTTAGATGTGCTTAGCCATGGGGCAACCTCATGTTGAGGAAATATGTTGTGTCTTATTCATGTCTGACCGCAAGATCCTTAACAGCAATTGGCACTTAGGAGGTGATAGTTAATTATCTGCCAAATGGATGAATCTGAGGAGATCCCCTGCTTTTTGTCAAAACTGGCACAGAGGACAGGCTGGTAGTGTTGAATCCACAGGGGCAAAACTCAGACCTGCAGCTGAAAGTAATCAGGGAAGGCTAGGTACTGAGAGTGGAGCAGGGATAGAATACACAATTAAGCCCGGTGTGGTGGCTCATGCCTGTAATCCCAGCACTTCGGGAGGCCAAGGCGGACAGATTACTTGGAGGTCAGGAGTTTGAGACCAATCTGGCCAACATGGCAAAAACGCATCTCTAACAAAAAATACAAAAACTGAGCCAGGCATGGTGGCACGTGCCTGTAGTCCCAGCTACTTGGGAGGCTGAGGTGGGACAATCATTTGAATCAGCAGGCAGAGGTTGCAGTGAGCCGAGATCATGCCACTGCACTTCAGCCTGGGTGACAGAGTGAGACCCTGTCTTAAAAAACAAAGAAAAGAAAAGAATGTACAATTTAGAAGATTAATTTGATGTCAAAAAGACAAAGATCAGAAGCTACAAAACCACTTGGGGGTTATTGCACATGTTCACAAATAAGCATTATGACCTTGATTTAATAGGACTAATAGAGATGGAAGAAAAGTGGGAGCATACGAGAGGCAATTAGAAGGAATAAGTTATATGATGTAATTGTTAAGTGGATATCTGAAACAGAAGAGAAATAATATGCTTATGTTTGGAGAAAAAATAATAATTACTGGGCAAACACTGCATTCGGCCTTTTCTGTTCATTTTCTCACATTATCTCCAAAACAACTTTGTGAATACATGCCATGGCCCCTATTTAGAGATGAGAAAACAGACTCAGAAAGGCTAAGTGACTGGCATCGAAGACTGGAGATGGCATTCAGGTGCAGTTACTTCTACTTTCAAAATCTAACCTATTTATACAAAGTGACTTGAGAACTATAGGTGCTGTCTAGATCTGGGAACCAGAAATGAGCATTCAGTGGCTGTGATATTGGATGGACTATGTTAAACAAATATCTGGCTTCTTTAAAAAAAAAAAAAAAAAGGAGAGAAACAAAAAACAAGGCAGAGTGCTGAGTCACTCACCCCAAGCAGCCTGAGGGAGGTAATTATAAACAGCTGGAGCAGACATCATGGGGCTCCACTAGAATAACCAGAGGAGAAGCTGGAAGGGCCTGGCTCCGGAAAGGAGAAGGAGAACTAAAGCAGGGAAGTTACTGCAGAGGACAGAGCATGACCAGACACAACCGGATAGAGCCAAACAGAGCAGAAGCCTGCTGTTATGAAAGAAAAAATAAAAAAAGAAAAAAAGAAATCAAATTCTAAAAATACAAGAGTTCTTTGAGCTGTTATCTCTCCGTAAACAGTAAAGTAATAGACACATGGCCCTGAAACCCTGAAGCCTTGGCTCTCCATTACATGAAAATAAGTTTGAGTTGAGGCAATAAAAGTGGTAGAGAGGCCAATGAGAAATCTACAGGTAGAGGGAAAAGCTGGATGATGAAGTGCCCCGTCTGGACTTAGAGGTTATTTGTTCTTAGGCTTCTCTCCTGTAGGTACTGGTGGCTCGTTTTTCTCGAAAGGCTAAGTAACTAATGTCTTTTGTTGACGAATGGCCGCTTGCCTTTTGATATACAACCACTGAGTTAATTTTCCCTTCCAGAATTTGCAGCAGCTCTGAATTGTGGTATTTACTAAGCCACCCCCATTGGTGACCCTGGGATCATCTGGGCAGCTTGTGAGACCCAGGCCCAGCCAGTGGAGGTCTTACATAGCCCTGGCCCCGAAGCCTCAGCTAATGATAGAATATCATTCTGTTGACCCCTAAATGGGAAGTCAAGAGGGGAAGTGGATTGGGAACGTAGGGTGAGGCATGCTCATTTGCTGCACCAAGCCACTATCACTGGCACCTCCTCTACTCCACGGACTTAGCTATAGACCCAAGGACAAGTTGGATTTCAGGCATTAGCTTCATGTGAGAAGGAGATAATGTAAGTGTCCTGCAGTCTTTTTGACTTAGGTGCATAGAGGTGGGTGAACAATTGGATGTGAAAATGTTAATTTGCAAAAAGATGTTCCAAATGCGCAAGCAGGGCCCATTTGCAAATGGCAATGGTATACGGCAAGGAAAGCTGAGTACCAAGGAGCATGGAAAGAATCATCCCTTGGTTTTTGGTGAGAATGTAAAAATGTATAAGCGTGATGTTAAGCATCAGAGACAGTTTGAGTATAGATAAGGATTCGACAGACTTGGATCAGAGCAGCAATTCTTCAGTTCAAAGCTGTGTGAGATCAGGTAACATTTGAAACCTTTCTGACC
The DNA here is from genome assembly GCF_000951035.1 of Colobus angolensis palliatus. Taxonomy (NCBI): domain Eukaryota; kingdom Metazoa; phylum Chordata; class Mammalia; order Primates; family Cercopithecidae; genus Colobus; species Colobus angolensis. The sequence goes on from NW_012121820.1 coordinate 13,515,970, forward strand.
CTCATCTATTGATGGGGCTGAAACTATGTAAGATGAGTATGAAACTGGATTAATGCTCATAAAGTATCTAATACAGTACCTGGTACAGAGTAAATTATCAATGACTATCAGTTTCCTTTCTCTTTCTTTTAAGTTGCAATATGAATAAATGAAGATACCATTGAATGCGAAGCCTCTGCTTAGACTGGGTTGAAAAATTCCATATTTGTAACAATGTAGATCAACAAAAATTCTTACATGCCAGTCACAATAATGGCAAAACCAAAGCATAAGGACATAGCTCATTCAAGACCATGAAACTTAGATGGAACTCAAATTCAGTTTCCCAAAAGCTGCTTTGAAGGTTGGCCCTGAATTTTTCCTTCTGTAGCTCATCTTAAGGTCTGTGTTTTTAATTAAAACCAAAATACTTCCACTCAGTGAACATACCTCATATCTCAGCAATCATTAGGAGCACAATGGGTCCTCCCCTTGCCTTAATAAGGTCAAGAGAGAAACAATAATAGCAGCTGCTGTCCTCCCCACCTCCCTTGGCTCTGCAGCTTGGCATCTCCTTCTCTCTGGAGAGTTCATGAGTCAGAATCCATTCCTGGGGACCCTAGCCTAGGAAGCTGCGCTCAGTTTGCCTGTGTGTGCAGAGTACCCAGCCCTCTCAGGAACTCTTTTTTTTTTTTTTTACTTTGAGATGGAGTCTCACTCTGTCACCCAGGCTGGAGTGCAGTGGCCTGATCTCCACTCACTGCGACTGCCGCCTCTCAGGTTCAAGTGATTCTCATGCTTCAGCCTCCTGAGTGGCTGGGACTACAGGCGCACACCACCACACCCAGCTAATTTTTGTATTTTTAGTAGAGACGGGCTTTCACCATGTTGACCAGGATGATCTCGATCTCCTGAACTCATGATCTGCCCGCCTCATCCTCCCAAAGTGCTGGGATTACAGGCATGAGCCACCATGCCCGGCCTTAGCCCTCTCAGGAAGTCTTAATGATGAGGCATTTGCTCTCAGGCTGAGCCCTGAGACTAGTTCTTGGACTGAGACTGCCTTTGGTCCTTCAACTGCTGTCCTCCCAGCATCAGGTGATCACTCTTGCCCAGGGCGTGTTAAGGGTAATGGAATGAATGAATTCACACTCATAGCCCTGGTAGTTGAGCAGATGCCTTTTGAGTTTACTCTGTGAGGAAGGCAAGGACCCTCTGCAAAGAGTGGTGCAGAGGGAGGGACCCCTTCCTCCCCATTCTGTTTCACCATTTTTTATCACACAGAAACACAGAATAAGATCCCTGTATTACTTGGGTTCTGGTTTCCTTTCTACTGCTTAGTAATTGATAAAGTCAATTGTCTATCTGCAAAAGGGCACTGTGTAGTGAGCTTATCTTTTTCTATTGGAAGTTCTGACATTTGATGAACCTGGAACAGGACTCAGGGGGACACAGAACCCACTCTGGATCAAACAAACCTGGATGAAAAACTCCAACTCCTACACTCACCAGTTCTTGGACCTTGGAAAATTTTGAGTCTCCATTTCATCAAAAGATATTGCATGATGGATATAAATCCTTAACATATATTGCTGGTATACAGTAAATTCTCAGAAAAAGGTCAGCTTAAAAAATCTCCCACATATCATCTCAGTGCATACATATACAAAAGAATATATATGCCCTTCCCTACATTGCTAGCAAGAATAGTCTCTTAAAGCTCCACTTCAGAGCCATTTTCTGTTGTTTCAGAACAAACACAGCATATTGTAAATTTTCTGTATTCCCTCTGAGGCAGCTCCAAACAGAAGACAGGGCTGCAGGGAGCCAAAGAGCTGGGAAAATGCACAGCATTTCTGGTTCGGAGGCCTGTTAAGCAATAGGAAAACACCCTTTGGGGATAATTGCTGACAAAAAGCCCTTCCTGTTCCAAACCAGAGGCATAGAATGGAGCAGAGCAGGAGGCAAGTCAGCAGTGGTTTCATTTGGGACCAGCTTGCTCATCTGATGAGGCGAAGACCCAGCGCTGGGCTCTCCTCCCACCCCTTTGCATTCTGTAGGGGAGCCATCAGAATGGGAGGTCGCCATGTTGGCCAAAGACTTGTCCCCGGGGGGCTTGGAGAGTGACAAAAGTGGCACAGAGTCCTTCTTCAGGGTGGTCTCTGACGGGGACAGAGAATCCAGGAAAAGTTTTGTTGATAGAACAGTAAAACAGAAACACATTTTTGGGAATGACACTTCCAATTTGGGGTCCAACCTCCTAGACAATATTGAAGCCTTGGTATAAAGAAAATGCTCAGTCCTTCACTTTGGGGTTCAGAATGCATGAGTTTCCTCCCTGTTACTGCTTTTTTTCTTTCCTTGAACACAAAAGAAAGCTAAGCGCTGCACTGCAGGATGGACCAAGAGAGAGAACGATCCATTTATTAAGAGCAGAGGAGACGGTTTCCAGAGGATCTGCAGGAAAATGCCCTTTGCCGGCAGGCCCGTGGCGCCCAGGCTGGGCTAAGCTGATTAAAGCCCCATTCAGAATTGCAATAACCCAAAAGATATGCTGGGGCAACTGATGGGCCTCAAGATTAGCCACTAAACAGATAGCTCTCTCTGGGATTGTGGCTGCTGTATTTTTGGAAACGGGGCACTTTCCTTCCTTCCTTCATTCCTTCCTTCCTTCCTTCGTTCCTTCGTTCCTTCCTTCCTTCCTTCCTCTCTCTCTCTCTCTCGTCCTTCCTTTCTTGCTTTCTTTCTTGCTTTTTCTTTCTTTTTTTCTCTTTCTTTTGAAAAAACCACAACATTTCTATTTTCTCATAGCTCTGTGTGCGAACCTCATTAATTTCCCAAAGTCTCGGCAGAAGAACAATTGTTCTAATTCCATCTGGCAAGGTTCTAAAGGCTGAGCATTTCTCATATAATATAAAATATATGGAAAATGAAGAGACACACTTATATATGACCCCTGTAATGGATGGCCCAGTATACGTAATAGGCTACACCCCATATGCAAACACGCACATATGTGTATATAAATATTTTTTTCCATGCCTTTCTGCCCTTATCCTGGAATTTTTAGCAATTTGGCCTGTCCCTGCTTATTAATGATGTTTCCAGAGCAGAGCTCATTGGTGCACTTTCAGCAATGGACTGATTAATAGGTGGGCACGGGGGAGCTCTTTGGAAGCCAGGGCATTGCTGGCTTGTTGACCTTGATGCTCGGGGGGATAGTCTTGCTTCAAACTATGGAATCTCAGTTAGCATCATAAATTGTGGAGCCACTGGTTTTATTGCCCTTCTGCCTCCTGCTGGGAATGTTGTTTCTCTTTAATAATGGGCTGAGCAGCAGCAATGAGCACTTCCCCTCCTCCTCCTCCCTCTAGGACTTGCCCTGTGCATGCTTGCTTTCTTCTCCCCCACCTCCATTCTCTACCTCCCAGCCCTGATCACTAAAGCAGACACATGACACACACGCGCGCGTGCACACACACACACACACTGCACACACAAGCACCAGCTACACACACTTGCATCCATGCAGCCCTCATATGCATACCCAAGCATACACATGCACGCACAGCCATACATGCACATGTGCTCACAGGATCACATACATATATGTGCAATAAACACACCCGTGTAAATATGGAGATCTATCATCCTCCTGTCTTTTAACTTCAGGACTTAGTAAGGACACCCCCCCCACCCCTTTTCTTGGGCTAAATTAGGCAGGGATTTTCAAAAGGCACTTTTCTAAACATCAAAGAAAAACAGAAAGTAACCAATCTGAGAAAATATGAAGAGGATAAAAATAGTCTTGTTTTCAAAATAGAGAATTCTAGAATATTAGTTGAAACAGAGAAGGGTTGTCCTGCCTTCTAAATACTGTTCTCAGAAGAGCAAAGATAACTCTCCTTGCTTCCTCATTTCCCCACCCCGTGCTCTCCAGGAGCCATCCCACTCCTTGGGCCTCAGGGACAAATCTCCATAGGCAAGCTTGTTCTAGAGATGTATCCAAGGGAAGGTTCACTTTCCTGTCTACCTTCAGCTCCTCGCACTTCTAGATCATCCTACTCCCACACCTAGTGAGCTCCTGCTCATGTTTCAGATCTCTGTTCAGATGTTACCTTTTTAGGGAAGCTCTCAGGGGCCTCCCTGTCTATCAAACCCTTCTCTTGACAACCGAAAGTACTGTGTTTCTTGTCCCTTTCACAGTAACCATCACAGTTGTAAATATGTGTTTATTTGTGGGAGCATTTGGTTAATGTCTGTCTCCATAGCTGGAATGTAAACTCCCTCAGTGCTGGGACCCCACATCTGATTGCATTCAGCCCTGCATCTCCAGTATCAATCCCATTACCAGGAATGTAGTTTACACTAAATAAATATTTGCTGATTGAATAAGCAACTCTTCTGTATTGGATTACACACATAGGAGAGGTGACTTCCCAAATCTATTCTAGTTCAAACGTCTAGTATGAAAATCTGTTTCCATATTGTAGTAGGTGCCATGGGTGCCCTGCTCAGCTCGCCTTTGCTAGACTGGTGCATCCATGTCTCAGCAGTGTTAGATGTTCTTGACTCACAGCTGGACCCTTCAGAGAATTACTCGCGATCAGGAGCTGTGCCACCCAGAACGGCCCAAGAAGCTGCATTCTCTCCAGAAGTCTGTCAGTAGCCAATGGCCAACTAAAAGGGCAGAAAAGTTTGGCACCCTTGCCTCAAGGTGGGAACTCTGTGGTTCCATGCAGGCTCCAGAGCTGGCTGTGGAATGAGGCTGAGACTAGACTTCAGCTGTACCCTCACCTTTGCCCAGCTTCTTCCTCTGCCCTATACTGCTTCTCTCACTGTCTTACAAGTTTTATTTGGGAGCACTCCCTCAATAACTCAATTACATATGAATCTCAGCTTAGGAAATGCTTCTAGGAGATCTAAACTAAGACACATTCAATATTCATAACCAAAAGGATACTACTATTTTTTTTTTTTTTTTAGACGGAGGCTCTCTCTGTTGCCCAGGTTGGAGTGCAGTGGTGCCATCTCAGCTCACTGCAACCTCTGCCTCCTGGGTTCCAGTGATTCTCTTGCCTCAGCCTCCCGAGTAGCTGGGATTACAGGCATGTACCACTACGCTCAGCTAATTTTTATATTTTTAGTAGAGATGGGGTTTCTCCATATTGGCCAGGCTCGTCTCAAACTCCTGACCTCAAGTGATCCACCTGCCCCAGCCTCCCAAAGTGCTGGGATTACAGGTGTGAGCCACCACACTTGGCCAATACTGATAAATTGATTCTCCAGAAGAAAATGAAAACAACAATAAACAACAATTCTGATTTGTAGCATTTACTAATTTCCTTGGTGTAAATAACTCCCACTGTAGCCGTTTTCAAGCTGCCAGTGTGATGTTGCTGAACACAAAGTTGACATGCATGCAATTGGCTCATGGGTGTCCATAAGAGCTATGTTTAAAATATCATAACTCATGATAGACAAAAATTAAAAGTTGTACACATAATATTAATATTATGATTAGTACCATTTTGATGGTAACTATGTGCTAGGCATTTTGGTTAATACTTTATATTTACCTCTGTCCTAATCTCCAGGAAGCTTATACTATTATTACTGCCATTTAATAGAAGTAGAGACTGTGGGTCCTGGAGGTACATGATTTACCTAAGGTCACACTGCTAGTAAATGGTGGTGCCGAGATTCAGCTCTGACTCCAGATGCTTAACGCATGACCAACTTTAGTGTCACCTACTAAAAGGCAGTAACTGCTCTTTTCATGAGTATAGAATTTTACATTTGGAATAGTGACATTTTTCTGTACAGTAATTTTCGTTCCTTAGCATATTTGATTATTTCGATAGAAACTATGCAGGGCAAACCTGAACATTTTAAAGATGAGGACCTTGAGACTCAGTGATTTGTTCGAAGGTTCTAAGGCTCAGAACTAGAGTTGCACACCTGGGCTTCTCATGGTCCAGTGTCTTTCCAGCAGACCTTAGTCTTTCCTCCTCAGAGCCTCAACTCTCAATGACAGCTTCATTAACCTCTGGATGTAAAATTTAGCCGATCCTTATCCAGAGAAGGCCAACATTCAAGGTATTGAATGAAACATCATTCATCAATTCTTCAGCAGATGGGGCACCTACTGTGTGCCAACCTAGGTTAAGTGTAATTTCAAGTAAGGAAGGTATGCCCGGGACCCCTAAGGAACTGGAGGTTAAATCAATTCAGTTTAGTTTAGCACATTTTCAAGTACTTGCCGCACCTACCAGGGAGTTTCTGAGACTTTGCTTTGGAGTCACAGATGCAAAGCACTAATGCAGGACTTGGTACATGACTGGAAAGCGATAGATCTAACAAGGCCCCTCCTCCTTCCTTGGTCCAAAACTGTTAACAGATCTTGCTGGAAAATGCCAGTGCATTTATATTCTGATGGAATGGTGCACATAGGACATCCATACCTGGAGGATTTTCATTCACCCCTCAACGCCATCTTGTGGGCGATGAAAACTTTGGCAGGGTTTGGGGAAGCCTGCCCAGTCATTGTGTGATTTGACTTAAAAATCAGAATTGGATAATCTATATAGCTCTAGAAGAAAATCTAGAGATCATCTCAATGTGCAAAATTTGGATTTAGTAATTCAGAATAATGGAGTCTACTCCTGGCACCATCAATGATATTGATGTGTGACAAGGTGCCTGACTGTGGTTTTAGTTCTCAGCAGAGGCTGTGGAATCAGGTAGATCTAGGATTGACTTTTGGCTTTGTGACTGTGTTCTTGGCCAAGTCACTTGACCTCTCTCCATCAAGTTTCCACATTTGAGAAGTGGAGATAAAAGTCGTACTTATTTTACTGCTTCTTGAGAACATATAATGAGATGATTTGTGATTAGTCCTTTACTTCACACTTCAAATGTGTTCATGCACGGTAGATGTTATTGATATTATTATGGCCATTATAATTGCTTTCAATACAGACTAATTTTTTTTTGCCTATTTGCCTCTTAGAACTGCTATCTTGATGGTTATAGACTTGAAACTCTAAATCAAATACTAGGAGTTATTAACTGATGTACTTTTTTCCCTTTCTGTTGGAGAAAACCTCAGGACAAGAGTCACCTCTTTCCAATGCTGGAACAGTGGATGAATTAGGTGGTTGTTAAGTAGAACAGAGAGCAGCTTACTGGGTATTTTGCACCTGTAAGTCAATAGGCATTGAGCAGGAGGGTCTGATGATTTCCCTGAAACACACACCTATTGAATATTTTTTGTATATAAAGACATAAGGCGATAATTAAGGAATAGATTAACATTTATAACCATTTGATAGTCTGTTGAAAGCTACCTGTCCTTTCTTCTGGGGGCCAGAAAGAACTATATAGGCTTTAACATGCTATTTTACTTATAATTTCTGGTTAAATTGAGCATAGACTTCATTATTAAAAACTAAATTCAGCTGGCATTTATCCAATACCTGCAGTGTGCCTAGCCTTGTGCAGTGGTAGAATCAGACCAAGCTCATGCTCTCAAAACATGGGTGCTATGCTAAAGTGGCAAATCCAGAACTTGATAGACTGCAAACCAGAATTGATCAGGGCCACCAAGAAGGGGCCTTTTGAAGAGTTATGGGCTGGCCATCAAGGGACACAGTGCTCTCACTGCTATTCTGTGGGTATTCTGAACAGAGTTATCATCTCATGGCCAGCCTCAATTTCATATTGGTTGTGAGTCTGAAACATACCGATAACCATGAGCTCAACCTTTCTTCCCATTTCAGCATGCTCTGGATTTATCAGAGAGGCAGGGGGATATGATAGCTGGATTTTACAGAAATTCTTTAATGAGCCAAGCACCCTGGCTGACATATATAATGTTACAGTGTAGTGGGCATTATTATAGTTACTCTACTAATGAAAAAAATGAGGGCTCAGAGAGTTTGAAAATTTACTCAGTTACACAGGAGGATAGCAGTGTGTCTGACTCCAAATTCCCAGTTTTTTTCAGTTACACAGTCTGATGACTGGTAATGTAGAAAAAAACATCTCACTGTGGATACCGGTTGAAGAAGATCAATCAATGCCTCTGTCCTCAGATAACTCATAGCCAAGTAAGGAGGTACTTAACCTTTTAGGGGGAAGGGCAGGGTGTGGGGATGTTGTGTAACTTTGAGACGCTCCCTCGAAAAATGCTGAAAATCTTGCACACTGCTTCAGAGGAATATTTGTACACCCTCCCTGTCCCATCCCAATCCCCAGCAGAGACCCTGAGCTCAAAACACCCTGGAAGCAGACTGTTAGTAATTCCAAGGTGCCCTGTCCTATGCAGGAAATCCTGCTAAGTCTTCCATTGGAAACTGCATGGACAGAAATAAGTACTGGTAGTGGAACTCTCCCTTTTCACGCTGGCTGCTGCTGCGGAGCTTGGAAGGAAGATGTAAACGATAGCAATTATACTTAAGGATTTAGGCTGTTCAGTCAGACGCAGGGCTGACTTCTGAAAGACTCTGGAGCAGAACAGCCGCTGCTAATGCTATGGATCCGTGTTGTGTAATCAACGTGAATCTCCATGGGCTTTCTTGGGTGAGCTGGAGATGAGGTGTAATTCCCTTTGCAGAATAGATCTCTATGGCAGGTGTGCCAGAGAGTGAAAACCCACATACTGTATCGCAGTTCCTTATTTGTTTTCAGCCTAAATTGGAAAGGTATTTCTTGGGGTTGGCAGAGTTGCTGAGATAATTTTTTTTTTTAAATTAAGAGTTAAGTATGATCAGGACTTCTAGGGTGTTGGTATGTTCTATTTCTGTATCTGGGTGCTGAGTACACTTAAGAATGAATATTATATCTTTTCTATATGAAGATTGTCTTTGTGCATATACATTTACTTTATGTATATATTTCTATATATTCTATTTAACAGGTATATGAAAATATTTTTTGGAAAGAATGAGGTAAGTTATAAAAGAACTGACCTTTTAAGTGAAAAAATAATATAGTCATCTATGTAATTTAAAGTGGTCAGTTACAATCAGCCAAATGTCTGCCATATTAGTTTAAAAGTCCTGTGAAATAGGACTGAGACACCTCAACACGTTGAACTGGGAGTTCCAGAAAGATCCTCCAGCTCCCTTCCAGAGCATCTTTGGGTGCCTTCAATGACTGGTCCCTGCTCGTCTCTGAGGCCCTGCCTCCTCACTTGTGGCTCCTTCCAGCTGAGACCTGGCTGCTACTAGATACAAGATTAGATTCATCAGTCCTAACCTGAGCAACCTCACAGGCCCACCAGGTTGTGGAATGAGAAAGGAGTCTGCTGCCAGGTCCTTGGTGTCCTTTGCATCAGGGCATTGGTGTGCAGCCTGAAACTGCTCCCCTTCCCCATCTCCTGCCTTTTCTTCTGGGCTCCATTCATTCACAAGTGCTTAGGCCTCAGTTTACTGAGCCGCACTCCAGTGTCCTCTTGGAGCCCGCCTCTGCCCACCTCTGGACCATCCCTGTCCAGGAAGGGACTGGTTTTAGCTCCTCCAATCCCCTAGTCTGCTTGCCTGGATTCCAAATCCCACCTTCTTTGCATACACCCCGGACTTTAAACATGAGACGTCAACTGGACACCCAATGCAGTGGCTTTTGTTCCCAGCAATGCTCAGTGTCAGGCACTTGCTTTAATCTCCCCTAGACTCCCACTCCAGTCCTCCTTTCGCACAGCCTCTGCAGCCCCATTTCCATTGTGTTCCTTTCTTCCCTCCCCACCAGCTCCTGCTGTTTGGCATCTGTTATGACATCCTGTGTCCCAATGCTTTAGGGAAGCTGTTGACTTCAGAAATGGGAAGGTCTGACTGAAAGGCAGGAGGAGGGGAACCAGAGTCAGAGCCAAGGCCCTAAGTCAGCAGCAGCGGTCTGTGAAGCTGCAAGAGAAGGCATTTGTGCTGGATCACTGAATGGAAGACAGGCAGCACCCATGGGGAAGGGAGCGTAGCCCATGCCGTGGCCCGGGCAATCCCTGGAAACTCAGTCTAGTTGCTCTGTCTTTTGGGGGTAGGAGGAGAGGATGGGATGTAATGACACACAGGGATGTGTTTATCTGCCTTTGTCTCTCCATCACTGTGAAAATGCCCCAATATCTGTTTTAATTCCCTACTCATTTCATTATTTATTGACTTCCAAAAAGATTTAAGGAAGTTAATGTTCCATATGTCATGGGTTATGTGGATCCAAAACGCCCCTCTAAGATCCGGCATAGAGCATAATTTCTGAGAATATATTTCAGAAGACACAATTCTCCAAGGCCAGGGTCAGGGAGAGAATAGCGTGTGTGTTGCAGGATGTCAATAAATCTGCAAGACCTCAGACACATGCTTTTGCCTCTCTGAACCCATTTCCTCCTCATCTGTAAATGGAGATAATGATCGGACCTTGCCTGACTCTCAGTGGTGAGGCCTAGACAAGATGTGAGAGAGCTCTTTGTAAACTATAAAGTGAGGAGTTATTAGGAGCCAAATGTGCACAAATTTCAGGAAATGAGATTCTGCTGGACAGCAAGAGCCTCGTGATATAGGAAGTGTCTCAAAGTCCGGCTTTTTAAATTGCTATAAAATCACGTATGTAACAAAACCTGTGTGACTCTCTTGGCTGCTGGGATAAGTGTCTTTGCTTTCCTAGGCTGCATCCACATCACCCTGATTATTCTGCCCTTCTCTCTGCATTTTTTGTAGAATCTTGGATCTCTTATATTTTCAACTTTTTTCCCCTCAGTATCATCATTGGATCCTTTATTTGCATTTTAAAACGGTAGCATTATCAAGAGTTCCATTTTTAAGCTAGAATTGCGTCTCACTTCACTTGTTCAATCTGAGTGACTTCATCTTCCACCATCCAACTCCTGATAACCTCCAAATCTATAATAAATCCAATTACCCCACTCTAAATTTCAAACCTGAGTATCTTCTTGTCAACTCCTCCTCTTACCCTCGTATGCCCCTAACTGACCTAATAAATTTTCCCACCAAGTTTCTTTTCCCCCAGTCTTCTGTATCTGAATATATCCGTATTTCATCTGCCCAGTCCAGAAAGACTGACTATAAGTACCCTTGAGGTCCGTGGCCACATTTGTCTTTCTCATTATGGAATCCCCAGTGCCTTGTACATGATAGGGACTTAGCACAATATTATTTTTAATGTGTAAAAAATATGTTATCTCCTCTCTCATTTCCCACTAAATATGAATAAAATAACAAAATTATATAAATTAGATAGATACATACACAGGTGTATAGATAGAGCTCGGCTTAGTGCTTAACGTTTAGCCACTTGAGTGTTTGTTGGGTGTAAGATGCTGCGTCAAGCCCTTTACATGTGGTCATGTGTTGCTTAACAATGGGGATATGTTCTGAGAAATGCATCATTAGGTGACTGTATCATTGTGTGAACGTCATGGAGTGTACTTACACAAACCTAGATGGCAGAGCTTACTACACGCCAGGCCGTATGGCATTACCTGTTGCTCCTAGCCTACAAATCTCTGCAGCATCTTTCTCTCCGGAATAGTGTAGGCAATTGTCACACAATGGTACATATTCATGTATCTAAGTACATCTAAGCGTAGAAAAGGTACAGTAAAAATATCGTATAAAAGATAAAATATGGTACACCTGTATGAAGCACTCACCATAGAAGGAGCTTACTGGACTGGAAGTTGCTCTGAGTGAGGGGGTGGTGAGTGAATGCGGAAGACGAGGACATGGCTGTGTACGAGTATACACTTTATATAAACACTGAACACTTAGGCTGCACTGAATTCATAAAATTATATTTTTTATTCAATAATAAATTAACCTTAGCTTTCTGTAACTTTTATAAACTTTTTGTAATTTTGTAATTTTTTGACTCTTTTGTAAGAACACTTAGTTTAAAACACAAACAGATTGTACAGCTGTACAAAAATACTTTATTTAGATCTTTATGAGATTTTTTTCTATTAACTTAAAGTTTTCATTAAAAACTAAGATACAGGCCGGGCGTGGTGGCTGATGCCTGTAATCCCAGCACTTTGGGAGGCTGAGGTGGGCGGATCACGAAGTCAGGAGTTCGAGGCCAGCCTGATCAACATGGTGAAACCCCATCTCTACCAAAAATACAAAAAGTAGCCAGGCGTGTTGGCACCTGCCTGTAATCCCAGCTACTCAGGAGGCTGAGGCAGGAGAATTGCTTGAACTCAGGAGGCAGAGGTTGCAGTGAGCCAAGATGGTGCCACTGCACTCCAGCCTGGGCGACAGAGCGAGACTCCGTCTCAAGTTAAACAAACAAACAAACAAACAAACACCCACAAACACCCACATGAGCCTAGGCCTACACTGGTTTCAGATCCTCAACACCACTGGCTTCCTGTCCACGGGCAGTAACAGCTTCATTAGAATCTTATGGGACCACTGTCATATATGCAGTCTGTTATTGACTGAAACATCATTAGGTGGCCCATGACTGCATTTCTATAATGTATTTTACACACACACACACACACACACTCAGACACACACACATCTCTATATTTTCTTTTTTTTTTTTTCTTTTGAGGCAGAGTCTCGCTGTGTCGCCCAGGCTGGAGTGCAGTGGCGCGATCTCGGCTCACTGCAAGCTCCGCCTCCAGGGTTCACGCCATTCTCCCGCCTCAGCCTCCGAGTAGCTGGGACGACAGGCGCCCGCCACCACACTTGGCTAGTTTTTTGTATTTTTAGTAGAGACGGGGTTTCACCATGTTAGCCAGGATGGTCTCGATCTCCTGACCTCGTGATCCACCCGCCTCGGCCTCCCAAAGTGCTGGGATTACAGGCTTGAGCCACCGCGCCCGGCCCACATCTCTATATGTATATGTATTTATATATGGTGTATATTGTAGGGGAGACAAAACTTTTTTGTCTCTGTTGTCTTAGGGTCTCTGGCTAGGCCTGAGAATTAATTTGGCATAAGACCGATTAACAGGATAAAAGCATACCAATTTTTAAATATAAATTTTATATGACACAGGAGACCTCATTAGGAAATGAAGACCCAAAGACCTGGCAAAACCTAAATGCTTTTGTACTAGGTTGAACACAAAAGGGCAATGCTGGGAAGGCTAAAGGAAGATAAGAGTTATTTGAACAAGGATCTGTTTGTACAGAATTCTCTTGGTCTCAATTTCCCGTCCTCCATGATAAGAATGTTTCCTTTCTCCTGGTATAGCGGGGACAGTTCTCAAATTGGAATTTCATCTTTTTCTTTTCTTTTCTTTTGAGATGGAATTTCACTCTTCTTGCCCAGGCTGGAGTGCAATGGTGTGATTTCGGCTCACCACAACCTCCACCTCCTGGGTTCAAGCGATTCTCCTGCTTCAGCCTCCTAAGTAGCTGAGATTACAGGCATGCGCCACCATTCCCGGTTAATTTTGTATTTTTAGTAGAGACAGGGTTTCTCCGTGTTGGTCAGGCTGGTCTCGAACTCCCAGCCTCAGGTGATCCACCCACCTCGGCCTCCCAAAGTACTGGGATTACAGGCATGAGCCACCGTGCCTGGTCTTCATCTCTCTCTTTTGAGATAAAGAAGGGCGATCAGAGTGTCCTTCCTGGATCTGCAGTTTTTCAAGTGCCTTTAACTCAAAATAGTCAATATGCCAGGGTAACATATTTTGGGGTGACATGTTCTGAATTCCTTCAGTGTGTGTGTGTGTGTGTGTGAGATATATTGATGTATATATGTATGTGTATAACTTTCATTATCCTGAGATGTACAAGTTGCCTATTTTACAGATGAATAAACTAATTTTGCTCCAACTCATTCAGGTAACACATGGTAAAAGAATGTTTGCCTTTTAGTTCTAAGTGAAACGTAAATACGAATTTATTTAATCCTTATAACACTTTTTCATGTCAGAAACTATCTTTCCTACGTGGCAGGCAGGGAAACTGAGGTGGAGTGAGATTAGATGCCTCACTAAAGGCAACAGCTGGTAAGCCGGAGAACAGGATTCCAGTCCCAAGTCTGTGCTATGCTGGTTCCCAAATGCTAAAATCTGCATCATAACTTCTGTGCTGTAACACCTTCATATCCACCCGAACACAAGGATTCCTGGTCTCACTTCTTGAGTATCTCATTTGTCCTTCTCTCCTCTATGTAGAGCAGAACACAAACAGCACAAATCAGTGAGATGTTCTGAATAAGTCAATAAATGAGTAGAAAATGTAAATGAATAAATGAATGTCCACGTTTGCTTCAATTCTTTTGGTGGAACTACTTTCTCCACATTTTTTTTCCTAAAAGGTATTTTTTTTTTTCTGCCTCATGCTTTATGTAGTTTAGCATTGCTTTCTAAAGATCGTGATCATTATTCCTTCAAGTTCTTTCATCCATTATCATGTTTCCTTTAAACAGCTGATTGAAAGGGGTTTGTTTCCTTGGTACAGGTCATTTTTGTCTAGTAGTGAGGCCATGTGTTTTATCCCATGGGAATGCATCTTCATTTTTATAATGGAAGTCAATGGGAGTTAATAAAGGGAATGGAGAAAGCAAATCTCTGCCAACTGCTTAAGTGTGTATTCTTTCCATCCCGAGAATCCCACCTGTCTTCACAGTGTACCGCTTGGGGAATTCTACCAGCAGCTGGGTGGGTATTACACGAGACGGCGGCTTTGTGAACGTTTGATCGAAGGTGCCATGCTCACAGGAAACATGGGGTGCTTCGAGTATTTGTCACAGATCCCAGTGAAGCAAGGAGGCCACTGGTCATCCTGAAATGAAGACCCTCAGTGTTTCTCAAACTTACCACAAAACATTTGTGAGGCTTGACTCATTTCCTCTGTTTTTCTGCCCAAACTAATTCACAGCCACTGTCATGCTGTGGGGCCAATGGATTGAACGGGTGTTCATGAACTTCCATGATGCCTAGTTTTTGCTAGGTAAGAAGCACTGTGGCGCCACAGGTATGAGGCTATGCTGCAGCCTTATTCCCTGGAGTTTTAGTTCTAACACTGAGCAAACTGAAGAAGTTACTTAGCCCCCCCATGCTCCCATATCTTCACCTGTAAAAAGTGAGTAGTAATAAGGTTGTTGGGAGAATTAAGTAAGATAAGGCCATTAAAGCACTGAGCTAAGTCCTGACAAAGGGTAGGTGCTCAGTGGGTATTACTGGTGAGGATGACGATGATGGTGATGATGGTGATGATGATGGTGATGATGCTGTGGTTGTGCAAGATGCAGAGATAACTTACACACATGAAGACACTCACACCCAGCAGCCAGGTAGAGAGCTAGACACGCCATCACACAGTTGATTGTGAGAAAGGTATAAATTTCAGGTACAGCAGTTTAGCTGGCAGAAAGCACTCTTGGCTAAGGTTATCAGGAAAGATTTTCTACAAGTGTTAGTATCTGAGCTGGGTCCCTCCAATATGTAGGCTTTGGAGATGCGAGAATAGACTGGAAGGCCAGTGTTGGTGAAACAAAATCAAATCTGGCAATAACTCCTTTCGAAAAGCTGAGATATTTTCAAGTTGTCTTTACTGCATGTTCTGCCATGAAAAATTGTGACGAGAATTTTACATTTATATAGCACATTTATTTTTAGAGGCTCCAGTGATATTATTAAAAGCTAAAACCTTCTATTTTAATGTTGGTCCTTCTTAGAAAATATATGTTCTATCCCTTTTCTTCCAATGAGCTCTCTAACTCATATCAGACTTAGTGGGATGTTTGGACTAACTGTGAAATCTGAAATTATTTGGATATTAAAAATTTTAAAAAGCCTTAAGACATATTTCAAAAGTAAAGTTTGTTGAAAAAATCTTGGCAACAAAGGAATACCAGTTATGTTCAGAAGTGCCAGGTAGTTGGATGGAACAACAACCCAGGAAACAAATGTTGAGATGAAAGGCGTGTTAAATGCGCTATCAGGGTACCCATGGAATATTTTCCACTTTGGAGGCAAACAACTAAGGATTCTGTAAAACACAGGTCAAAGGGTGGTAGACAGTGTTTCTCTGAGCACTTTGCAAGACACAGCAAAATACACTTCCCAGTGTCCAGTAATGGTTTTATGAGCCCTGGATCGTCAGTTTGTAGCAGCCTGGTGCTGTGTGCTGTAACATGTTGATCATGCCACATTATTGCATATGACATGCTTTGTAAGAAAGCTTTATCAAAATTGTGCTTTACCATCAGCAAGATGAAAAATCTGCTGGCATTGGAACAAGAATCCTGGGAGTTTTAACACCACTAACTGTGCAGAAGTGCTTAGTCCTAGCAGCCTGAGAAGGGGGAAACACAGTGGCTAATTTGTCTAAAGTAACCTCTCCTCTCCAACATCCCCTACTGCTATCCATTTCGGCTGTATCTCATCACCTTGCTTAGCTTATTAATTGCCTTTTTCTTCCTGAAACTATGTAGTTAAGAGGTTGGTTGTTTAATATCTCTCTTCTCCATGTACTGTAGCTTTTGATATCCTCAACACCTAGTAGAATGTTTGATCCGTAACAGGTTCTTAATAAAAATTGAATGAATGAATAGATAAATAAATGAGTAAATACAACATTTGTTTCCCTGGTTCTGGTCTCATTAATTCTCACTGTCTACTGCAATAGTATTATTTGTGATGACCTCTAACTTATTTTTAAATTTGTAACAACTTTTTAATTGATGTATATTCAGAAAGGTATGCATATCAGAAACACACTTATTCTAGCTCAATACGTTTTTACAAACTGAGCACATGCATGAAACCAGTTTTCAAATTAAGAAATACAACATTATCAGCTTCCCAGAAGCCCTCTTGCTGCCCTCTTCCAGACAAACACTGGGGCCTGCCCAAGGGTAATCATCATTTAACAGCAACTTTCAGTCTTGCCTGCTTTTGTACCTTGTATTCACAGATTCATTCAGCATGTGACCTTTTCAGTTTGTCTTTCTTCACTTAATACTGTGTTACAAGACTTAACCATATTGTTGTTCATAGGTATACAGTGCTCAGGTTATATGTAACATACAAAAACGTATTTATCCACCATCTACTCTCTGTTTGGGCAGTATCCACTTTGAAGTTATTATGAATAGTGCTGCTGTGTAGTCTTGTATGTGACTTTGTGTACATACATGTACACAGAGTTGTTGGGCATGTAACTGGAAATAAAATTATTAAGTCATAAGGTCTGCAAATGTTTAGCTTAATAAATATTGCTAAAAAGTTTTGCAAAATGGTTATACCAATTGACAATTCCTTAAGTTATAATGTATGACTTTTTTTTGTTGTTTTTTTTTTTTTAGCTATTCTACGTCCTTGCAAACATCATTTCTATCGTTTTCATTTAACTGTGGTATTTTTTTTATGCTGCTTTTCCTCCTATAGTCTCACACCCCTACTAAGTACAATAGCTTCTCTTGCCAGTCTTCAAAGGGACTGGATAAAGTCAACATCTGGTATCAACTCTTTAGCAACTCACTAAGACTAAGCAGGGTTACAAATGTACATCCATCAGGGGCATGTCGGAAAGGAGTCAGCGCTGGATACATTCATGTGCCTTGGTGGGTTTCTGTGGCTAAATAGGTAGTACGGGTCCTATATTCAATGAAAACTTGAAAAGCACAGACCTGACTAGATCAGGACTGCCTGGTGGCCACATGTTTAAAACCCCGAATGTCTGGGAAAATGTCCAAACTCCTTAACCCAATTTTTAAAGTCTCTTCTGCCCCTTGCCTTTTATTTCCATTTGACTTCTTGCAGCCATTTTTTTTTCACATACCCTGTACTTTTGCCAGAGTTGCCTTTACCACCTTTCCTAAATAGGTCATACACGTTCATACCTTCGTGCTTTTTAACATTCTGTTCTAATGGTCTGGGGTACTCTTTCTCTCTTTCATCTGCTGGGTACATTCAGATCCCTGGTTAGATGACCCAGCAGAGGATTTCTAATCCTTATAGCAAGAGTGAATCCCATCCAGGTCTATTTCCCATAAAGATTTGTTTTTTACTCTATTATCTACTTATGACCTGGTTTTGAAATCATTTGGTTACTGGCCTGACTTCCAAGTTAGAACTTGAACACTACTAGGATTTAAATGACTAGGACTGAGTTGACATCATGAGTGTATTCAAGGTTCTAGGACAAGGCCTGGGACACTGTAGATGGTAGATAAATGTTTGCTGCATGAATAAATGAATGAATGAATGAATGAGTGAATGTGGTCCTGGACCTCAGATACATGACAATTATGCTAGGAGAATGTCATTCATTATGTCAGATGGCATCAAATATCGAAAATATATAAAATATAAAATGCCGCTTGGCAGAAATGTGAAAGAAAGCATGTTAGTTAGACAGGGTTGAATTAAGAAGAGAATGTAGGAAAGAATGCTGGAATAGGACTTTCTAAACTGGGAGCACTAATAATAATAACACTATTTCCAGGTCTTGCTACAGTGCTTGGATGTATTATGTAATTCTTCAAGAAATAATCTCAACTTTACTGAAGGTGAAATTGAGCACAGAGAAGTTAAACAAATTTTCTCATGAATTCAATGCTGCAGAAACAAGATTTGAATCCAAAACGTCTGGTTTGTCTCAAAGGCTGAACCATTTTGTGTAATTGACTACAAATTAACCATGTTTTCCCCAATAATCCAGCACCAGGAAGGAAGAAAGTATTAACCCCATTTTCTAGATGAAGAGGTCAACATTCAGGAACTGAAGGAACTGGGATTCTCCAAATCTAGCACTCTTTCCACTATTCCAGAAGGTAGATGGATGTTGAGGGGAGGGGAGAGGCAACTCTCTAAATAAATCCCATCATTGTTTCTTTGTTCACAGCACTGAGGCCAGAGCAGAAACATAAATTAAGAGTCCTGGGCTTGGGGCTGGGTTTCTCTCTTGAGTCTCACCTCCCCCGCAGGGCTCCTCAGCATTTCCCAGGGCCTGACCACGGCAGGCATTGTGCCAAGCAGATCCAAAGGTTTAGTCTACATGATGCCCTTGGGAATCCTTCTCTGGAGAAGACATTTCAAAACAAATCCAAGCTCTCTTGTTGGAGGCTACCCTGGGAGAGACAAAGGTCAAGAAATGAAGGTTCCCATCTGTCTGGGCGCCTATTTAGGGCCTCGCCACGTCACCCTCACACACATACACACACTTGAGGAGTTATGACTTACCACCATTCTTATTAGAAGAAAAACATGACTTGGAGTTGAGGAATTTTCCATTGTCTGAAGCTTATTTGAGTAGTAACTCAGATGGTTCTAACAAGAAAATCTAGCTTGGTGACAAGCAGATGCTCAGTTTTGGTTTTCACCACAGGAAGAGTTTTCTTGGATTATTAATGGGGTTTAGCATATTTCCTCACCTTTACTTAATTGCTCTAGTTCCTATTTAGTGAATAGTCCTCCGCTCACATTCTTTGCTCTTTTATCTATAAGGATGTTATGTTTTTCTTACTGATTTATCTATGTTATTAACCAAACAAATGCAAAACTATTCCATCTGCAATATTACTTCAAGAATACTTTCATGATACATAACATTCTACATTTAAAAGTTTACATATTTAGGATACATAGAAATATTTAATCTGTTCAGTTACCTTTATAGCTTTCCAATTTCTTGTGGCTTACCTCAAGGTTTTAACCAATTAGTAAATCTATGTTATACAAGTTTTTAGTTTTGCTTTTCATATTGACATCTTAATCCATCTAAAATGTATTTTGGTGTATGGTATGAGAGGACTGAAATTGTTTATTTTAACTGATAAGTCACCTTAGTAATGTTTATGGAATAATTCTTCACTTCCCAATGATCTGCAGTGCTTTGTTAGATATTAAACCTTAGTACATACAGAGAGGAATTTTCTTTGTTTTACCACCTAGTCCTCCTCTTATCAGTTATTCTTTTCAAATATTCTTTTGTATTGTGTATTAATTCTTACACTGCTATGAAGAAATACCAGAGACTGGGTAACTTATAAAGGAAAGAGATTTAAATGATTCACAGTTCCTCAGGACTGGGGAGGCCTCAGGAAACTTACAATCAAGGCAGAAGGGAAAGTAAACATATCCTTCTTCACATGGCGGCAGGAAGAAGTGCAGAGCAAAGGGCCTGGGGGAAGTCCCTTATAAAACCATCAGGTATCATGAGAATTCACTCACTATCACAAGAACAGTATGGGGGAAACCATCCCCATGATTCAATTATCTCTACCTTGTCCCATCCTTGACACATGGGGATTATTACAATTCAAGATGAGATTTTGGGTGGAAATGCAGAGCCAAACCGTGTCATACTGTGACTTATTCATCCTTACACACAGACCTTAGAATATTTCTCAAGACAAAAATGCTTCTGTGTTATATTTGGAATTATATAGTGAATGAATAATAATTTCATTCTTCCTTACCTTTATGTACACCTCTTCTTTCTTTTTTATGTATTTCACCCTTGATCACAACTTCTACAACAATGTTAGCGATAATAGTGGGCATTGTTCTTTTGTTGCTGATTTTTAGCAGATACACCTCTAGTGTTATGCATGAAATGAATTTGGAAAAAATAAATTCTTGTATTTTGAAGATATATCTTTCCTGATTACAAGAAAGAATATATGTTTATAAGAAAAATATTTAAAAATTTTAAAATGTAAAATAAACTTTTTATCATTGTCACAACTACCCAATTTGTTATGTGTGATAAAAGCACCCTTTATCATGGGTAAAGTATCATTCCACTTCTATACTGTAATATTTTGATTACTTGTATTGGTATTTAACAAATAGCTTTTTACTTTTTACATATTAAAATTAAAAACACTAATAATTCAAGAAGATGGCTAAAACAAATATTCAGAAGTGAAACTTAAAGATGTAAAAAATTGCCAACTTTACTAGTGATTAAAAATGTAAGAATTAACTTACATATTTTAAAAAATCTAACAATACATATTCAAATGTGGTACTGCTGTTTGCTGACGAGAATGTGATGAGATGGACATTCACATATGCTTCTGTGGAAATGTAAGTTGACTTTATAATTATGAAGAGCACTTTAAAAATATATAGTAGGATTATTAAATATGGTTGAAACTTTAAATCAGAAAATATACTATGGGTCTTTATTTTAAAGAATTTATTCAAGATATATATTATCTGTAATAAAGAAAAAAATAAAAATGTAAATACTTAACAATAGAACAGTACTTAAGTATTCTGTTGTGGAATATTACGCACCCAATAAAATCATGTGAAAGAGAATTTTTAATGTTATAAAACATAACTTAAGACAAATAAAAAAGAAACGTAGTTCAATTGACTTAATGCATGTTCTTAGTTGTTTAAAAAATATGTAAAGACATTACCCCTCCCAAGTAAATACAGGTTATAGAAGATTTTTTGAAATATCAATAGAAGATTTTACTTTTGGTTTTGGATTGTTGGTTATCTTTATTTATTTGTTTTTATATTTTCTTTGTATGTGCTATTATCAGTTTTTGCCTCTTAGCTTCACATTCACCCTTCATCGCCCTGCTTGGGACAAGAGTACTTTTCCTTTGCCCGCGGACACAGGGATACACTTTGTCAGTAGAGGGCGCAGGAGAGACACTGGACTAGGAAGAGAGATTCACCTGGTTCCAGTATTCTGTCTTGGTCCCCTGGCTGGAGGGAGGCGGGCAGCAGAACACCCAGTGGCACTCATCTCCAGGGGATTTCAGCCACACTACCACCCGGGGCATGACGTTTTCCTACGGGCAGCTTCCTGCAGCACCACAGAGGTGCACACCTCAGGGAACTTCTCCCTCACCCAGTGGGCCAAAGCAGCACTGCCACCATCCAGATGTGGATGTCAACTCTGGGAAGAGAGTGTCTTCCTTATTTCTTCCTTCCTTGGGTTCTCTGTCTCAGTCCTAGAGTGGGTAGCTGCTTCTTCTACCATTCCTTTGTTCTTTGGAATTATCTTCCCTTTTTGTAGGTAATTCCATGTTATAGTGCATAATTCTTTGTATTCAACATTTCCTGTTCAAATTGCTGTGTGGTTTTTGTCTCCTGTTTGGACCCTAACTTAAAAATTTCATTTTTCCCCACATTTTCCATAATTCCCATCATAATCAGAAAATAAACTCAAGCTTATTTCTCTTTATTAAGATGATCTATAATTTACAGATAGATAGTGGTAGCTAGCCAGCTATCTAGCTAGATTGATTTGGTAAAGGGAAAATAAGCATGAATTTATTTTCTGGTTATGATGGGACTTGTACAAAAAGTGGAAAATATATAGGGACATATGTGTATGTGGAAAATAGTATCCACATATCTGTATACAGAGATCTGTGAATGTGTGTGTTTCTTCCAATATAGAACTCTCTGTTGCGTACGATAAAGCATTTTTTTATGATAATAAATATAATTATTTTCATAAGCTATTCAGTACTTGTACCTAATCTTACTATAGTGTACTCATGTCTATAATGATAAATGTTAGTTTTCTTTTAGGTGCCTCAGGTTTTCCCATGAGGATTTTACTGAATTTTTGTGTGGTTTTCTATCAGTTTATATGTCCTGTGAAAGTGAATATGTTGTGGAGCTTATCATATGGAAGCTTTAAAGCGGTCACCAGAAAAATCATTTGGGTTTCAAGATATTTAGGGAAGTATTTTTTCTTAGGTTATTGGCACCACCCTGCATTAAACTGATGATGCCTCACAATGGACTCAAGTTATGACCAGTTGTTAAGAAGACTCAGCTCACACTCTGACTGATACTCAGTAAAAGGTAGTATCAATCCAACCTTCTTCTTTTTTAAAAAATCAATATAGGCTCTCCTCCTCTCTCCTGACTATGTTTGAGTCAGTTCAGATCAATAATGTCTTTATTTAAATTTAAATTTAAAACTTTTGTGGGTCCACAGTAGGTATATATATGTATGGGATACATGAGCTGTGTAGATACAGGTATGCAATGTGAAATAAGCACGTCATGGAGAACAGGGTGTCCACCTTCTCAAGCATTTATCCTTTGAGTTACAAACAATCCAATTATATTCTTTAAGTTTTTTTGATATAACTGTGATGGAGCCATGAAAAATGCTGAGTCATACAAAACCTGAACGTCCCCTCAAGAAGTCTGTAGTCCAACTGAAGACAAAGAAGTACGTTCAACAAGAGGCAAACACGATGGCTGATGCTTTCTATCTAGTTTCTCATTTAACTCTCAGTCATGAGAAGTGTGGATTATTGTTTTCTCTTTGCAGAAAAGAGGGTGCAGTCTCAAAGGCAAAGGAACTTGCCCATGGTCATTCAAGTAGCAGATGGCAAAGATGAGCTGTAAAGACATGTATATTGACTCCAAATCACTTATTCTTTCCCCCAAATATCATGTTTCATAAACATATAATTATCAAGCAAATCACTTGTTCAGGTTACTGATTAAGGGCTTAGGAAGCCACAGGAATGCAGGGAGAGCTAGAGAGTTCATGGAGGAGGCAAGGTAGTGGTTCTCCTTTGCCTTCTCAGAGAATTACCTCCTGGCTCCACTAATTTGACAACTCATCATGTGCTGCTTTCTGAAACGTCTTGCATTGGTATCTTGGGCAGTCATTTCTACCTTGCAGTATTAATTAACTATTCCTATCTTGTCTTCCTTCCCCAGAAGGTTATCAGTACCCAAAGACTTGAGCACAAGTCTTTGGATTTTAAATCCAATGTCCCGTCCATCAAAGTAAATGCCATCCAAGGGCCAGAGTTTAGTGCTTGGATTTCTAGAAAATATTTGGATTCTTTTTATGTCCATCAATAGTAGTATAATACCACCTTACATTTGTACTGTAATTCCTGTGAGAAAGACTGGCCTTAGCCTTGACTCTGCCACTAATTTGCTATGTGATCTTAGACAAGTTACTTCTCTTTTTTTCTGGGTATCAATTTCTGGATTTGTAAGTGATCAATTTGATGTTCACGGTCTGTAAGTCCCTTTCTAGTAGCAGCCTTGTAGTTTTCTGGTAAATTTCTTGATCTAGGGCCATGCAGAAGTAGAAAAATTGGGAGGATCTCACGCTTGTAGGTTACAAGGGTTGCACTGTCCATAGAGGATTTGAAAACAATAATAAAACTAACCAAAATCGCTCCCTTTTTTCAAAGTCTTGACAATGTAAGAAATAAAAACTTATCTCCATTAAGGCAAATAGCCTCCCTCCCCGATTTTGGTAGGTCATTGCCTTATTCACACTGCACACTGCTGTTACAGTAGACATTGCTATGCCATCTTATAAACAAAAGGGCCGAGGATACAAAGGAGGTAAGTGTCAGAACCCATGTTGTCCAGACATCGCTAAGGGTTGGGCTTAAATTCCTATTTCTTAATCCAGGAGTCTCTCCTTCAAGTAATATCCTTTGTGAGCTGGTCATTCCTACTAATGACAGTGGACTTTGCCAGGACAGACAGGAAAATCTCCTGGCCTAGAAAACAGCATTTCCTGGCTCTATCAATAGAAAAGTCTAGTGGTACAGTCTGGTTTTATGATTTTTAAAGGCCACTTGAGAATAATCTCAGTGCAAACTCTCTCTGTTCCATCAGTTAGAAAATATCAAATAGTTAACTAGGCTTTTAGAAACAAAAGATATGAGCTTAAAACCTGGCACATATACATCAACCAACCCTGGGCAACCTCTGTAAAATGGGGATAATATTACTTTGACCAAAGCATTGCTGGAAAGAGTGAATAGATAATTTTCATTAAATCGCTAGTTCAGTGTCTGGCCGACAATAACAAATGCTAGTTTTCTGTTTCTGATGCCACGGTTAAAATTAACAGCCAGCTCAGTCCAAGTATTAAAGTAAACAGAGGGTGAAGGATCCTTCTTGCCCCAGGGTTCAGAGAGTGGGAGAGTTACAGAGGGCCTTGGCCTCAACAGTTCTGTGCCTCCATAATTCAACCCACGTGGGTAACTTTGTGTGTGGATACATGCTGTGCTGAGGCTTGCAGAGCATTGAGCTGGGAGCAAGACTGGGAGGGCCAGCTACAATTTAAGCTCCAGCTTGGAATTTCCTGGTTTCGGGAGGTCTGGAGTCCGAACCTCCTCTGGTGCTGGTGCTGCTTTTACTGCCAGAACCAGGCGGTAGACACAGTTTATTTCCACCCGACCGCCCAGGGTGAGGCAGGAGCCCTCCTCCTGGGCCCTCCAGCACTCAGTGCTGGCCTGGCCACCTGGGCAAGCTCCAGCAGCTCCTTCCTGTGCAAATGCATGTGGACTCAGACAATCATATTGCTCAGTCAGGCCTGGGTGGAGAATTGTTTGTCTCTGCCAAGGGAAGAGGAGGCAGGGCTCATACCTTCCCTAATAAAAGGTTAATTATCCTGTCCTGCATCTGAAATCTAGTTAAATAAATTGTGGCTTCCTTGAACCTTGATTTTTACCTGAATAGAAAAGGCCTATGGGTCCTGAATGACTTATGGTCTCCGGGTTACAAGAAATAGAATCCACACCAGGCTGATGGAAGCAAATAGAAAGATGTAGTTTATGAAGTATATA
Source organism: Colobus angolensis palliatus (assembly GCF_000951035.1). Taxonomy (NCBI): domain Eukaryota; kingdom Metazoa; phylum Chordata; class Mammalia; order Primates; family Cercopithecidae; genus Colobus; species Colobus angolensis. Next base: position 13,541,470 of record NW_012121820.1, read on the forward strand.
GTAGATATCTCACAGGAGTGGAAAGAAAAAAATAGCTGAACTGCCAGGCTTTGAGAAAGACAGAAACCAGGACATCTTCAGGGATCTCAGTGGCAGGAACTCATGGAAAATCTTAAAGACTGCCTCCAGAAATACTTTGTTCCGATGATTTATGAACTTTTATACTTTGCTCAAGATTCACATTCCCCCAAAGAGGGAGTCCAATTGGCCAGAGTAAAGAAAAGAGCCCTTTATTGACAGCTCCATCAACTTTGCATGTCCTGAAATTGACTTGATTGGTTCTTGTTCTGATGATCAATTCATGCAACCAATTCATAGTAATTAAACTCATAAACAATAGATGTATAAACCAGAGAACACTGAATCAATTTTCAGAGTTGCCTCTACCTTTAGGGTGTAAAAGTTACTTCTGCTTGTTATCAAGCATCTTCTCCACTTCTTTCATGGTGTTAACATGCAGGAAAGACTGAATCAGTTATTAAAAAGTTGTTCAATGAATGTAGGGATAGGTGATCTTGAGGGGTATTTTTACTCATTCTGGGGAATAATTCCGACTATCTTGCTTCTTTGTTTCATTTTTTTTCTAGTTCCATTCATATTATAGCTCACTGATAACCATCCCTTTGGCAGACATGACATGATACCAGTTGATACCAGTCTGAATCCCTTGCCTTGAGGGGTCACCAAGGCTACCCCAATGAGACTCACCATGTATTACTTTCACTCTAAGATAGTGGTTCTGTCTTTCCCTGTAACTGGAAAATGTCTTCTTTAACACAGTTTTTCTTTCCACAGCTAATGTTGTGCATAGAGACATCTGTGTGGTTGTTGGAAGCCTTCAAGGAGGGTTGCAGAAACTATTTGTAGCAGATATTTTACTGAGAGAGTGTGGAGAACAATATGTCATTGCACAAAAAAGAAAGCGCATTATTGTTATAGGATTTCACTGAGTTGTCTTAGTAAATCACACCCCACACCCCATCCCATGTCAAATGAACATAAAAACAAAGTGAAAAGATCCTTTACCAGACCATTCTTCTTGAACACATATCAAATACAACAATTAAAAATGGGTGTTCTTCAAAAGGCATGAAAGATACTGTTCTGGGCCAGTATGTGTATTTTGAAATTCTACTTGGTTGTGTGAGCCAGTTGGATCCTTGCATACCACAGCCTGCAAAAATTTTGCTTATTCAGATTGAGATTGCTTCAAGAATTGCAAGACTATTAAAGACACATTGATAATATGTAAAAGAGACATTTATGCAGGTTGTTAAGTTAAACAGGAAACATAAGGCCTTGGGCTGTGTCTGGTTCTGCATGATGCCAGGAGAGTAGATATTTCCAAATATAGACAGATTGTGTGACACTTTAAATCATGTTGAATTAAATAACATACCCTCTTGTAAATCAGAGTTCAAACTTCCAGCAATTCCAAACATCTGGAATACTGCACAGGTAAATCATTTAGTAAATGGAGAGATAGACAGACAGATGGATACAGATGGAAGCACATCGAGTGACAAAGTATCCACAAATCAGCAGTAGGACATTTACCTCTGGTGAGGTGGCATATCTGTACAGAATGAAGAAATGAAGTGTAGATGGGAAATCCAGTTATGAGAATGCCGTTAAGATAACTGTGTCCTAGGAACAAAAGTAATCTCTCTAGGGAGGTCTCAAGAGGTTAATCTAAGAAAGACCATGGTGGTTGCTGGAAGTTCTGGACACCCACTGTTCTTTGCCCTGCCTTCATGGTCTTGATAGTTTTCTGTTCTTTTGTCTGAGGCCCAAGGCAATGGATCACAATTATAGTCACAAATTCAAGGAGGTATTTGTTGTGCTGTGACATAGAAGGATTGGGAACAGGCTAAGTCTTACTTAGCCTGGAATATGCTATGGCTGGAATATTTGTGTTCCTCCAAAACTCATGTTAAAACTTAATCCCCAATGCAACAATTTTAAAAGGTGGGATCTATAGGAGGTGATTAGGCCATGAGGTCTCTGTGCTCTTGAATGAATTAGTGCATCGTAAAGGGCTTGGGAAGTCAAGTCTGCTCCTTTTGTCCCTTTTGAGGACACAGAATTCATTCCCTCCAGTAGATACAGAAACAAGGGTCCATCTTGGAAGCAGAGAGCAGTCCTCACCAGACACTGAACCTCTGGGTACTTTGGTTATGGAGTTCCCAGCCTCCAGAACTGTGAGAAATAAATTTATGTTGTTGATAAACTACCCAGTCTCAAGCATTTTGTTATAGCATCACAAAAAGATTTAGACACTCATATCTTGGGGACTTCAATGTGTCTCACAGTGTCTTACACTGAGGGAGACAAGCCAGCCCATATGGGTAATCTGGGATGTATAGTGGCAAATTTAGTCCTTCATCCTGCGGTAAAATTTACTATTCTAACTGCACATGTAAGGCCTGGTGCATATCTAAATGTGCCGGAGGAATCATTCAAAGATGAGAAAGCCAAGCTTCCTTAAGTGCAAAGAAAAATAGTAAGTGATACAGATGCCCACAGAGGGATCCCTTTGGGAAAAGGGATACTAAGATGGTACTCTGATGAGTACCCATATATTTTTTTGGAGAGGATCTGCTGCTATTCAGTTATTAGAAATGTTATTCTTGACAAAAAAGGTGGCAGTAAGAATAGGGCTGCAGTAACATCCCTGGAAATTGTATAAGTGATTGGTAAAGGAACAACTTCCTCATCCCCAAGTACAGGCCAGAGAATGCCCAGCGGGGCATCAACACAAGTCTGATGAAAGCACCGCAGCTAAACGGAATAATCAGAATAGTTCTGGAGAGTGAATCAAGTGTACAGAAATGTAAAATTTGAAAACAAAGTAAAAGCGAAAAATGGGAGAAAATGAAAAATTGTTGGGACATTTGACGGAAAGTGGAATTTAGGGCAATGAATTGGTGGAGGAGAGTGAATCAGAAATATAGCCATGCAGAGCAAATGTGATAAAGGTCTGCTTTTATGGAGAGCTTAAAAGCAGGAGGTATAGAAGATAGAAGTCAGTATGTGAGCAACAGCTGCAACCAGGTGGGAAGATGAGCGTATGTTCAAGCCTTGGAGTGCTTGGTTCTGGTGAGTCCAAGGGTTCAGTCATCACGGCTGGGTTGAAGGTTTGACTTTTCTGTGTGTGGATGACAGAGGCTACCATCTTAGCTTTCTTCTTTACCTCCACGTGGTCAATGAGCCCCAAGAGTGAATTCGAGTTATCCCCTTGCTGAGAATAGACTCTGGGCTGATACAGAAGCAGCTGCCTCTATTGATAAACTAAGATTGGTTTTGCAATTAATGCTATTAAAGAATGGACTTGCCCCTTTCTGGTTGGCGTGAATTTACTTACTGGTGAGGGAACATGCATTATCTCTTAGGTGTCCAAAGACAAGGTTTTCTGCACTGTCCTGCTGCAGTTTAGCACTATTAGGGAATAGTCTTTTCGTAGTCATGATCTTAGTAGAGCAGAAACTTCTCCAGTGTCACTTGGCTCAGGCCCCTGGAACTGGAGAATAATGTTCTTATTTCCTCCATTACCTCTTGATGTACACATGATACAGGTGAAGGGTAACTATGGACCAAAAAGGGAGATGTTTGAAAGCTTGAAAGACACTGTTCAACATGGGCATATCTGTAAAGACCTCGCCAGACATAGGAAAATGACTCCTCTGGCCCCAGCGATGCATGTTTTGTGAGAGATAACTACACAGCTATCACTTTATCTAGGTGAGAAAGAGAAAGACTCGAAAGACTTTTCAAGATTACTGGCTTTTTTCAGAAAACAAGAGCTAAGATAGAGAGGAAAAATAAGTTTTATCTTCCATGGAAAAACATTTGGATTCATATGGAGGTGGAGGAATGAAGGGAAGGAGATTATTCTATGATTCATTAGTGTTGTCTGGTATGAATATGTAAATAAGGAGTTGCATATATCTCTTCTACATGACATCGGTGTCCTCTGGTCATGTGGTCCTCAGGTCCCATTAAATCTGATAATCACTCTGAAGGGTTTTAATGCTTAAAAAAAATTATATAAAAGAAAGAAAAATCCTGAATGCAACCTAAGGACCTACTAAGTACTGGTCATGGAAGAAAGTATGTTCAGTCATCTCTTTTGTAGAACAAGGGTAGATCTATTCATTTTTAGAAAAAAATCTTTTGGGTAAAATTGGAAATAGGGAATTGGGGGCCGAGAGTGACAAAGGAGGTAGACTAATAATTCTGTAGGAAATAATGGCTCAGCAATAAAGAAATGAGATAAAATATATCTATTGGCTATGAACCCTTATCCTATCACTTTAGGGGTAGCGAGCTGAGAATGGGGCAAGAAGGATGGCATCAGAAAGCATCCCTAAGGTTCCCTTAGGATGGGAACCTAAGTGGTGTGTTTTAATGCAGTTTTGTGCTTGATTCTGGTGTGCTCAAATGTCAGGTTATTGTGGATGGGGTAAGGTTCTGAATCTTATGTGTATGCATGGTGTGTTGGGGGGCAGCTCCCTTATGTCAGTGAGGCATGAAACCTGAACGCCAAGAGATATTCTTTGAGAAAATGTTCAGTGAAAATCCTAGTGTGTCCGGAATTGGTGGGTTCTTGGTCTCACTGACTTCAAGAATGAAGCAGCAGACCCTCGCAGTGAGTGTTAGGGTTCTTAAAGATGGTGTGTCCGGAGTTTGTTCCTTCAGATGTGTCTGGAGCTTCTTCCTTCTGGTGGGTTCATGGTCTCGCTGTCAGGAATGAAGCTGCAGACCTTCGCGGTGAGTGTTACAGCTCAAAAAAGCAGTATGGACCCAAAGAGTGAGCAGCAGCAAGATTTATTGCACAGAGCGAAAGAACAAAACTTCCAGGGAGTGGAAGGAGACCCAAGCATGTTGCCACTGCTAGCTTGGGCAGCCTGCTTTTATTCCCTTATCTGACCCCACCCACATCCTGCTGATTGGTCCATTTTGCAGAGAGCTGATTGGTCTATTTTACAGAGAGCTGATTGGTCCGTTTTGACAGAGTGCTGATTGGTGCATTTACAATCCTTGAGCTAGACACAGAGTGCTAGAGGGAAAAGTTCTCCAAGTCCTCACTAGGTTAGCTAGACACGGAGTTAGCTAGATACAGAGTACCAACTGGTGTATTTACAAACCCTGAGCTAGACACAGAGTACTGATTGGTGTATTTACAAACCCTGAGCTAGACACAGAGTGCTGATTGGTGCACATACAATCCTCTGGTTAGATACAAAAGTTCTCTAAGTCCCCATCTGGCTCAGGAGCCCAGTTGGCTTCATGGAGTGGATCCTGCACTGGGGCTGCAGGTGGAGCTGCCTACCAGTCCTGAGCTGCACCTGCACTCCTGAGCCCTTGGACTGTCCATGGGACCAGGTGCCATGGAGCAGGGGATGGTGCCCCTCTGGGAGGCTTGGACTGTGTGGGCACCCATCGCAGGGGGGGAGCTCAGTCATGGCGGGCTGCAGGTCCCGAGCCCTGCCCCACAGGGAGGCAGCTAAACCTGGGGAGATTTTGAGCCCTGCTGGGGGACCCAGCACAACCTCCACAGCTGCTGGCCAGGTGCTAAGCTCCTCACTGCCCTGGGCCGGCAGTGCCAGCCAGCTGCTTTGTGTGAAGGGCCCACGGAGCCCACACCCATGCCTGGGGGAACTCGCAGTGGCCCGCAAGCCCTGTGCACAGCCCTGGTTCCTGCCGCACCTCTCCCTCCACACCTCCCGCAAGCAGAGGGAGGCAGCTCTGGCCTCAGCCAGCCCAGAGAGGGGCTCCCACAGTGCCCTGGCAGGCTGAAGGGCTCCTCAAGTGCCGCCAGAGTGGACGCTGAGGCCAAGGAGGTCCTGGGAGTGAGCACTGCTAGCACATTGTCACCTCTTAATCCCCCCTCTAAACAGGCCACCCCAACTGTTGTTGGGAATTTGGCCGATGACCGCTCTAGCTACTTCCTGCTGGATAGGGGTGATGAAGGGGCCCTGTAGTTGAGGTGTCCTCCAGAGGGGAGCTCTCTAGGCCAGTGAACATGCCAGCAGATCCATCCAGGGGTCCTTGGTAGAAGTTGTTAGTTGAGCTCATTTGAGGTTCCGTTTGTAAGACCATCTGTAGCTTGATGGCCTCGATTCTAAAGGAAACAAATTTGACAAGAAGGTTAAAGATTCAGGGCCCAAAGGCGAGTAACAGCAAGATGGCTGCCACAGGACCTAGAAAAGGGAGAAGCCATGTTGCCCAACTCCAGAGGTTGGTATAAGAATTTGAAAGGCATTGTCTGATTTCAGAAACCTTTTCCTGTAAACACCAGGTGGCATCTCGTACTGTCCTTGACTGGTTAGTGTACAAACAACACTCTTCCCCTAAGAAGGCACAGAGTCCTGCTTTCTCAGCAGTGAGGAGGTCCAGGCCTCAGCGGTTTTGCAGAGTCACTGCTGCTAAAGAGTCTATTTGGGATTGTAAGGTAAGGATAGATTTTGTTATTTCTTGCAAACTGTCTGAAAAATCCTTTGAGAGTGTGTGGTAGTCGGACAGTGAAGTAGATAAACCAGCTATTCCAGTTCCTGTAGCAGTAGCCATTCCTAACCCTATAAGTAGGGGTATTAGTTGTATGGTTCTGTGTTGGCGGACTCAAGCTTTGAGGGGTACTGATAAGGTCTGATTTCCTGGGGCAATGTTAATGTTGGGGCTTAGAAAGACTAAGGTGCAGGTGCCTGTCCAGTTAGTGGGGAGGCAGATATAGGTCGATGTTCCACATAAGAATAATATACCTTGGCTGGGTATACAGAACTTTACCCTGGCTTTTAAAGGAATAGGGTACGTTGTTTTTCTCTACTACTTCCATCTCTCTTTCTCTTCAGCTTCTCCTTTGTCTCTCTTTCTCTCTGACTCCCCTTCTGTCTTTCCTTCTTTGACTTTCTGTCTCTCTGTCTCTGCCAGCTGCTTATGCTGCTGTTCTCCCTTTTCCTTCCCCTTTTGATGGCTTTGGTAGTGTAAGACTAGGAAATTTTTATACATACCAACATATACATACCAAATAGGTTTAGCTGTTTGAATCTTAAATTCTGTATAGTGAAATATCCTTAGTTAACATTTCCACTCAAATTGTTTCACTGAGAAACTTTATTCTTTCACATAAAACCATAGAGTGAGTGTAATGCAGGAAATCTTACCAGAAACTCTGATATAAGCAAATATCATGCCACCCTGCTAAGTAAAATAAAGTTGTCTTTTCGTACTATGCCTACCGACTCTATGTCTCTAGGACAGATTCTGGATAGAGGACATGAGCGCTTACATTTTCCATCAGCAAAAGCCTACAATTATTTGTATTATTTATTAATCTAATTTTAGTGGAAATGCTTATTTTATGTGATAGGGAACTTCAGCTACTCAGAGTACTTGGTGCCTGGAGGATGGTGCTGGGGGTGTCTTGCTAACCAAACACATCTGTGTTGAGAAGAGTTTTTCACTGTCCATCACAAAGCTTGGTGTTTCATCCACACACTCAGAATCGAATCGCTCTTATGAAATTGATCTGCTCTTTTCCTTTCTGTTTTTCCAACTTCCTCAGCACCAGAGGCCAGCAAGGGGCAAAGTGAGGCACACGGAGCTGGAAGGAAGGGGGCTCTTCCCCACAGATGCTGACGTTAAGGAGCGCCCACCCCAGCCTTTTATTCCAGAGCCGTTTCTGTGGGTTAATGAAGACGTAAGCTCCCAGCCTCAGCCACACTATGTAAAAGAACTACTTATTGCCTGTTCCATCTCACTGACTTTTATGGTGATACTTAAACCAAAATGGTGAACGATTACACTTCATAGCCTGCAAATAAAAGCAGGATGTTAAAAAGTAGGGGCCGTAACCCCTGATAGGGCTGAAATGGCTTGTAATCTTGAGACGACTTTGTTCAGTTCCCGTGGGCCAGGGCCCAGAGCACTGTGTTAGACCCAGACAATGAATCCCCGGAGTCTCTTGGCCCAGCCCGTGAGACTGTGTGAAGCAAGCGTTCCTTAGTAATGGCATAGTGATGAGCATGAAGCAGTGTTCAACCAAAGATGGTTAGGGGTGGGATAGGGTTGGGAAACAGAGAAGAAAATCATGGCACTTTTTTTACAAGGTAGTGTGTGGGGGTTGAATCCTGTTTTCCAAGCCTTTTTGGAAAGACCTCCTGCACAGGGTTCACTTTTCCTCTGTGTCAGTTGTGGCCCTCAGAATCTCTTCGTCTCTATTGGTAGGAGCGGAAGGGCTACTCAGAGCCACAGCAACAGACCCAGAATGTGCATCAGGGAAAGGGCAATCCATGCTGCATTAAATACTGTACTTTTCAATGATCCTATTCATTTAAACTGGGGTTGATGCTGCTTGCCTATTGGCGTGAAAATTATGCGAGCATATTGCAAAAATTCAAATAGCATTTGTCTTAGTTTTGGGTTCTCCCAAAAGCAGATACTGGGATAAGGGATCTGATGTAACAATTTATCTGGGAGGTAATCCCAGGGCACATGGTGAGGGAATGGGTAGTGAGGCAGGGAACATAAATAGCAAAGGATGGGTGCACAAGGACAGGGACACTTCTGGGGGCAAATGGTGCTGTATCCCATTGGGGCCCCTGAGAGACTGTGAAGAGGACATGCTGGGAAGAGGACACACTGAGAGGTCAGAGAATGTATCCATAACTGCTGTCCCTCATTGGTTGAGGTTTGTTTCCAAGCACTGCTGATCTGCCCTAAGCCAGCACAGCAAGATAAATCTATCTATCTGTCTGTCTATCTATCTATCTATCTATCTATCTATCTATCTATCTTCTATCTATCTATCTATCTATCTATCTATCTATCTATCTATCTATCTATCTATCTATCAAGAGGTAATAGAGGGTAGGGAGACACAGAGATCAAGTGAGTGAGGGAGAGAGAGAGAGAAAGAGACTAAAGCTATGCAGGACTTGAGGGCAGAAGCCACAGTCATACATATAAAGTGCTATACTGTATATTGGAACTGTAGACAAGGCTGTAGGGAATCTTAGGGGTGAGCTGAGGGAATATGGGCACGGAGGGGACAGCATCTGCTATGACACTAAATAATAAAGTAAAAAGAAAAAGAATATGGAGTTCTGTCAAAAAATTCAATCCAATTTTCCAGTGTTAACTACATATAACAGTTTCTGATGTATCTCATTGTGGAAATTTTCTCTTTTTCTGTATATACATTAGTGTGTGTATATTTTGTCTGTGTGTATGTATCTATATATCTGTAACTTGGTTTTCAAAATATAAATAGGTACCTACCTCATTCTTTGTGATAGTTACAGTGTATTCCATAGAAAGAATACACCATAATTTATTATGTGTAACATTTTAATAAAGTAGGATAAAAATATAGAAAATTAGTAAAAATTAAAAATTATAATTCATGAAATATGTAATAAAATATAATTTAATATATTTATATTTGCAGATTTTTTTTTCTAGTACATAGCAGTTTAGAGCTCAGTCACTGCTATTAGCTAAATTGGTTTATTCTCATTCATTTGCTACTTATATGCTATGTAATCCAGGAAAAGTCACAAAATTCTCTAAGCCTTACTCTTCTTGTTTGCAGAATTCAATGACACAGATTACCTACCTAAAAGGTTTGTGGAAGGGATCAAATTCAATCATTTGTGAAAGGAGCTCAGCATGTCAGAAATGCTCAGTAAATATGACCTGTTAGTATTCTGTTCCCCAAAGAGAAAACAACAAAAACCCTGTCAGGCTGTGCATCTTAAAGCAAACAGGAAAAAGAATCAGTCATCATAACCACATAAGCTATGCTTGAGTTTTAAAGAGTACTTGACTGCATGTTCTTTACATTATCGAAACACTGATTATATGCTAGAACAGTAGCAGGTGCTATTAGATATGGTATTTTAGCCAGTTCATACAGAAGTTGATAACTGTCTTCACTTCCTTCTTTCTGTGTACTGTTGATGCTCCTTGCGTTGAGAATTTGAGTTTAATTCCCTTTCTCTTATATCTGGACTGGTCCTAGAGATCTTGACCAATAGAATGGTGAAGGTAACTTTCTGGGGCTCCCAAGTCTATGTTATAAGAAACCTCATGCCTGGCGCGGTGGCTCACAGCTGTAATCCCAGCACTTTCAAAGGCCGAGTCAGGTAGATCATGAGGTCAGGAGATTGAAACCATCCTGGCCAATGTGGTGAAACCCCGTCTCTACTAAAAATACAAAAATTAGCTGGGCATGGTGGTGTGCGCCTTTAGTTCCAGCTACTTGGGAGGCTGAGGCAAGAGAATCGCTCGAACCCAGGAGACAGAGGTTACAGTGAGCCGAGATCACACAGGTGGGGACAGAGTGAGACTCTGTCAAAAGAAAGGAAGGAAGGAAGGAAGGAAGGAAGGAACCTCAGAGACCCATTTGCATCCGTTCATTGGAACTCTCACTCTAGGGAAAAGCAGCCATCATGGGAGAAGTCTGAGTGTGCTGGACCGGCCATGCTTTAGGGGAGACAAGCTAGCCACAGGGAAAGGCTGCTGAGAGAGAGAGAGCGATGCCCTGTGAATACCCAGACATTTCAGTTGCTTTAGTCACCTCAGACAAGGCATCAGACAGTTAAGCCTTTCAGATAATTTCAGCCCCATTGATTGCAACTGCACCAGAGACCCAAAGCAAAAACGGCTAAGCTGAGGTCACACACCATGACTGTGTGAGAAAATGATAAAGTTCAGGCATGCTTTGTTACAAAGCAATAGATCAGTGGAATAGGCACACAGACCCAAACACAAAAGAAGGCACCCAGGCTCTGCTTACCTCATCATCATCATTATTTTTCCCATTTCCTTTTATGCATCTCTTATGCAACAGTTTCTATTGCAATCTAGAAAATATCTATCCTCAGTAATGTCAATTAGTGGTTTTATAAAGAATAGGAAAGTGTTTCCCCATATGTTAATGCAGAAATTTCAAGTTCCATGACAATGTTTTGTTTAGAGACTTTTATGCAGATTAAATAATGCTGTTTATATATTTTAAGAAATGTATATATGAATGTTCTTGTAACTAATGCATTTGTTTTGTTTTCGGCAATAAAATCTTATAAAAAAGGAAATATTTTTAAATATCCAATTTTGAAACACTCTCTATAGGCTGCTCCATTTACATAGCAGATATTTGTTCCACATTTTTAAAATGTCACCTTAATCTTGAAGTGAGAGATTATATTTATTATTATTTACTATTATTAGCATCATTGCTACTATTACCATTTAATTATCTGCCAGATGACATTATACTGAAAGGCACTCCCATGGCAGAAAGTAATATTCAATAAACTTGGAATACTTGTCAATGTTTTTTTCTTTTTGAGATGGAGTCTTGCACTGTCACCCAGGCTGGAGTGCAGTGGAGCAATCTTGGCTCACTGGAACCTTTGCCTCCCAGGTTCAAGCGGTTCTCCTGCCTCAGCCTCCTGACTAGCTAGGATTGCAGGTGCCCACCACCATGTCCAGCAAATTTTTTGTATTTTTAGTAGAGACGGGGTTTCACCACGTCACCCAGGCTGGTCTCAAACTCCTGACCTCGTGATTCTCCTGCATCAGCCTCCCAAAGTGCTGGGATTACAGGCGTGAGCCACCCCACCAGGCCATATTTGTCATTTTATAAAAGAAAAATAGATAACTTCAAATCTGGCAGCTCTTTTAAATTCTTCTTTACATTAAACAAATAATTTTAATGTCACTCTACGTCCTTATAAAGGTAAATATTCTCTTGTTTTTTAAAGATCTTCTCTTATAAAATTAAGTCTGTTGATGACAACATATAATTATTTTTGTGCATTTATAGCTTCAAAGAATATTTTGGCTATAGACACGATAATGCAATTTGAATTTTATATCTAAAGCGATCTTTGTAATCTGACTTGGACATTTTTAAAAACTAAATTCCAGTCAATCAGCCACTCTATTGATAGATCCACTTCCAGTTATTTTATAAAATGTTGCTTTCATAATGAAGTTATTTATTGCTAAAATATTTCTTCTCCATTACATGTACTCTTTAGTATAAAAGAAAAAAATATTCTGCAGTTCAGGTGACAAATATCATAAGGAAAGAAATGTTAGAAACATCTGTACTTGCACCCAACTGGATAGCAAACCTCACACACCAAATAATTTCTCTTAACACTTGACTCATCAAATCTTTAGCAAGGTTTTTCTCTGCATCTTCTAACAGAATCTGCTGACAAAGGAATGTATTTTTATTTGTCGCCATATTGTTTTCAGTGTCTTATTTTAGCTGTTTTTCTCATGGTTGGAAGATTGAACAGTTCCCCAATGATTTTTTTTCTTTTCTGGCCTTGCTAATAAGCAATAAAACTCAAAATAAGCTTCTACACATTTAACAATAAGTTTAGTAAAATTTTATGAAGTAGTACTTCATTAGGTATTGCATGACTTTAAACATGGCTGAAAAAATATAGTCCTGTTTTCATGCTCTGGATCCTTAATTTTCAAATGTCTTAAAAATTGTGCCCAATTGTGCTAGCTTTATTGGCTATTTTGTAGGTGACAGATGAGAAGGGAGTAACACTGGGTTTAGTGAGGACAAGAGGAGGCAGATGCAATAATTCAAGCAGAACTTAGAAGATTAAAGGTGGGCAAGAGTTTTAGGGATAAAAAGGGAGGGATGGGTTTGAGAGAGGAACCTGAATAGTTCCTGATATTGTTATGTAAATTCGATTTGATAATAATCATAATTACTGTCATCCTACAAAAGACATTTTTAAATTATCAAAAATAAATAGGGAAAAGCAATGGAAATCTTCACTCACTTCGGGATTATAAAGAGCAAAACAAATAGGAAAAGGATATTAATTTTCTAACTGAGGTCTCTTTAGAGAATGACAGAGTGGGATAAGCTGCAAAATATATAGAAAAAGCTTTTAAAATTCTGTTTCCTAGACTGATGTGGTGACTCATGCCAGTAATCCCAGCACTTTGGGAGGCTGAGGCAGGCAGATCACTTGAAGTCAGGAGTTCAAGACCAGCCTCGCCAATAATACAAAAGAATTAGCTGGGCATGGTGGCAGTCACCTGTAATCCCAGCTCCTCAGGAGGCTGAGGCAGGAGAATCGCTTGTACCTGGGAGGCGGAGGCTGCTGTGAGCCGAGCTCCAGCCTCAAAACAAAAAAATCTGTTTCAAACAAACAAACAAACAAATCTGTTTCCCTATAACCATCGTTTTCAGTATTTTCTATATCCTTGGCAGTTTCTCTTTCAGGATTTTTCTCCTGTTTCTGAACTCCTCAAACAAGGAAATAATAATAATGCTCTTTTGTCCTGCAGGGTCCTCCTTGTGCTGTCTCATTGGTTCATTGTCCCGTCACCTCCCGATCTCTTTTCTTATATCAGTGGATACCCCGCTGTCCTTAGAAGAATGTTCTCTTCCCCTGATCTCCAAAACAGGGCTCAGGGAGGAGAGCGCCAGGGGTTGGGGGAGCTGTGAAGGGAGGCGACCACTCCAGAATTCTCTTGAAGGAGCAGGTGAAGAGGCTGAGAATACTTAGGTTTTATTTTCCTTTGCCTTATTGTAAACAACCTGCATACATAAAGGTCGTAACTTTGATTCTTATCACAGAAGGAGCCTGTGATTTCAGTCTTAGACAAGGTATGTAAAAAAACAGGGGTTGTGGAGGGCATTGGCCTTGGACGTGGGAGTGGAGCCAATGATTGTGTCTGAGAATTTCCATCATTTAGGCCTCTGGGGCTGAAAAAAGTGCTTGAGGAATGAATGTAACCAAAATACTTCTCCATATTCTCTCTCTCCTTACAAAAAAACGTGGAGGGAGAGGATTATTATAGCCAGGGGAAGGAGGAGGCTTCTGGGAGATGTGGGTTGATACTGTGAGTTGTTTATCTCTCTTCTCCCACTCTGGGTCAACTCTTAGTGCCCAGAGATGAGATTCGTTCATCTTCATATTCTTGGTGTCCAGTAGTAGCAGTGCTTAAAAATAAAAGGTAGATTCTCCCTTACAAATTTTTTTCACTTTCAAAATTATCCGTATGTTTTATAGATACAGAAATTTATAAAATTTTCTATATTTTCTATTGTTGCCTATAAATGAACGTGTGAATGGATATGAGAAGGAAGAGATATCTGAGTGATCTCTTCCAAGCAGAGAGGACTCTGTATGCCATCCACCCATGTGTGTTAAGTTTCCTATTCCTTCCTCATGTATCTTGGTTGCTTTGGCAAAATTCAGATTGCACAGGAACCTGGCTGCTCCATCCCATCCCATTGACTTATAGCCAGAAGGAACAGAGTCTCATTTCTTAACAGCCCCATTTCCCTTCGTGCATGCCCCTCCAACACATACTGACTCTGTTCCATCTACCCATTCATCCTCACTCTTTTTCTACCTAATGTACACTTTCATCTATTAGTTAGAGTGTTGCCGAGCTTCCTCCTTATTTCTGATCCATGTCCCCTCCCTTCCTTCCTCTCTATTTCTTTTCAGGTTAATTTATCTGATTATATGCAACACGCTGCAGCCATGTTAAGACACCAACTGAGTTTCCACTTGGAGGCTTGGAGGAAAGATTACCATTAAAACGTGACTTCCATCCACTCAGCTGAAATTACTATTGATTGCCAAAGAAAAATATTTGTGCTGTGAAGCTGGGAGCTATGATGTTGAACCATATTAACATAATGTTAGCATAGCTACGGGTGTTTAGTAGCATGCAATCAGATTTGAAATGAACGTTGATTATAGATGGAGATTAATGTTCACATATTCATAGGAACACAATGAGAAGAGCAATTTCCTTTCTACTACAGATCAATGGTTTCCCCATTCAATTATACAGCTGTAATAATTGCATTATGCTGAAATATTTCTTAATGGCTAATTTCTTTCCTTTTGTGTGTGTGTGTATGAGCTCTTTTGTCAGTGATAGCTTCTGCAGCCCGAGGACAGCATGAGATGTTTTAATCACTGGTGCCATTTTGCAAGCTTTGACCAAGCCAGTAATTTCCCCTTTTCCCCTTTTTTTGCTGGTCTCTCTTATTATCACCCAGAATTGCTTCCTGGATGATTGAAACCTAGAGACTTGCCTCAAGTCTTTTCTTTCCTTGTTCAGAGAGTGAAGACAAAACTAGAAACCTACAGGACCATGGGTTGCTCAATCTTTTTTTGCACATTAGCTGGATATTCTTTGAAGGAGAAAGAGATGAAGATCCACAAACATTATGCATAGGATGCCCATCCCCCAAATGGCTCTTACTGAATATAAATATATACATATACACAGATATTAATTTGGAGACCATTCACTGATTAAAAAGCAGACAAAACACCTAGTGTCTTCTCCGATACTCCAAGCAGACCTCTGAGGACTCATAAGATGTCAAAGTTTACATTGTGAAGATAGTATAAATGAATGTAAATTTAAAAATATATTTATAAATGTATAATATAGAGATACACATCCATAACAAATATAAACTTATAACATAGATATAAGTTTATAATATATAAATTTATAAATATAAAGATTATAAAATATGTTAAAAGAGACTATAAGCTCTCCTTTGTTTCTAAAGAGAATGATGTTCTCTTGCTTACCTGGCTGTGTCTCAGAGGAAGTCTGGCTAGCATTTTCTTCTTTAGATGAGCACTTTCTTATAGATGAATTATAATATTCCTGTCTCATGCCTTTCTCAGCTGTCCATGGGTGAAGACTGGACTTTCTCGAATCTGATTTCTTTCATCCTTGTGCATCGAGCCTTGTTCATAACTTAGTTGAAGAGTGAGTCACAATAGAAAGCAAGCCAAATGTGAAGGTCTTCCTCTAAACAGAGGTCCTAAGGGCACTGTTTACTGTGTGCCTTCTGGCAAGTCATTGACAATTCACAGCCTCAACCTTTCCAGCTGGAAAGTTAAAAACTGAGTTCTTAACTCACAAGGTCGTGGTGAAGAAGAAAGAAAAAGAACTTGAGCTAGAATGAGCGTAACAGAGTTGTTGGTGTCAGTGGCCGGCACCGCATCCCACAGGCCACTTACACACTCAGCTGCACCTGTGGAGTCCAGTTCATGAGACTCATGCTGACGGCACCTATTTCATGCACTTGCTGCGTTTCTTTCTGCTTTTTGACTCAAAGTCTTTTTCAGATTCTCTGGAGTCTACTCAGCCCTCTTCAGACACATCCTGAATTAACACCCTTAGGGGCACATTCGCCTAGGGAGGGACTGAAGCCTGTGGTTAGTAACTGCCGTGGTCTCTCAGAGACCCTGCAGAGTTGAGACCTGAAACAATAGCAAGCACCCTTATGCTGTTGTTTCCTACCTTCTTGCCTTGCTTTCCCAGCTCCTTCACTCCTGCCTCCAGAGATCACCCCCCACAAAAACTACCTACACTCAAGCTCTTTCTGAGTCTGTTTCCTGGAGAACCTAAACTAAGGGAGTAAGTTTGAAGATTTACCAAACCCTTTAGAAACAGTCTGACCTGGTTTAAATTCCATCCTGATTTTTCATCTGTCATGTGATCACAGGCAAGTGACTTCCCATCCTTGAGCCTCTGTTTTCTCATCTGTAAAATGGGAATCATAATAGGATAGCCCTCAAAGCATTATAAAAACTGAATGAGATCTTGCAGGCAAGCACTCAATCTTATTTTCTATCATTAGTATTTTCATTAAAAGTGTCAAGCACAACATAGACACTCAGTGAACCATAACTTCCTTTCTGTCTTTTATGCCTGAAACAAAATGTATCCGGGAGCAGCAAACACAATCAATATGTTCATTTTTCCACATATGCAATATTATTTTCTGCTGGCTTGCTATACACAAAGAAGCCATGTGTGGGATATAGTTTTCTTGGTCGAGGGTGTTACAAACTCTTGGCTGTCAATTCTATTCTCTATAGAGTCTTTTTCAATCACGTCCCTAGGGAAAGATAGAATTTTGTGCTTCCTGTGCTGTCACAATGGGGTACAAGCTGCACAAAAGTAAAACACTTCTGTTACCCAGTTAAGGACAAGATATGTAAGAATAATATGTAGCTTACATATTTTAAAATCATCTATTGGCAGGGAAGACATGTGAATCTGGATAACTTGTCCAGAGCAGGAAAACTAGAATTGCGTCAGCCTGAGATGAAATATGTCATACTAGGTAGGAACCGGTGGCCCCTAGGACAGATATTTATTTTCTGGGGCCCCAACAAAAGACACTATCATTTTTTTTTTTTTTTTAGTTTCTCATTCCATCACTCAAAAATGATGTCTTGTGTGCCTCCTATGTGCTAAACAATAAGCTCATTGCTGGAGATAGAATCTTGAGCAAATGGACTGAGTTCGTGGTTCTTAAGGTTTTCATGATCTTGAGAGGATCTACTAAGCAATCACATGGACATTTAGGAAACTGCAATTCTGGTAATAAGAAGGAGAAATTCATTTAAGAGAAGAGAGAGATCCAGAAGACAGGGAGACCATGAAGGATTGATGCATAAACCTACACCTGGAAGAAGAACAGAAGCTAACTTAGGTGGGCGAGTAGCCTGGGAAGATGAAGAGATCTTTCCAGTTAGAAGGAAGCATGTACATCTCTTGTTATATTCTATTTCCTTGTCACCCTTTATTTTATCTTTATAGTACTGTTGGCCACATTATAAATTATACGGTTGTTCTAGTTTTTTTGTCTCTGCTTCCCCACCTCCATTAGAATTCAAAGTCCTTTAGGGCAGAGGCTTTGCCTCTGTTGATACCTCTCTAATTCCAATGTACAAATAAATGTGCAAAGGCCCTAGGTATTGAGGGAAATTGACACACAGCACACAAAGCTGTGCTTTCCTAAACCACACACCCTTTCTCATGGGACTTCTGCTCTTGGGTAGTTGGACATTAGATCCCTTTTCTCAGGTGTAATGTGGTCAATGAGTTCCTATGTTTAGCAGAGATGGCCTCTTTGGCATGGGCACAAATGTGTTATGATCAAGTGCTGCAGAGGGGTCATGATGATTAACCAGGGTCCCATGTATCTCTAAGGGCCAACATATGCAACGGGGGTCCCTTCCACTTGCCAGAGACTGATCTAGAAGTAAATCTGTGATCTGTGTTTGTTGGTACAAGCAAGAACTGATGGGGGTTCTAGAAAGGTTTCCTTACCCTTAAGAACACATCAAAACAGACGGTCTTCATTCTCTGAATGTATTTAAATCCAGATGTGAATTCTCAAACTGATTTAGCATTGAGGGGCATCATTTAAAGGCAAAGTTCATAATTGAAGATGGCAGAGCAGATAAATGGAAAGAATTTGGGTCTTTGTTGAGGATTGAACCTTTGAATTAACTAAACACAAGGTCTCCCTAT
>NW_012121820.1:13560139-13561160 GCF_000951035.1 Colobus angolensis palliatus
CTTCCTTCCTTCCTTCCTTCCTTCCTTCCTCTCTCCCTCCCTCCCTTCCTCCCTGCCTCCCTCCCTCTGTGCTTCTCTCTCTCTCTTTATTGTTTGGATCAGGGTGCAGCACTATACTTACATTAGTGCTATGGTTGGCTCCCCAAAATGCACACACTCTCATGTGGTTCCTAAAGCACTTACACACACATTTAGTCCAGCCCTAATCCTCATTAGGCTGAGACTCCAAAAAGTGTACATTTGTACTTCAGAGAATCTGTGTTCTAGGAGCTGCCAGCCTCAGGATGGCTTTAGAGCTTAATCAAATGAGCTTGGAATCAGATTGCTTCAGCTTCTTCAAGTATGAGCAGCATGGCTGTGGGCGAGGTATGGAATCTCTCATACCCTCAGATTTTTATCTTGAAAATAGCAATATTGGCAATACCTAGCTCAAAGGGTACACGTGACATGTGAATCAATGTAAAGCACTTAGCACAGAGTCAAACACCAAGCAAGGACTCTAATTAAGCTCTTCCAGAGGAACTCAAGCAGAAATGTTCTCATTTCACCTCCTGCCTCTTTCTCTTTGCTCTCTTTTCTAGCCTTGGGTCCCTTTGAATCAGCTCAAATGAGTCTACTAAGGTTGTAACTTATGCCCTCATTCTTCTTAATCAGCATCAAAATGGAATCTATGTATGTGTGAATTAACAAATTGACTGTTTCCTCTCAATATCATCTAATAGCAAAATCTTTCCAATGGGCACCAGCTTTTGGTGAGTATGGATATAAAAAACAATATGTTCCATGTCAGCTTTCAGACTAAAGCACAAGATTTCTTCAATTGCATAGTTACACACACACATATGCATATACATATACTATATTATTGTATATATCTGCACAAATACAAATGCATGCATATACATAGTGGTTTTTTTGTTTGTTTGTTTATTTTTATTATTATTATTTTTTTATTATACTTTAAGTTCTAGGGTACATGTGCATAACGTGCAGGTTTGTTACATATGTATACTTGTGCCAT
>NW_012121820.1:13566460-13601072 GCF_000951035.1 Colobus angolensis palliatus
CTCAGTTCCCCTGGTTAGGAAAAGGGATTCCCTTCCCCCTTGCGCTTCCCAGGTGAGGCGATGCCTCGCCCTGCTTCAGCTCTCGCTGGTCGAGCTGCAACAGCTGACCAGCACCGATTGTCCAGCACTCACTAGTGAGATGACCCCAGTACCTCAGTTGAAAATGCAGAAATAACCGGTCTTCTGTGTCCTTCGCGCTGGGAGTTGGACACTGGAGCTGTTCCTATTCGGCCATCTTGCTCCACCCGCCCCTATACATAGTGTTTATATATATGTGTATATATATAGTGCTATATAATTGTGTGTGTGTGCGTGTGTGTGCATGTGTGTGTTCTTAGCCATCCCTGTTAACAAGAATTGTTTAGATTTTATTCTTCATGAAACATCCATTAAACAATAGCTGGTATTCTGCAAGGGCATTGTCAGAAATTACGAAGGGAAAGGACTGAGAAGATAACAGAGGAGAAGCAACAAAGGAACAGGGTAAATACTCTAGATTAGCAAAAATACATAATGATAAGTGCTACATTAAAAATCAAGAAATCAAAAAAGAGATCTCCACAATTTTCCAGACTTGCTTATTTGTTATCTGCAATGATTTCTTCAAGAAAAGGATGTCAACTGAATACAAACCAGCCTCAGCCCTTGCCTCCACCATCTGCATTGATGTCTTTGGCCATGGATAGTGATTTCTAGAAACAAACCTCCCAAAAACTAAAAAGTTAAGAGAAAGAATCACTTTTACTACAAACATTTTTAAAAATCAATAAATAAGTCAGTAGAGCAGAATATGTAAAAACCTAACTTGGGAGTCGAACGGATCTGAGTTTGCTTCTAGGTCTTGCTGTTTCCTCACTTTTTGATCTTTGATAAGTTACTTAAATGTTCTGAGCCTCTGTATCCATATCTGTAAAACAGGGATACTGCTAGTTCCTACGTATTACTACTCATCGTGAAAAGTCAATTATGTGGACAACTGTGGCAAACACTGCATAAGACCTAGTACTCTACCTGATCACCAAATGTGGTGCTCACTACTACTATTTCTGATTTACACATGAGGAAACTGAGGCACAGAGAAGTCAAGTAAACTCCAATTTCTATACCTGGTGAAAGATGGACCCTGAATTTGAAACTAGGCAGTCTGGCTCCAAGTTTATCTGCCCCATCATTAGGCTGTGCGACTTCTGCAGTAAAGCATTAATGTAAGCGATGGGCTTTTGTTTTAATATAAAAGTTTGAAGATCCAATGCTTCTTATGGAAGTTAGCTAAAAATTTCAGGAATGTCTTTGTCTGGCATTTTAGGCCTCTCACAATTCCACCCCAACCTCTCATCACTGTTCCTTCCCCAAATGCACAGATGTTGCCAAATGTGTCTTTCAAATACATATGGCCCTTGTCTTTCTCAAGCCAGGAGAGAGGTACAGAGCTCAGCAGAACATAGTTGGTTCACTTAAACAATTGCACCTTCCAATTCTCTAAGTCAGGTTACTGCCCTATTAGCTCCCTTCCTTTCGATTTCATGTGGGTCCTGCCTCTGCTTAGCTACATTCAACTTCCAGTGGCCTCTAAGTGGTTCCACACTGCTTACCTCATGCCAACTGGAGACAGAGCTATAGTGAAGACAGGCTTGGTCAGATGAAGCCATGCTCTACGGACAGTCCAGGTGCACAGATCATCAAGGTCAAGCCAGAGGTCAGAGGGGACAGTCCAAATACCAAATGCATACATTGCAAGCTGCCACACAATGGAGTCATGGCTGGTGAAGACCAGAAGCATGAGCCACCAAGACAGAGAAAAGCTGGAAGGCTAGTGGCACCGCCCATGGAGAAGACTCAGGGTGGAAGCAAGGTGTAGGCATGGAGTGGGCCCACCCATTCATGCTGCACACACTGGGTTTGCTCTATGCTGCACAACATCGCACCAAACATAGCTTACTGGTGAGGTAGACATGCTAGAAAATAGAAACATTTGGCTCTTTCCAGAGTGTTAGGATTTATGGCTGCAATGCCAGCATGGGTAAGAAGAGGTAGGCATGAGATGAGTGAGGGCAGTGGAGGTGGACAAAGGGCTTAAGGTATAGAGTTAAGTGTCAAAACAGATGCATATATGTAGGTAGCATAGAACAGTTATAACCTAACAGGCATCATTTCTTTTGCAAAATTCTTAGAGAAGTTAAGGCAGGCATAAAGCATCATTAGCAATATTAGGATATTTGGGGACATGGCCTTCACGTTTTACTGGACTACTAAATGCAGGAGAGGCCCCAAATTTGTATTTGATCAAATAATGAGAAGACGGGAAAAAATTCTTAGTTGTAGCCATCTCTCAGTGAAACCTCTCATTTAATAAGAAAACTGAGTCCCAATAGCAGTTCTTATGCTATTCTAAGGTAAGTTTTGGCAAATCTTTTCTGTAAAAGACTAGACTGTAAATATTTTAGGTTTAGTGGACCATATGGTCTCTGTTATAGCTACTCAACTCTGCCATTGTAGTGCAAAATCAGCCACAGATGGTATGTAAAGGAATGAATATGGCTGTGTTCCAATAAAACTTTATTTATAAAAACAAGTGGTGGGATAGCTTTAGCCTGCAGACCATAGTGTGCCAAGCCTTTTCCTAAAGCCTAGTAATCTTTAAAAAAACATCATCTTACACTATAACATTAATAATACAATGTATTATGAACACATTTTAATATATTACAGCTTATATATTACACACTGTATTTTAACAATAGAGTAGAATAAGATACAATAAACCTCCCAACTACATAAGATTCCAGGAAATTATAGAAAACACTCTTTTTGGTCCATATATGGCAGGAAGTATCAGTCATTTGAGAGTTAAAACATTAATCCCAAGTTATTTAGAAGGTAGTTTTCTATAGATTTGCACAGAAGTATGGAATTTGACCTAAGGCTTGAATTTCTGAATGTGGAATCATGAGGCATGACCATCAACTCACAGGAAGCTAGGAGCAGTCAGCTTGACAACTTGGGGTTGGAGGTCATATCTGGAAAAGCACAGGTAAAATTCAGGGCCTTATTACAAACAAAGGGTAAACTACCTTTCCAACAATGTGTCTTCCCCTTACAGGCTGAGAAGAATTCATGGCTATTGCTTACAAAGGGTAGGAATCTCTAGAAACAGAAAGTTCTTTAGGGCTAGTTTTCGTGAAGTATTACCTTGGTAAATAGGTGTGTTTCTTGATTCTGCATTTTATTTGTTTTCTCCACATTTAGCTATCCTTACTTTAATCTAGTTCCACATGTCATTCACTAAACTGACATCACAATGACAGTAGCTTAGATATGAATATTTTGTAGCTGATTATCTGTGCAGAACAGGGTCAAATACATTTATGCCAAAGAGTGCTCTGCAGCCAAGAGTGGTAAGAATATTGGAGAATGCTCTTCATGTCTTCCTGATCATTTAGTGGAGGCAAAAGGGATCCTTGTTTCTCCTCCTTATAGAGATGTCCTAGCAGACACATTGAGATAGGTGAATTTCGCATCAAGTTTTCTCAGCAGAAGAAGGCTTAGATTTAGGGTAAATATTCTGTCTTTACCCTAAAAAATAAAAATGTTTTGAACTGAAAATGCAGGCTCCATACCCCACTATACAACTAACTGGTTGTGGGACACCTTAGATAGGAAGAAAGAGCCCCACACACCTTTTCTTAGTATTAAATGAGATAAGACATGCACAACACTTAATCTGGATCCTGAGATCTTATGGGTACTAAACACATGACAGTCAAAGAGAATTATATTATAACTTCCATTGATATTATTTTGTTTAAAAGTCTTGCTCTTTTCAGTTTCCTGATCTTTATATTTTAGTTTAAGACAGCTCCTCCAGATTTATCACCCACAGTCCTACTCTGAGATAAATTCTTATAGAATGAAACCCCGTCTCTACTAAAAAATACAAAAAGCTAGCTGGGCGAGGTGGCAGGCACCTGTAGTCCCAGCTACTCGGGAGGTTGAGGCAGGAGAATGGTGTAAACCCGGGAGGCGGAGCTTGCAGTGAACTGAGATCTGGCCACTGTACTCCAGCCTAGGCGACAGAGTGAGACTCCGTCTCAAAAAAGAAAAAAAAAAAAAGAATGATGTCTGTCTATGTTCTTTCTTTAAATCTGTGATTCCCATCTGCCTTTTTTCCTTTTGGAGTCTTTATTGCACAGACATCTCAATATCACAATTTTTTTTTTTTTTTGCATCTGAGCATCCCAAGTTTCCTAGTACAGCTTGTCACGTGAACCTTACCAATACGTTGATGTGCAGCCAACATTTTCAACTTCAAATTTTCAAACATAAGAATCAACACAAAACAAGCCCTTTATCTATACGTAAACCATGTATGTTGCATATACGAAGTGTTATGTGTGATTTGAGCGCTTTCCAAGGGTGCTGCTGTCTATGCGATTTAAATCAGAGGTTGAAACCCATCTTCAATTACAAGGCGAATTCATTATATTATTAAATGACTACTCTGCAACAGACCCCAAGCAATGAACTGTGGAGGATGCAAATCTATCATTCCCTGAAATGACCTCAAGAATTAATAATATGGCAGAAGTGAAAAACCTTTGCATTTCTTGAATTCTTTAGGTTTCCAGAGGCAGAGAGCTGCCTGCAGTTGTTTCAAGTCATGTGGAGTTGACTCTTTAAGGTAGGGTTTCTCAGTCTCACCACTGTTGACATTTGGGATGGGCAAATCTTTGTCATGGAGGTCCACTGTGTTCATTGCAGGTTCTTTAGCATCATCCTTGGTCTCTACCCACTAGATGCTATTAGGGTGCCTTCATCTCAGTTATGGTAGCCAAAACTGTCTCCACACACGGCCAGATAAACTCTGGGAACAAAATCACCCCTGGCTGAGAACCATTGCTCTAAGGTTACAAATGGGGATGTCTGAATCAGGCATCTTGGTGTGGCTGGGTCTCATAAACCCTAGGGAATAGTTAATGGCCAGGCCTCAGGAAGGGCAGGGACCATGGGTTCCTGTCTTACAAGGGCTTTGTGAAATCAGGTATTGCTGGCTCCAGTAGCAGGAGACTCTTAATCCTCTTGCAGGACTTCCTCTAAAATCTGCTCACGTCAGTGTCTGCCTGGTTTTCACTCACCTCCTGGTTGGCTTTACCCACCACTCTATCATTTCTCCTCATTCATGGCTTTGCCTATCACATGCTTTTGCTTTTACTTCTGCTCCTGATTCTCTGTTGGTCATCCAATTTGCCACTCAAAGAGGAATCCTATGGGACTGTCTCTTCCCATTTGGGTTTTTGCACCTAGTTCATCAGAGGTCCTGAACAAGCAGCAAGGCTTGGCTACCCTTGGGGCAGGTGTCTACTGCTGGTTTTATTGGGCAGGATGAGGTAAGGTAACATGACATAGCTCCCTGAAGTTTCTCTGTTTAGGTGGGGTTACTGGCATGGTTAGCACCATACTTAATGCCTCTTGCAGTCATGGACATTAATAAGGGAACAAGTAAATGAAAATAGGGAAATGCCATTACCGAGTGTAGTGTACTGTGTGCTTTGTAAATACCTTTAATTCTCCTAACAATCATATAAGGTAGATATGGCCATGCTGCACTGTACAGAGAAGGTATAAGGCCAAGAGCTGAGTGAGGTGCCTAAATCCACACACCCGGGAGGTGGGTCTGGGATCCACAGCTGGTGCTCTTTTAGCTTTAGGACTCTGTAGGTTTAGGATCCATGTTTTCACTGGCTCCAGTAAGTCAAGTCCCAAGAGGAAATCCAAATGTAATTTTAGATAGGTATCAGGAAAGTGGGGAAGGTGATGCTAAAAAAGTTATTAAGATATGACTAAAGAAGAACAACAGTCAAATTGTCAGCTAATTTCTTTCCACTGCAATCCTTGTACCCTTCCACACTTCACCCCCCTGCCCAATCAGAATTATTTGCAGCCTCATCTTTGTAGTGTAGAAATCATTACTTATATGTCTATAGTATGGAATTTGTGTCACTCTATTACATTTAGGAGACATGCACTCCACCTTGTTATGAGATAGTAAAAAATTTTCAGGCATGTTTTCTATAACCTTACAGCTAATATATACAAAATACTTGACACATAGTAGGTGATCAATAAATGATACATGTCTCTCTCTGTCCATTTCTCAATCTCCAGACCTTGGCAAACAGGGAATAATGATAGCTAACATTTAATGAATATTTATCATATGTTGTGCACTGGTTGAAGGGTCTTATATTTATTAACTTCCTGGGTCCTCATAACAGCCTCATATTAAATACCATTTTTGGCTTAATTTAGATGAGAGAACTGAGGGACAGAAAGGTTAAGCAACTTGCTCAGTATCATAGAACTAGGAAGTGGCAGTGTCAGGATTTGAACTTGGCCTGAATGGCTCTCAAGTTGGTCTTAATAGCCTGCCTACTACTTTCATCAATGGCAGAAAGCTCTATGGATTTGCAGAGAGCATATGCTCTTGCTGTCTTTTGAAATGCTCATTCTCAATCGTCCTAGCTCTCTTTCCTCTGCCTATTCAGCAGGATTGAGCCTGCTGCTGGGTCACCCATTCAGCTGAGCCACGCCACCCATCACACATATCTGGTTGTGCTGGGTGCAGCTCTCTAGGAGAAGGGCTGATGGGGCACCGGCCATTACATTGTGCAAACAGCTCCCCTGCAGCTTTGGGAGAAACAGCAGCAATCACAGTTTCTCTTTCTCCATCTGGGCACTTGACATAAAGCCACCAAAATTCAGTTTGGAGGAAGTAACCACCTTCGAGTTCCTGAGAAGCATAAAGGGCCTATCCGCAGTAGCCAGGGAGCCAGAGGGCCTGGATGAAAGCTGTGGTTGGAGGAAGAACACCTTGAATGCTAAAGCAACCAGCCAGCCACAGAAATCCTTTGATCTTATCCTCCCCTGTGTCTGGATTCTCTCCTGGAAGATGCTTTTAGTCCTGTTGCATGAGGATTTGCTGAGGCCCTGCTTTGTAGACTGCTGCACTCTGTACTTACACCCCACCTCTGGCTCACAGCCCTCTCCAGGTAGGGGCCAGTCCTCTTGCTGGCCTCTTCCTGATCACTCTTAAGCTCTGCACCTGCCCTGCTGGACTGTGGTCCCTGTTCCCACTGACATTTCATTGTCCATAAACACCTTTTGCCATGACTCCCTCTGTTCCCCTGTGTGACTCCTTATGACCATCTAGTCTCAATTGGGAAGTCACCCCTTCCTGAAAGCCCTCTGTCACTCTGTACCTGGCTTAGAGCCCTGGCTATGTCTTGAATATACTGAACCTTCCCAGTGGAGGAACCCAGGAATAAATTTTCCACTTGTAGAATTGTAAATCCCAGGAGACTGTAAGCTACTCGAGGGCAGGGACTCTGTCCACCTTACCATGGCAGCCTCAGAGTTTGGCAGCATACCCTGGCCACAGTAAGTGCCTCTGAGTTAAATGAATAGAGGAAGGTTCTTAGAATGCAAATAGTCACTTGTATTTGGGTGTCTAGGACAGCAGCCACATGGCACCATGGGTGATCTCTTCTTAACATAAATACAGCCATGTCACACTCCTACATAGACCCTGAATGGCATTTTCGGACACCTTAGCATGGACCATCCATCAAGTAGGGATTGGACTTTGATCCCAGAAGCCCAACCTCATAGGGTTATTCCAAGCTCTAAACACCTATGAAAGTGCCTGGCATATCATAGGGACTCAATAAATGTTAGACCCTGAATGGCATTTTCGGACACCTTAGCATGGCCCATCCATCAAGTAGGGATTGGACTTTGATCCCAGAAGCCCAACCTCATAGGGTTATTCCAAGCTCTAAACACCTATGAGAGTGCCTGGCATATCATAGGGACTCAATAAATGCTATTGCTATTGTTATTGTTACTGTTATTGTTATTATCATGCTGTACTGGTAAGTAATACATATCTTTCCCAAACATTCCTCCAAGGTAGGGGTGGTGTCTTGCCCTAGTAAACAACAGAGTAGCATGATAAATGCTCACCAAAACTGAAAAAAAAATAGAAGGTAGGAAGTGAAGGCCAATGTGTGGTACACCTTTGAGCACTCAACTGAAGTCTCTGTTACGGACTCAATGGAAGCCATGTCCAGATGTTACAGAGTTACTCATAGGAAGTTGGGAAGTTATGTATTAACTTTTATCCTTGTTTTAAAGCTGAGTATATTTTTCAAATATCTAAATGATGTTGGTGCTGTGTCTCCTGATTTAGTAATGTGGTCTCTGGAGATCCACCACTCAGCGATAGGCTGTTTAGCTTGCATCTACTGCCTACTGCTCTACTGCTTTCTACTACTATCTACTACTGCTATCTACTATGTTCATCAGTGGCAGAAAGCTGTATGGATTTGCAGAGAGCGTACACTCTTGCTCTCTTTTGAAATGTTAATTCTCAATAGTCCTAACACTATCTCCTCTGCCTCTTCAGCAGGATTGAGCCTGATGCTGGGTCACCATTTAGCTGAGTCACGCCTCCCATCACATATACCTGGTTGTGCTGGGTGCTGCTTGTCCACATCCTGCAGGTCTCCTCTCAGCTGAGTACTGAGCTATTATGTTTAAGGGTCACACACAGGTCAGGTGGAGTGCAGGACTCCACAGTGGCCATCATACTGCAGCCCACACTACTTCTCAGAGCAGAGACATCACTGCTAGCAAACTTTGGCTGGATTTCTGTGCAAATATATAGCTTCTGCATTCTAAGAGGCTCTTCCCTGTCCCAGTGCCATGCTAGTAAGCATTAAGTGAGTCTTCTGTATTCACCAAGTACCACCCTAAGGCACTGTCCTTAAGGTTAGTCCACTTGTGTTTTGGCACCCACACTATGATATAGCTGTTTTTAGACCCGCTGTATTGTGGACAAATTCAATTTAATATGTTATATATTAAGAGTTTCTACTATGTTCCAGGGAGCATGCAAAACATTCACTTATGGTGGGATTAAAATACAATAATTAAGCAGGAACCAGTGAGGACCTACTCTAAACCAGGTATTCTTCTAGGTAGAGGGATAAGTAGATGCAGATAAATCACTTGCCTTTAAGAGGCCATGCTCCAAGGAAATCACAGCCTTGCAAAGAAGGAAAGAGGCTGATGGAGAGTATATCAGTAAGACAATAACTCCATGGCTGCATTGACATTTTTAAAAAGTATATTAATCTGGATTTAGGCTTGTGTTAAATCTGCTCAAACCCTTAAAAAATCTGTTTTTACACTAACCTAGTTGTGGCTTCTGAAATTCCTCTGGAGGAACCAATGTCTCTAAAGCACCTTGCATAGTTCCTGGCTCATAACTCACATTTAATAAATACTACTTTTACTCTAGTCCTCTCTGGGCTGCCAGGGCTGTGTTACGGTTTTTGTTGATCCACGGGAATAGAGGGGGAAATGGCGGTGGGGCAGCGCCAAATTCTAAGCAAGGGCCTCTGAAATCAAAGAATCGTGTGATTTTGGCTTTGATAGCTTTGCCCTCTACTGAACTTTATCTCTTCCAGGCTGATATTTTCCAAAAACAGCAAACATGCCCCATTTTCAAGGAAGTGCTTACAAAAACTCTTCTCTCACTAATGGCTTTCTCAGATGGGCAATGCTGTATTCTGTGGGCATGAAAGGCAAGAAAACTAAACAGTGAGTGGGCCCTATATCTGGTTCCTTACATTTTTGAATGTTTTGATTTCCACCATCTCAGCCATTGGGGAAATCCTATCCTTGGATTAGGAACCATGCTCATGGTGAATTTAGAGGAGGAAAATCTTTACCTTGAAGTTAAGGTAAATGAAATCTTTGCAATGAGTTTCTTTTCTTTTTTGGGGGGAACAGGGGAAAGTGCTTGTGGGGACAATTTTCATCATGAATGATGGAGACAGCATTAGCTCAGCTTCTGACTCTCTTGGCTTTTGCAAAAGACTAAATTAAAAGAACTACCTTGAGCAGCTTTTGAAACAATGATAATCTAGAAGATCACAGTATTTCATAATTGGCAATTTTTTTTAAGTACAAAGAATAAAATCAGAAACCACAATGTTTACAAATAATTCGCAAATGAGTTATTAGGTGAAATTTGTTTCAAGTCAAGGCAGTAATTTAAATTCTAGGCAAATTTCCTCACACATTAAGATTTCATTAAATATTCAATTACAATATCTAGTTTTCTCCCACCACCCTACAGGTTTGATTAGGCCAGGGTTTTTCACCCTCAGCAGTAGTGTCATTTAGAGTTGGATGATGCTTTGTGGTGGGGGCCATCCTGTGCATTTACAGGATGTTTAGCAGAGTCCCTGGCCTCTGCCCACTAGATGCCAGTAGCAGCTCCCCTCACCCTAGTTGTGATAACCAAAAATGTCTCCAAATATTGTCAAATGTTCCAGGAGAATGGGTGGGTGGGCAAAGTTACCCAAGATTAAGGATCACTACGTGTTTGATTTAGCATCATTCAAAGTGTTCACGTCAAAGCATTTTTTTCCCATTCTCTTAGGAGGCATAGATGAATAAAACCCTTATTTAGTTGACTGGAAAATGTATCACATGTTAATCAACTCGCAGTATTAAAATCCAAGTTATTACAGTCTCTACAAAGTGTCTCCAAATGAATTTATTATTTACTTTTTTGGGGAGCGTATTTTAAATAAACAGTTGCTAATTGAAGGAGGAGTTTGGTATCACAATGAGCAATTGCTCTGGACTGATGACAGCTGTTATGTGTTCCGTACCCATTGATTATTAGAAGCAGCCAGTTTATTGAGGCTTGAAAAGTAAAACTACTTCATGCCAAAGATGATGCTGTGGATTTGGTCTTGCTCCAGGTCTGTCCCTGTTCTTCATGTTCATGGATGACCTAATAATGGCAGCTAATTTTAGGGAAGGACTCATTCTGCACCAGGCACTGTGCTGAGAGCATTAACAGAATCATCTCATGGCATCCTGGATACAACTTTATGAGGTAACTGTTATTAATCCCCTTTTATAAGGATGGATCTATGTCTTAAAGGGTGACACCACTTGCCTAAGGTCATTTAGGCAGTAAGTGGGTGAGCAGAGATTCAAATCCAGGTCCGGCTCTTACCTCCTCTCAATTAGTACACTTAATTACCAGTCACCCTTACAATACACACTAGTTGCCTTTCAGCGCAAGCAGATTAATTCAGTTCTACAGAACATGTTTATTGCATATGCTGAAACTTCCATCAGCGTGCTCTTAAAAACTGGCAATGCATTGAGTCCTGAGAAAAATGATCTTCCCAGTGTCATGGGGTATTTTCTCTCTTTGCTCTGTCCAGGAGCAAAACTGTTAGCTTGTCGCCCAATGGAGCCTTTGCTGTCAGACTAAACAATGACATCTATTAATCACATGAAGAGCAGGACCAAGAAAAAAATTCTTTTTCCTGTGAATTGAGTTTTAAGGATTTCATGGTTTGCATCACAGGGCTGCAAGGTTTTATGCTTCAGCTTAACAAGGCTGAGTCGCCTGGGTTTCGACAGCTTACAGAACTGCGGGTAAATAGCTAGGGATCTTGCGTCTTTAATCACTGGAACAGAAGCAGAGAGGGAGGGGAGAAGGCAGGAGACTGCGGGTGAATGTGTGAAACTGACGTAGATAGATGGAGTCCTGGGAGGCAGAACTGCACACTCTACACCTCAGATGGGCTCCTGTGGTTATGCAGGCCCAGAGTTTATCAATCGGCTGAGCCGTGCATGGTCTGGCCTGGTCTTTATCAGAAGGAGCCCTGCAGATTAACCTCCCAGCTTCCTAATCAGGGTCATGTTAGTACCTCATTTATTACCTCTTAGGGCAGGCCAGGGTGTGGCTGTCAAAGAGCCTTGCAAGAAAAAGGGGTGGGGAACATGGAATACTCTTTTCACCCCAGCCTGCAAAGCATTACTCTTCTTTTCATTCCAGGAAATAGTAATAATAATAATAATAAAATAAACTGGATACTTCTAAAATCTGCAATTGCAGTCCCATTGGGACTGTGTGAGTAGAGAAATATTCCACCCATTTAAATGTGGCAGAACCATTAAGGAGGCTGACAGAGTTTAGGGGCCTTCCTTAAGGCCTTGAGACTGGCCCAGACTCTCAATTTTCTCCATCTTATTATTAAAACAAGTCGTAATCATAATGCATCCCTCCGAGCTCCTTTCTCTTTCTCCCCCTCTCTAACAACCTGAATCTGGCACACTTCCCTTCCCCTTTAACCCTCACATGCTAAAAATAATATCCTCCTGGAACCAGCCAAAAAGTGTCAGTTGGAGGAGTTTAATTAGCAGGAGTGGGCAGGAGATAGTTCTAGCCTTCCCAATTTGCTACATTCTCTCCAGGGAGCCAGAGCCAAGCACAATTGGAAAATCCAGGTTCATGGGCACCGGAGATGGAAGTTTCTGACTTGCACGGAGAGTCAGCCTGGAAACCGATCTGTATTTCATCTCTGTAATACCAGGCAGGGGCACTGGGGAAGCAGCGACTTGTGCATCCACATGGAGGATGTAGGGTTTTAGAGCCTAGAACCCTGGACTACATTTTCAGGGCTTACTTCCTGCCCTTCTATTTGCTGGCCCTATGACCTTGGGTAAGTTACTTAACCTTTTCATGCCTTGACCTACTCATCTGTGAAATGGGGATAATCCTAGCACTTACCTCATATGTTTGTTGTGAGAATAAACGAGTAGCATCAAGCACTCAGAAACCTGTCTGACACAAAGCAAGTGTTCGTTTTTGTTTGCTCATTTTAATTTTGATGAGTTTAGAACGACCCACCTGGCAAAACTTTAGTTGGGTCATCTTTTTATTGCTACCACTTAGATTAAAAGCGTGTGGTGAAAAGAAAAAGGTTTACATCACACAATAATTGGAATTCGTGTAGAAAGTAGGATTTTGCCTAATTTGCCCAATTCTGTTAATTCTGTTAATTTTAAAATGGAATTCAGTGCATCTGCAGGACTTTGGATGATTAAACATGGAAGGCTCTTAGAAGTCCAGTCTCCAACTCAAGTCATTATTCTATATAGCAGCATCTCTGGCAATAAGAACTGGATCGTCATGAGATAATTATGACGGTAATACTAAGTCCTTGTAGAGTACTTTATAATTTATATATTTTTAAACAATGTCCCTGGCCTAACCCTCAGGGACCTCCTCATGAGATGTACTAAGCCCTTATGACTATATAAAGAGACTCAAAAAGGTCTATTAGTGATTGTCAGAGGTGGGGTTATGGGAACAGACTGGATGTAGGGCTGGACTCCAAAGGGTGACAGGAGTCCAGCCCAATCATTGTGTCCAGTCCATTTCAGGATAATGAACATCAGTTGGGTCTAACTTTGCTAACGTTCAAAGCATCCAGACGAATCATGAGTGACATATTTGAGTAGAGTCTAGGTTCACAGGTAAGATGGTGCTGGTATCTCACGTCAATAAATGTGAGAATAAAGATGGCAGTTCATGTGCAATGAGGCTGAGGGTCTCATCCATATAAGGACTGCTTGGAAGAGCCAGACGGGAGTGAGAGTCCTGTCCAGAGAGAATAAATTCAAAGTCAGGCTCCAACTTCAGCTGGTTAGAAACACTGTGATAATTCATGTCAGTGGATACTTGTGGTACAGTCTAGGGATAATCTGTGGTCCCACAGGCACAGGGACATCTGGGGCCCCATTTGAGAAAGGTCAGCCCAAGTCTGAGCAGTAAGTGAGTCTAGAATTCACCTGTGAGTGGAGAATTTACTGGCAGGTCTTGTAGCAACAGAACTATAGTCTCATCAATATCACCACACCCTCCCAAAGCAGGAGGCAGAATAGTAACTGTAGGCTGCATTGCACACACTTAGATAAGAACATTATCTAGATACGTAGTACTAGTGAAGTAAACTGAGATTTAAAACTCTAGCTCCAAAATCCCATGTTGTTGTTTTTATTCATAACACTGGATGGTGCACAACAAGGATTTCATCCCATTTCTTTTTTTGTTGTTGTTGAAAACTCAGCTCTTTATTAAGTCTAGCCTTAATTTGAACCTAGACCTCTCTTTGTACAACTTCTTGGGTGAACTCATTTTTTTCTGCAGCTAAAACATTGAATCTTTATCCACTTACACACACACACACCTTTATATCTTTTTTTCCATTTTTCTCCCTTAAGTTTTCTTCCTCTTTACCCCAAAACTTGGTGGCTTAAAAAACTCCATGTATTATTGCTCTTGAGTCTAGGGATTAGCGGGACAGTTTTGATTTTGTAGGCCAGTCTCCATTGGTTGATATCAGCTGACTTTGCTTGTGTGTCAGAGGTCAGCCAGAAGGTTGGTAGAAGGTTGACTAGTCTAGGATGGTCTTGGCTTGGGTGCCTCTCTGTGGCTGTGCATCCCCCATTAGGGTATCCTTGGTCATAATCATTCAACAGTGACAGCAGAAGTTCGCAGGATCTCCTCTGGCTTAGATGCCTAAATAGCATTCATGCCACTGTGCCATTATTGCTTCTGCTACATTCCGTTGAGGAAAGGACATCACAAGGGAGTTGGCAAGTACATCCCACCTCTTGATGGGAGGAGGTGCAAGGGGCATGGATCCATGAGAATAATAATTGCAGCTATCTTTTTCAAATAACCTACTGCTGCTTTCTTCTCTTCTCTTAATAATTCATAAATTATTCCAACAAAGTGAAAGTATTGCATTAAACACTGGTGTTTAACTAGTGTTTAATCATTGCTAGAAAGAAAGTACGTGCACTGTGGGCCTTGTTCTCCTGCATTCTAGTTAGGGAAGAGAAAGATGAATGAAATAATCCCACAAATAGATGTGAGTTTACAAGTATGCATAATGCTACCAAGAAGAGGGATAGAGTGTTAAGAGAATTTAGACTAGGGAAACTGACGTAGTCTTAGGAGCGGGGAAGCTCAGTGGAAAGTTCCCTTGAGAAGTGATATTGAGGTGAGACCTGAAAGAGTGGAAGACAGTTAGAAAAAGGGAGGAGTGGGGAGTTCTTTGCACGGGAACAGCATGAGCAAACACACAGGGTCAAGTTCTAGACGGCCAGTGTGGCTGAAGTACAGAAAGCCAGAAAGAATATGATTCTAGAAGAGGCTGGAGAGATCAGCTGTGAACAAAGCTTGGAGGCCATGATGAGAGATTTGCCTATTATGTTAAGAACAATGGAAAATCATTGAATGGTTTTAAGTAGGCTGGGGGATGGGAAGGGGATGATGTAACCATCAAATATTATGCCTATATACCCAGACAGAAATGGATGGAAAAGGAACAAATCTGAGATTGAACAGTTTTTGGAGAAAGAAGATACGTTTGTCAATTTATAAAATCTTATGGGCACCTAACAATGGACTGGAGATTGCATATTCTAGGAATGTGAATTGGTGACTAAGAAGAAATACTTTGAATGTCTCTCTCAACCTTACGTGATCATTTTGTGCTAAAAATACATGGTTACATTTGGTTTGCTAATGTTTTGTTTACAAATTTGAAGTGAATGATTAAGAGCAGAGGATCCCAAGCAAGACTGTCTGGTTCACTTTTGGGTGTGCACAGGGTACTATCTGTGTGACCTAGGGTAGATTAGTCACGATGTTTCTGCCACGGTTTCCTCATCTGTAACATGAGGACAATCATGTCACCTAAATCATAGATTTATAATGAGGAACATGTAAATGTGTAAATCAGTTCTGAAAGTATCTGGAGCTTAATCACTTTAATATTATTACTCCTACTGTCATTATTTTAATATGATTTCTTGTGTTTTTCTTGCCCATTTTTCATTTTGAAGTTATCTGTCTTATAAACAGATTTCAGGAACTTTTTCCTCATTTTTTAACAAATTTGTTTCTATCACTAGAACAGATCATATAATCTATGGATTCATTATTATTTAAAGGAGACTCATCTCTAAAATCAACTGAAATTCATATTTCTTGTAATTATATTTGAAAATTTAAGTTGTTCAGTGTAATTTACACTTTTCTAGCAGTTACATTATACAAAGTTCAAAGAAACAAGTTAATTTAACTTTAACATTTCATTTTACCCAGTATGTCTGAAATATTGCCTTTTTGGCATTTTAATATGCAATCAATATAAAAAATAAATAAGATAGTTTTACATTCTTTTTCTTATGAAGAAAGTAAAATAAAATAAGTTGCTCATTTAATGTAACTTTTCAAGATTATTGAATCCAAGTTATCCATAATATTCTTTTTAAGTTTCTGCCATGTATGTATTTATCTTTTTGTTTTTTAACATGTTGTTAGTGTCTTAATTTTGTTTGTTTCATCAGTTTTGATTGACCTTTGTCTATTTTATTGATCAGTTAGAGATTTAGCCTTTAATTCTGTTCATCTTGTTTTATTTTTCTGTTTCATTAACTTCTCTGATTTTCATTATTCCAACTTTCTATTTTCTTTAGTTTTAATGTACTCTTATAATTCATTGCACTGAACATTTAGCTCATTACTTTTCCACCTATCTTTCTTTCTTTTCTTTTTTTTTGTTTTTCTGAGATAGTGTCTTGCTCTGTTGCCCAGGCTGGAATTCAGTGGCATAATCTCTGCTCACAGCAACCTCTGCCTCCCAGGTTCAAGCCATTCTCCTGCCTCAGCCTCCTGAGTAGCTGGGAGTACAGGCATGCACCACCATGCCTGGCTAATTTTGTGTTTTTAGTGGAGATGGGGTTTACCATGTTGACCAGGCTGGTCCTGAACTCCTGACCTCAGATGATCTGCCCACCTCAGCCTCCCAAAGCATGGCCTATCTTTCTAATATTTGTCTTCAAAGCTCTTCACTTCCCTCCAACACTGCTCTAGCTACTTTTTATAGATTTCATTTGTGCTACCTTCATTGTCATTTAATCCAACTATTTCACAATTTCCGTTCTGGTTTCTTTTTTGATACTTTTATTTAAAGCTATAAAAATTATGTGAATTGTTTCAGTTCTTGAACATTTATTTCTCATTTAATTACATTATTATCAGGGAAAGTGATTTATGGTACTGGTTATTTTGGTATTTATTGTAAAATCTTTTATAAATGTCCCATGTAGTTTGAAAATACTTTTAATTCTCCATTTTCCACCTTATATGTTTTCTTTTCAGCTGCATCTACCCTCCTCTTTAATCCGCTTATTCATTTTTTAATGTCTAGTGAACTATTTATTATTTATTTCTAGAAATTCTAGTTGGTTTCCTTTTGAATTCACCTATTCTTTTTTCATAGGGTCTGTTATCTTAAAATCATATCCAGTGCTTTTATTCATCTTTGGTATTTCAATATTTCCATATTATTCCATTTCTTCTGTTCTTGGGTTGTTAATTTTTCTTTTTGTTGGGTCATTTGCCCTTTGGATCTCATCAATCTTTTCCTTATTGCTGTCTTCTTTTACATACCTTGTTTGTCTTCAGAAAGAATTAATTATTCTGTCAAAATTCTGTCTTGCCTTATAAAAAGGAAAAGGTTGCTACCACATGGTTTCATGATTGTTTATGATGAGAGAGTTCTCAGTGGAAACTCAAGGATTTCAATAATCCACACTAGTTTTTGGTTAGTTTCTGAGTTTACTGGTAATGTAGTATTCAGCTAATTTAAATGTCTATCAGTGGTGTGGGTCTGGAGATTTTCTTTTGTGCCAGTAACTTTTTCTTCCCTTCATCCCAAACCTAAGGCCTAATACTCACTATTTTTCTGAGATGATGGACAGAGATTTTCTAGTCCATTTCCATTTTAGCTGCTTCTCCTTGAATAGGCTTTAGACTCTCAACACCCATCTCTATGATCCATGCCTCCTCCAACACCTGAGAGCAGTCATGGAATCAGTTTCAAATTATTGCTCTGGCATTGATTTCATTTTTCCTTTCTCACACATGGAGATTTATCTTGTCTTACTTTGATTTATTTAATATTTGCCATTTTATGCAGAATTTCTATGTGCTTAAAGTACGAAGTGGGGCAAAGTTCATCAGTTCAGTTCTCATGTTGCTAAACGTTAGCTTCAGAAGTTTCTACAGCAGCATTTAATGGATTAATATAAAAGTACATTGTCAACATCATTCTGAAGTAAATAAGGTATGACAAAGGTGTTAGACCCAGCTTGTACTAGCTTTCCAAGAGTGATCGTTAAAGTTTTAGGAATATTTCCAGCCAATAGTTAAACAGAGTCATTATTTAAAACTAAATTATAGAAACGTGTCATGAAATACATTATTTTTAAAAAACAGATGTAATAAATGCTTGATTCATTACTTCCTAATTATTTTACTACATTTTATGATTACACATGATTTTGCAGTTACTTATGTCTATTATGTCTATATAGTGGAGATACTGCATAATGTTACATGATAGTGTGCTCCCAAGCATCTCTTTCTGTCTACTTTCAGTGGCACCATGTTGATAGCTTGAAATCAGCCATGATGAGATTACTTGCCTCAGGAAAACTGCCAATGCTAAAATCTGGTCTTTTTGTTCTTTCAGAGAGCTAGTTGTTAAACATTTACTGACACATTTCTAGACCAAAGAATATCACAATTAACATATAAAAGCAACATATATACATCTCAAATACTCTAAAAATAGAACATCCATTGGTCTCCTTTGGAAAAAATCAATGACAAAATCAAGGCAATCATGAGACAAATATGAATTGAAAACAAAGGATAGTGAATTCAAAATACATACAAGGTGATTAGTAATGAGTCAATTTAAACCTGAACTACAGCAAAATAATCATAGAAATTAGTGTTGTGACACACAATTTAATGCCATAAACTTTGGTGTTATTCAAAGAATAATATATCTAACAAAAATAGAGGATTGGAGAAATGAGATGACAAGAAGGTTAGTAGTGAGAGTTTTATCATCTTTTAAAGCAAAAAGTACATTGATATTGCCAAATGAAAATGTGGATTAAAACTTACCACCTCACGGAAAATTTAGGGCAAACATCATACTTAATGGTAACTGCTAAAATCTTTCTATGATTCTAAGATCGAGATATTGACAATGATACCTGCTTTCCCACTTTTATTTAGCATTGATAATGTAGGCCTTACCTTGTGTGGCAATGTGAGATAAGAATTGAAAAGGAAGAATTAAAACTGTCAATATTTGTAGACAACATATATATTTGTGTGCTGCTGGTTTCTTTAATTTCTAGGTCTTTTCAGTGGACAGAACAATCATACACTAATGTTAAATATATTATATATAATTATGAAATTAATTTTAGTTTTATAAATGTCATAAACTTTTTTGAAGTTATGAGTTCATTTTGATTATTGTAATTCACCTTTCTAGGTTACTTCTATATGTCATTTATTTCACACAAGTCATCCTGGTTCTCAAGAAGTGAAGGAATGATAGAATTGGAATATTTCATAATTACCCCTTGGCTTTACATCACATGATACACACAATAGTCTCAGAATAACAATATCCATATTACTTCACCCATATGATAACTGCAATCATTATATAGTTTTTTGAGCTTATTCCCCCATTCTTTCCTCATTTCTGAAAATTGTGAGTGGCACTTTGTCTACATTGTCAATGCTTATGATTATATATTATACATTCTTCAACTATTCTTAAATTTTAGGTATAAATGGAATGATACATTTAATGCTCACCATCAATCCTTATTTTCATATCTTAAATAAAATAATTTTACTTTTCTGAAGATTGTTTTGTAGTAGATTTCTCAGCAAGAGTGCATGAAAACATTACCTGACTTCTTGAAAGTGAGGGAAGTTTGTCTGTAGCCTTTACATATGAGAGTTAGTTTGTTTGGATGGACACAAACTCTTTGGCTCATTTATTCCCCTTCAGTGTCTTAAATATGTTATTCTATATCTTTGTTTCTGGCATAAAACTTTGCCATTGATAAATCTGATAGAAGTCTAATAGTCTTGTTTTATAAGTCTTTTGTCTTTCTGCCTACATGTAAGAATGATTGCTTATTTTTTTCAAGCCCAGTAATTTTACTAGAATTAGCTTTTTTAAAAATGTATTTTTAATTTAGATTTAGGGGGTACATGTGCTTGTTTGTTACATTGGTATTACACACTTAATGGTGGGGGTTGGGCTTCTAGTGTACCCATGGCCCAAATATGGGACATTGCACCCAATAGACAACTTTTCAACTGTCCCTGCTTCCTCCCTTCTTCCCTTTCAAGTCAACAGTGATTTTTTCCCTATATTTATGTCCACATGTACCCTTTGTTTTGCTCCCACTTATATATGAGAACACATAATATTGATTTTCTGTTTTTATGTTGGTTCACTTAGGACAGTGGCCTCCAGATCCATCCATGCTGCTGCAAAGGCATTATTTCATTTTATTTTATAGCTGCATAGTATTCCATGGTGCATACCTATCACATTTTCTTCATCTAATCAACTGTTGGTGAATACTTAGGTCAGTTCTATGACTCTGCTATTGCAAATAAGGCTGCAGTCAACATAGGAGTACAGGTGTACTTTTTATATATTTATTTTTCTCTGGGTAGAGACTCAGCAGCAGGATTGCTGGGATGAATGGTAGTTCTATTTTTAGTTCTTTGTGATATTTCCATACTGCTTTCCATAGAGGTTGAGCAAGTTTATATTCCTACTGATAGTAGATGAGCGTTCCCTTTTCTCCACACCCATGGCAACATATGTTGTTTTCTGACTTTTTAATAAAAGCTATTCTGACTGGGGTAAGATGGTATCTCAGTGTGGCTTTAATTTGCATTTCTGTTATGATTAGTGATGTTGAACATTTTTTCATGTGTTTATTGGCCATTTGTGTTTCTTCTTTTCAGAAATGCTCTTTATGTCTCTTACCCAGTTGTTAGTGGGGTTATATTTTTTTCTTGTTGAGTTGTTTTGAGTTCCTTATAGATTTGGGATGTTAATTTTTTGTTGTAATTATAATTTATTAATATAAATATTTTCTCCCATTCTGTAGATTGTTTGTTCTGTTAGTTACTTCTTTTGCTATGCAGAAGCTTTTTAGTTTGATTAAGTCACATTTGATTAAGTCCCAAGTCTACCTTTGTTTCTGTTGCAATTACTTTTGGGGTCTTCCTCATAAATTTTTTGCCTAGGCCACTATCCAGAAAAGTTTTTTCTTGGTTGACTTCTAGGATTTTTATAGTTTCAGGTCTTATGTTTAGGTCTTTAATCATCTTGAGTTAATTTTTGTATATGGTGAGAGATAGGGATCCAGTTTCATTCTTCTGCATATAGCTAGTGAATTTCCCAAGCATCATTTATTGAATAATGTGTCCTCTCCCCATTGTTTGTTTGTGTTGACTTTATTGAAGATCAGTTGGTTCTAGGTATATGCATTTATTTCTGAATTCTCTATTCTGTTTCATTGATCAATGTATCTATTTTTGTATCACCATCATGCTGTTTTAGTTACTATAGCCTTGCAGTATAATTTGAAGTCAGACAATGGGTTAAATTTTTTTCAGGTATGTGCTTTTTCTTTTCAATATGTAATTTAAATTTTATATTGTATAATTTAGTATAAAATAAATTGCACATTTTAACATTTAGGAAACTTTTCCTCAATTATTTTTGGTCATATTTGTTTTCTTTGCTTCGTTTTTCCTTTTCAGAGACTGCTATTACACATCTATTGAATCTTCTTTGCTTATATTCAATATTTGCTACTTTTTCATAAATCATTTTATCTCTTTCAATTTCTTTTTTTAATTTTTAAAATTATTTTTCACTTCATATTTTTCTTAAGCCATTATCTGTTGTATTTGTTTGCAACTATATGCCTTCTACTTT
Source organism: Colobus angolensis palliatus (assembly GCF_000951035.1). Taxonomy (NCBI): domain Eukaryota; kingdom Metazoa; phylum Chordata; class Mammalia; order Primates; family Cercopithecidae; genus Colobus; species Colobus angolensis. The sequence continues at coordinate 13,588,261 of NW_012121820.1, forward strand.
AGTTTTCATTTTTGAAGTATTTTTTTCTCTTATTTAGAATTCTTTCCTAAATTGTTACACTTCATTTCTGATATTTTTCCAATTGTTATATATGTTGGTCTTTCATTTTATGTGTCATGTTTTTAATATGCTTACCTCATTTAGGAATAGTATGTCTTTGTCGTAGTCATGTCCTTTTTTTGTTCCTTTTGTACATATGTTTTCTGTAGGGAGTTAGGTTGTCACTTAGGTTTTTTCTTGCTCATTTTTATGTGAAATTAGTTTTTTTTTTCCTTGAAATTTTACGGGGAGTCATGGTTTGTAATAGTTTCTCTAATTTCACAAAGCTCATTTCTGTTGTTATGCAATATGTCAGCTTGATTTCTGTTATCCATCTCTCAGCCCTGTCCCTCTCCATCCTTTTATCTGGAGCTAGTGTTTTCTTTATCTCAATTGTCTCAGATCTGCTCAACAACTCTTCATCACTATAGGCATCTTTCCTCAAAGGGAGTTAGGATAGTTTTGAGAGTTCACAGTGCCCAGAATTCTTCATACTTCTGTACTTACTCACAATAGGAGTTAGTAAAACTCATTTTTTATAAAATGAGCACACTGTGCTTTCCAGTGAGTCCCTTGGGGCCATTTTTGGATTCTCCTGTTTTCTGGTTTGTCAGATTTCCTATGTCTCCAGCTGCTACTTCTCACACTGATGTTGATACCACTCAGTTTCTATAGCTCTCTGTGTTCCAGGCAATTCTTGTTTTGGTGAGTTTCATGGGGTTACCTAAGCATCATTTTATTGTACAGTTGTGTGTTCCTTAACCACAGGGACATGTCCTGAGAAATGCATTATTCCCACAATATTTTCCACCCATGTCATTGTGCAAGTGTTGTAGAATGTACTTATGCAAACCTAGCTGGTATAGCCTACTACACATCTAGGCTATCTGGTAAAGCCTATTATTTTTAGGCTATAAACCTGTACAGCATGTTACTGTCCTGAACACTGTGGGCAGTTGTTGTAACACAATGGGAAGTATTTGCATATTGAAACATATTTTAACAGAGAAAATATACAGTAAAAATAAAATACTATAATCTTATGAGGCTATGGTCATATATGTAGTTCATCATTGACCAAAATGTCCTTATTGGGTACATGACTGTATACATAATTACCAGGAGCTTAAGTTTTTGATATGCAGCTTCTGTGGGATTCAGGTAGATTCAAGAATTATGTCACCATTACCGCCAACTTCCCAGACTCCACCAGAACATTGTTTTAATTTATATATATATATATATAATTTAAATATATATATAAATATATATATTTCTAGCAATTATAACAATAATTAAATAGTATTTATTTTCTAATATTTAATAACATCAGTAAAATTTGAAGGGACATTTAAAAAATGTTAACACCATACAATTTCATAGAAAACTTGGAAAGCCATTTTCAACATGATTTTAAAATATCTAAGTAAGAGGCACCACCAGAATTGATAGTGGAGCACTAAAATCACTCTCATGCAATCAGTAGCATTACAGCTATTTCTGTGTTGATATAGTAGTAGCAATATTAGTACATGTATTAATCTTACCTTTCATGAACACAGGAGTACAGGTCTAAGATTAAAAGATTAATTACAAGATTAATCTCAGAACCCACCTAATAGTGGGCCAAGGGCTAAATTTATTCCTTTTCTTCTCTGGTTTGTCTCAGACTAAACAAGTCAGAAAAGAAAGGTAGAGATGTGCTGTTATTTTTATAGCTAACAGAAGTTACAAAATGCCAATATGTATGTTCTGCACATTATCCCAAAAATTCAATAAAAATATTAATTTGTGCCTGATGTGAAGCCTATTTGAATGTTCGGTTTGGTCTTGGTTCCACAGTTTCAAAAAATAGAGACATTTTTTAAGGATAGTTGTTTATTTTTGTTTCAGAAAATAAAATAAATAAAAAGACCATGAGGCTCTAAAACACATTAGTAGAGTTGTATTTCAAATACTAAAATAATTTCAAATGAATCTTAAGGAAAGTTTTAATAAAAGGTTAAAATATAAAACTTCAAATCTTTCCAAGGAGTGACAAAAATATGTCATTTCCCTATGAGAACCAATGAAGAAAAACATTTCTTAATTAACATGGGCAAAAATATTTTGGTCCCGTTTTTCTTGTTTCCCCTCACAGGCAGGAGGTTTGGAATGTTGACATGTCACTCTAAGTGTACTCTGATCTGGTGTCAGAATGTTTGGCTTTCAGGTTAGAGAGAGAGTTGCCATTTACTGAAGCGTACATGGAGTACTTATTCCCACAATATTTTCCACCCATGTTTCCTTCTGCCAAAATGCCGTATCAGAAATAGTTGAAAGAATGGAAAGCGTTCAACCTGAGGAACAGAAAAAACAAGGAAAGAAAAGGAGGGCAAGGGATCTGTATTCAGTTAACTGAAAGGTTGTCATGGGGGAACAAAAACTTGTTTGACATTCTTCCAGAAGGAACAACTACCACAAATAGACACAAGTTATAAAGACGTGAATTTCAGCTCAAAGAGTGAGGAAGCCAGCCTCTCTGCTTCACAAGTCTTGCAAGCCCCACCCATGTTCCCAGCCAGAATTCTTCCCAGAATCCTCTTTCTCTTCCAGGAGAGAACTGTCCCACAAATTCATATTATCCTTCCCCTGAAGTTTCTCTTCTAGCAATAGAGGTCTTGCCTGCATTAAAGGGATAAACCCACACAGAGTGAATGGTTTGACATCAAAGATAGTGTTGAATGCAGTGATGTCACTTTGACAACAGAATTATTACAATGAGATATGATTACATTGCACTTGGCCCCATGGTAAGTTAATGGGGTGAAAAATGAAAAAGGATAGACATTCTTTTTGAAAGCAAACGGAAGCCCCTTGGCACTAAGACTAAATCAGACTAAAAGCTATGGTTGTTGACCAATTATATATAACCACAAATAACTTGCCTTCAAGGGTGCCTTCACAGTCAGAGTGGACATTACCACTGGGGAGACTAAAGGGGAGAGGAGACAGGAGGCAGATACTGTTTCAGTTTGTTCCATCCACACCTTTGAAAACATTCAATGCTTGCTTTGTCATTTAATCAGTTTGGCTCTAACTTATTCTCAAATTTTTTTTTAAAAAAAGTACCAACACTGTTAAGGTCTTCGGTGGATCCCTTTCCTGGGTCGAATGTTCTGGCTCCCTACCCCTAGGCATACTGAAGGGCAGATTCCTCTGACTGGCAGACTTTCCCTCAGCTGTCATGTCTATGTAGTCTGGGTTGTGGCCAAGGGAGGTGGAGAGCTGAAAGGTTCTTTTGGAATGGGGTCTCAGATACAAGGTCACTCCAACCCAAAGTGACATTGTTACTTGAAGGTAATGAGGATGCATGGAGCAATGCCTAGGCCTCTGTATTTACACTGATGGTGCAGGCACATCCTTAGGAAATCTGAGAGCTATAGCTGGCTCTAGTACTAATAGAATGTGCCATCGGAGATCTGGGCTCTTTCTTTTCTTCGTTGGTCTTCTATGGATTCTCACCTTTGCTCCAGGGTGATAAACTTTAAAACACAGCCTCAACCTATGCCTACTACTGATCATGAACCTGTAAGGTCCAGATGAATATAAATCACCTTTTTTTTTTTTTTTTTTTTACCACTGCATATTCTGTCCTTAGCAAAGTACTTAGTGTGCAACATTTGTTCAGTTGATATTTGTTAAGAGAAGAAAGAAGGGCACACAGAGAGACGTAAAGAAAGGAAGAAGGAGGAAGAGTGGTATAGAGAGACTAGAGAAATTGCCCATCCACTGACTTAATAATCTTTAAGGCTGCCTCCTTATCACCCTATACATTCCTCATATTCATTTACATTGTGGAAGAGAACAAGGTGGGAGGAGACAATAAGGATTAGAAGTAAGACTAGTTAGCCTCACTTGATCTGTATTGCTGGAACAGGGGGATCTTATATAGTCAGGGGGAGGTATAGAGAGAGATAAAACAATCAAGTTTAATAGCTGAGATTTTCAGTTGAATCCAAGAGCTCAGATTAACTCCCAACACTCAGGAATTAGAAGACTGTCAAAGGCTTAATGCTAGGTAGGCACGTTGAGCAGAAGAGAATCGAATACAGGCTGGAGTCAAACAGTCCTGAATTCAAAAGGGACTTCAGCACCTCTGATCTCCATACATTGTGAGCAACTCATTTTTAATATAAACCACAGTGTCCTCATTGTAAAACAAAGAATACCTACACCAAAAAGTATTGTATCATTTTTCTTTCATTCTTTGTTTGCTTTTCTCTTCTTCCCTTCCATTACCTTTTCCTGTCCGGAAACCACTACTGTTCAGCTTCCACTTCGATATTAGTTCGCTTATCAGACATCTCTGAATCTAAAAATGATCCTGTAAGTGTGTTTGTATTGAGTTCTTGTGAATATTAAAAGTTGACTTCTGCTGACAGTGGACTACAATGTGGGGTCAACCTCTTATAGAGAACAACTACAACAGCTGAACAGGGCAGTTTTTAAAAAATGAAGCATAACAAGGCTACCATTCCAGAGAGGAAAGAAACTCAGAGAGGCGTAGCTCTTGGAACTACCAGAATAGGCAACTGAGAGGCTGAAAAACTGAGCAGATCTTTTAATAGCTTAATGGAACACAATTTGGAGTCCAGGGCCTGTCAAGGATGGGGACCCCTAATAATATCTCCCCATGGTCTGGTGTGGGATTGAGAAGGACTACCCTCTAACAGTAAGAATGAACCAGGAAAAAAAGAGTTGGTCCTTGTACAAATTAAAGTTTAGTTTCAAATGATCTCAATCCCTTGAATTAGATTAAGATTATCTGTGGTTGGTAGTCCTTCTAGCTGCCTATCAGAAGCAAACATAATTTTTCCTTGGAAAAAGAAAGCATTAATCCCAAGTATTTTTTTCTATAATTTTTCAGATATAATGAATGTTATTAAATTAAAAATAACTGGGCAACAAAAAGTCAACATTACTAAAAAAAAAAAAAAAAGAAAGAAAAAAAGAAAAAAGAAAGGAAAAAGAGAGAGAAACAACTGGACAACTGGAAATAGAAACAGTTACAGACAGCATCCAGTTAGTGGACATGGACCTTAAAATAACTTCTTTCCTCCTCTTCCTTCTTCCCCTCCTCCTCCTCTCGCTTCTCTTTGTCTGTTTAGTTAAGGGTAGGTCCATCAGGTTTTAGTTGTAAAGTCACATTCTTAGTCTGTTTCACCTGAATCATTTGATGCAACTGAAAGCATTCCCAGGGAAGAAAGGTCCTATTTTCGATTTGATCCTTATATAAAGCCTAAGTTCTAGTTGGCCCTTATTGAAAAGTTTTCTCCTCTTCCTCCTCCTCCTCCCCCTCCTCTTCCTCCTCCTCTTCCTCCTCTGAGACAGAGTCTCACTGGGTCACCCAGGCTGGAGTGCAATGGTGCAATATCTCAGCTCACTGCAACCTCCGCCTCTCGAGTTCAAGTGATTATCTTGCCTCAGTTTTCCGAGTAGCTGGGATTACAGGCGTGCACCATCATGCCCAGCTATTTTTGTATTTTTAGTAGAGATAGAGTTTCACCATGTTGACCAGGCTGGTCTCGAACTCCTGATCTCAAGTGATCCCCCTGCCTCGGCCACCCAAAGTGCTGGGATTACAGACGTCAGCCGCCGTGCCTGGCCAGTATCTTTTATTAGATATGAATAAGAAGCAGTTGTTTCTTTCAGTTCTACAAGTCCCTATACTTAAGGACTCTCTTTGAGGCTTTCATTCCTGTTTGCAATCCAGTAGGTCCTTTTCTGAGCCCATCTCTCTCTTGCAGCACTTTGTTAAATAAAGCCAGTGTTAACCAACACACTTGTTTTACATTCTATTTTCCAAATCCTTCTCTTTGAGCTAAAAACTCATTAAATACATTTCTGAGTTGAAAGTTATTCCAGGGATAACGTTTGCCAAATGTTTCACATTTGGATAACAGATCAATATCCCTCCAGTTTATATGACAACCTAATTTCTTGCTCCCTCCCACCTGGTGCCAGCTCTTTAGCTGATGCCATGTTTGGTGGTTGTTTTTCCTGTGAGTGTACCAGTTTCTGTATCAGTCAGACGGGGCCAGGTCATGCCGTAGTAATAAACAGTTCCACATCTCTGAAGTGTAAAATAAACACGTTTATTTTTTCCCTCTGCTGCAAGTCCATGAAGGTTTTTAGAGGGACTCTGCTCATTTTACTCACTTGGGTATCCAGCCTGATGCTCAAGTAAATATCTCTCACTAACAGAGAGAAGGAGATCTGTGGAGGGATTCCTACTGGCAATTACATGTGCACTTTTGTTCATAACACATTATGCAGAACTAGTCACATGGCCCCACTGTGCACAAAAGGGTCAGAAAATGGAAATTTACCATGTACCTAGAGGATGAGGAAATAGAAACATTTTGTGACAAGCGCTAATGACTACCACATAGACCTCCATGTATGTAGGAGCTTGGTATGTGAAAGAGGTGACAAAGCAAATCAACTGTGAAAAAATGGACATCCCATTCATGGCCCTGAGATGTTAGATTATTCGTATGGAAAAATACAAAGTCAGATGCCTAGTATTTATTTTACAAAAAATAAATTCTACAGAGTTTAAACATGTAAAAGTAAAAAGAAGGCTTTTACCATTTTAGAAGAAAACATTTAAAAATTCTTTCCAAATTAGGATAGGGAAGAAATTCTTAAAGGAAAAAATTTCCAAACCAACAAGGAAAAGGCTAATAAATATAATTAAAGTATAAAAAAATTGGCAAGAGAAAAGCCATCATAAACTGAAAAGTCATGCTATGGACTAGGAGTAGCTATTTGCAAGCCACATAACTGACAACAAAGTAGAAACTAGACTATATGATGAGTTTCAAGACATTAGCAAAAAAAGAACAAAATTGAAATAAAAAATGTCAAAGCAAATAAATATTCCTCAATAAAAGAAATAAATACATTGTCTGAAGATATTTTCCCTTACATATGGAGTAGTGTGCAGCAGTTCCAATGAACAAAGCAGTTATATAAACATGGATACATGATCAAACTCAGTGCATAGTAAACATATGTTTCAAAAATGATATATGCAGCAAGTTACCAGTTCTGTATAAAACATACAAACACATGTTTTTCTATAGGTGCATACATGTAATATAACTATAAAAATATATAGACTTACTTCACAGTAATGTTTTCCTAAGGTCGCAGATATGTTATCTTAATTGGTAATGTTTCATTTCATAAATGAGACAGATGGACAGATAGATTTCTAAAGCAAATGAAGCCAAATATTAATATCTGTTTAATATTGGTAGCAAGTACATAGGTGACTATGATATAATTTGCTGTACATTTGTCAATATTTGAATTCTTTAAAATTTAAATATAAAAATTAAAACAATAAAAGGACAGCATAGGTCCTTGTAGACATTTGCATGTCACTACACACAAATGTATGTGTGTAGATTTATGTGGATACATACCTACACACACAAGGATCATATAAGTTACCTTGCATTCTGCTGGAAGCAACAGACTTGAAGCTCATATAAGATGGCAGGAGATGGATAGTGAGTGCACGGGTTGCTGCAGCAGTCCCATGCTGCCATCAAATCTCATGTTACCTACGCTCTTTTTATACTTTACTCTGCCAACCACTGTTGACAATGGTTTTAAGAGGGTTACTGCAGCTCTGGTCATCACATCATCACGAGAATATAGAATATATATCTCTCTTCAGCAAGAAAAATCTTTATAAGATACCTTCACTAGAAAACATCTTATAGATAGATAGATATTGTACTTACATGTCATTGACCAGAACTGAGTCACATACCAGACTTGATCTCAGTCAAAGGGAAATCGAATTTTCGTATTTGATTTTGACAAATTATAGTTCTGTTAGCAAGAAAGAGAAGAGTGAGTGGTCAGTGATAACTAATCAAAAGATTATGCTTTAACAACAATAATAATACCAGATATTATTTACAGATTACTCCTATATGTCAGGCAGTCCTCTAAGCATGCAACACTCAGAGTTATTTAATTCTCATAACACAATAAAAGATCGCTCTCCGTACTTAATGGAAGAGGAATTTCAGGCTCTGAGAGGCTAAAGTACCACAGGCAGAAAGTGGCAGAGTCAAGATTTGAATCCAAGTCATTGACCTGATTTATTAAGCATTAACTATGCACTATTAATTATTCCAGACACTGGGGTACATAATCTCTTTCCTCCAGTAGTCCAGAGTTCACTTAGCCAGAGCGAATAAAAAGCTGACAGCCCTTTGAAAAAGTAACCATACGTCCTTTGAAGCATAAGTTATAAGCTTCTCTCGGCCTTATGGGAGTATTTCCCAATGATTCCCATTGTCCTGACTTCATCAAGGTAAACTTCCACTACATGAACTCCCAAATGCAAATACCTCCTAGGTATCTGTACCCTTCATTTGACAAGAAAGGGTTTCTGGTGTGGAGAGCTTTCCCAAGAAAAGGACATTCCTCTTTGTGTTTACAGGTTCTGTCTGCCTCTTTGGAATTACTGATACAGTATTAGGTTGGCCTTAAAAATACAAATATGTATTTTTTTCTTATAGCATTGCATTGGGTCCAGATCACTGTAACGCCATAGCCCTTTACTTTTTTTTTTTTTTTTTAGTTATCATTATTTGAGGACTTACTTTGTTCCTAAGATTTCATTGTGCATTCTATAAATGTCATTTTATTTAACACAATCCTGGGAACTATGTGTCACCTGCCCACTTGTATGGATGTAAAAAGTTTTCAAAACTTTGGAAAAAGTTTTGTGGAGTCCAGTCTTACTCGGTTATGAGCAGATTAATGAATTATCTCGATCAGAAATATAAGGAGGAGACAGGTCTAAAAGGATTCACATCTGCATAAAGTAGGCTAGTGAATCTGACTGTATACTCAGACCTAGTCACTGAAGACGAATTTCTCCACGAAGCTCTGGGATAAAGCTTTGCCATCTCTAGCTTGGAGAATCCAGTGAAGAGCTCATGGGCTTTAAATCTGACATAACTGGTGCCTTTTTTAATGCCATGGTGGACAATGGGGCTCTAGTTTTCAGTGGGGCACCGTTTCTTCTTTGTGGCTATTTATTCTGGTCCATTTTTAAATTTCTGCTACCCTCCACTGAGGACCCCGTTAGGCTGGGTTCATCCTTAGACAGAGAAAATGTGCAACAAATAGCTCTTCTCTTGACCCATGTGTTCTCCACCTCCTGGTTTGTTTAACCGTGGCTACTCTCTTCATTAATAGCTGTTTACACTTCACAGAGATACTTGTTGGGCTTGGCAAAAACCATCAGCTCTACTCATATTCGGTCTCTGACCTAAGGCAAATTTTCATATTTGACAATATTTTGCTTTGTAAGAGCAACTAGTGAAAAACAGTTAATTGAATAGTCTAGGTTGTTCCATTCAGAATAGATAAAAGCATGTGGGCACCCTGTTAGCTTATTGCTTCTTGAAGGACAGTAGCTTGCTGAAGAGGGTCAACACAGATACAGATAAATATAGAAGGAAAGTGGGAAAACATGGGATTGTAGATTCTGCCGTGGCTCTCTTCATCCTCAAATAAATATTTTCATGCAAAAGAGGGAGACACCACCACTAAGTACAATGCCCTATCTCCAAGTTTCTTAGTTTTTTTTTTTTTTTGACAGAGACTCACTCTGTCACCCAGGTTGGAGTGCAGTGGTGCAATCTTGGCTCACTGCAACCTCCATCTCCTGGGTTCAAGTGATTCTCATACCTCAGCCTCCAGAGTAACTGGGATTACAGGTGTGCTACCAGGCCAGCTAATTTTTGTATTAGATGGGGTTTCGCCATGTTGGCCGGGCTGGTCTCGAACTCCTGACCTCAAGTGATCTACCCCCCCTAGGCCTCCCAAAGTGCTGGGATTACAGGCATGAACCACTGCGCTGGGCCTAGTTTCTCAGGCTTATGGGCATATTATAGCTACCTCAGCTGCTTCCCTGACCCTGGGGAGGAATGGTCAAATCCAGACTTGGATTAACTTTGTCTTCATCGTTTTTAGCTACAAGTCCTAAAAGGAAGGCCAGCCCTTGCGAGGGCAGCATAAATAAGCCTCATGCCTTCAATCAGACACCATGGTACAGTTATTTGCAAGTCTTGAAAGGGCCACTTAATAGGACCTTCGTGTCCTTTTGAGCCAGCTGAAGAGAAAGTGCTGCTAAACTGCTGGATTGGCAGAGCGAAGTTTATACAGATGGAAGAGTTAGCAGAGACCACAGAACAAATACCAGCAACCAACCCATTTCACACTTCTGAAAAAAGAGAGAAAGGAATGGCAGAAGCTGGCCAAAGCAAACAGGCTTTGGAAAGCTTGAAACTGTGGGCTGGAATTTTCAGTTGTTCCGAGTCTTTTCACATTCATTTTGGGGAACTTTCTCTACTCAGAAGAGCAGAAACTTTTTGCATTTACACTTCTTGGGTTTTGCCTCCTACAGAAAGAGGGAAGTTAGTTCCCAATAACACAACACACTTTTCCACCATCATCAGCACAGCTTTTCTGGAGTCTGAGCCTTTTGTGGGGGACAGGGGAGGTGCTATTCTTTCCAGAATTTGTGTTGTTGGGGTTCCCTTAGCTTGTCTTTTTGTGTATGCACTGGCTCTTAGTCTTTTTTATTTTCTTTTTTTTTCCTTTTCTTCCAGGAAAGAAAGCTATTTTCTTTTATTTTCCCCAGAGTGTGCTGAGACATAAAACCTCCCCACAATCTGCTACCTCACACAAATACCCTTCAGTTTCCGCTGAAGCACTTGGGTGCTTATCAAAATGTATTCTAAAGTAAACACGAATGTTGTTACTGCCTTGGGGATGTGTGATGTTTCTAGCTCCAACCCCAGAAGGGCTGAGGACAATATTTGGAGACAAGAATTAAAGAGAGATTTAGCTTGAGTGGCTGTGAAATGGGCAGCTGCCATCTCTGGTGTGGTTGCATAGAATTTATGGATAGTGGTTGGGGGAAACTTTCCTGTGGGCTGGCCTCAGAAAAGCCAGTGGAACGGCTTCAGCTAGGATGCTTCGTTTGAGAAAGTAAGAAAACTCTGTGCACATGGGACAGACCATACTATAATCATCTTAGCTCTGCATTGACTGGAAAATGGCTGTCAGAGAGGCTTTTAACGGGTTAAGCAGGTTACCCAACTAGTTTACCAGAATGTGTAGATGTGTTTCTGCAAGGAAAAATTCTGCAACTGTGTTTAAAAACAGTTCCATCTGTTCCTACGTATTTAAAATACTTAGATGGGAAAAAAAGAGTAAATGCAAAGACAAGGATTAGACCCTTTACACAGCAGATTGTCTCAGTTCAATTTGGTAATAGTAGATGACCCACAGGCCAATAAACAAAAGGCCAATGGAAATTAGGTACCACCAAAGGAGAAAAAAAGAGCAGCCTGAGGAAAGCCTGGGGATATTTCCTGCTGAGCTGCTTCCAGCGAGATGATACCTACCAACGCTGGTACACACAAACGTGTACACGGCTCTGTGTATGAGACATGCGGATGGACCAAGGCAAAGTCCATTAGAGAAAGTACTGACATATGGATGACTTTGAACACAAAGAAGGAAAACTTTTCCTTGGAGGTGGCAGAGAAAAGAGATAATAAAAATCATCTAGGTGGCTGAAATCAGAGTGAAGGAGGAGTCCAAAGCAGTACATTTGAATGAATGCATGGCGTTCAAATGTTTGGAAACCCTTTGAGCAAGCAAACAAAATAACAATATATGCCAGGATTTTAACTGACCAGGATTTAGAGCAGAGGGGATGTATCCAGGTAGGATAGATGCGACATCCTACGTTAGACTTAAGAGTTAACTCCAATGAGGTAAGTCCCTATTGGTTTTCCCTTGTGAGAAAGTCTCCTAGTGAGGTACCTTTAGTTTCCATTGCCAGGTAAGGAATTGTAATGCCAATGTCAAATGGGGCAAATGAGCCTTGGCCTGTGTCACACTCTCCTGCCTACTAAGGGAAACAAGGCCTGGAAAACTTCTATCTGTAGTAAGAAATCTTAGAATGGCTGTTGTTTTATAATTGAGCAAGATCAGGAAAAGTAGGCATGATTCATAATTCTGTGCTTAACTTTTCTTCAATGTGCGCTCTTGATCAAGTCAGCTAATTCTGATAAATCTCAGTTTCTTAATCTGAAAGCTAAAGTTGTTAGAGAATTCCATTAGAGCTATTCTGGAGCAGGACAACTTTGCAAAGCACAGCTTCCTGTGGCATCTCCCCAAACGCAGCTGATGGTAAGTGACAATGTGCTAGAGGGACAGGTTGTGGTAAGGCAGCCAGAGTCTTGCCGGCCTGTCCTCACTCACCAACTGTGATGTCTTAGGCTACACAGAACAAAGTTTTAATGCCACTGAACTCGACCATTCTACAGCATTGCAGTGCTAATCTCTGATATCAGATTACCAGATTTCAACAAAAAGTGAAACCTTGTTAGTAAAATCTGAATCAGTCTTAAATCTTTTCCTCTTGGGGTAGCTCTCATCTCATTCTAATCTTTCCTAGCTCACAGATAAGGGAGCTAAGAGAGGGGGTCTATGGGCTACTGTCTCACTTTCCATCAATTCTTCCAGCATGACCACCTGAAATCACCATGTTATATATTTACATTATATATAAATATATATGTGTATGTTAATCTGGTATGTATTATGATTTATAATTAATGATATATTTATGTGTGAAGAAAGAAACATAATACATATATTTACATATATACATATAT